>NW_006159506.1:785414-792952 GCF_000334495.1 Tupaia belangeri chinensis | reverse complement strand
CTAGCGTAATGGCTATGTCGCTGGACTCCCATGTAGTTGGCCGCGGTTCAAGTCCCAGACCCGGCGGCTTAAACTCACGCCAGGTGCATGTGTGTGCATGCCCAAGATCCAGAGAGGAGAATGGAGGAGAAAGGATTGCGGCGTGGCCATCCCCCCCTGGGGAGTGATTTCTTGTTTTCTGTCTCTCTGTCTCTGTCTGTCTGTCTGGAGAGCGCACACGCCCTATAGCAAAAACCTCTCCAAAAAAAAAAAAAAAAAAGAAAAAAGAAGTTTCTAAAAGAAAGTATGTAAGGATATCTTAATAATTTGAGGATAAAACAAAGATACACTACAACACAGAAAGACCCATAAAATAAAAAACTCATAAATCAAACATCACAGTTATAATTAACTCATAAATCAGATGTCAAAATCACAAACTTCTGCTCGGTAAAACATAATACAACCCAACTTTTAAAAATGGGCAAAAGATCTGAAAGGACGTGTCACAAAGCAAGGCCCTCGCCAAAGCAGCACAGAAAGGAGCCTCCAGCTCCACACCGGAGCTGGGCCAGTGCAAACACGCCCCCTGCAGTAACACGCACCGCCCAGGAGGAGGAGCACCGTAAAGCCCGCTGATCGGAGTTGCCGAGTTGCCGGAGATGCGGCCTAACAGAACTTCCCTGCACTGTTGGTGGGAATGTGGAACAGTGCGACCTGTTTGAAACCGAAGTCAGCTATTTCTCATGAGCCTTGACCCTACAACCCAGCAACTGCACTCATAAGAGAAATGAAGATGTGACTACCAAAAGACCTGGACAAGGATGTTCACAGCAACTTTCTTCGCAAAGGCAAAAATCTTGACAAAGCCTGGGTACCCATCAACAGATGAACAGACAGACAAACTGCGGGATGTTCCACTTAGTTACAAAACACTGCAACTACCGATATGGACATGAGCGAATCCCCAAAACGTTACACCAATTTAAGAAAGCCTTACAACGGGACCAGCAGATGGCAAAATGGTTATGTGAACCATTGAACCAATGAACTTCCACAAGGCCGACTGCGGTTTGAGCCCCAGGCCCAGAGGCTTGAAACTCACACCGGGTGCATGAGCATGTGTGCCCCAAATCCCAAGAGGAAAATGGAGAACACTACAGCGTGGCCAACCCCTGGGGGTGATTTGTTTCCTGTCTCTCTGGTGAGCGTACACGCCCTATAACAAACATCTCTCTTAGTCCTGATTAGTCCTGATTAGTCCTGATTAGTCCTGATTTAAAACTCATAAAGTAATCATTATAAAACTAGATGTGGAGCCGGCTCATGGCCTGGTGGTTAAGGGAGCTGGATCCTACATGGTCGACCATGTGGTTCAAGTCCCCGACCCAGCGGTTTGAGTGCACAACTGGATGCAGAAACAGGAAATGAAATGACAGCGTGACCGTACCCCACAAGGAGTATGTGCTTTCTTTTTCTCTGTCTCTGGCAAAATTTTAAAGAAAACAAATGTTGAGTTAAAAAAAAATCCACAAAAATGTAACCTGTGCAATAAACATAGCCCAAAAAAGAACAGAGGAAGAAATAGAAATATTTGAGACAAAATCTATTCGCACGGTGGTTAAGCACAGTGCATCAAGAACCGGATCTACATGGCCAATCATGGTTTGAATCCTGGCTCTGGTGGTGTAAAAACATGTCAGGTTCGTGTGTGTGTGTGTGTGTGTGTGTGTGTGTGTGTGTACACCTGAAATCCTAACTAGATGGAGGAAAAGGGGCTGCAACATTCCCACATATTGTTGGAGGGTGCTCTCTCTCAGGTGTGTGTGCAAAAACACGTGCTCTCAGGCAATCGAGGAAAAAAACCCAGAGATAAGTTTTCTACAAGAGACATTTGAGATTCAAACACACAAACAAGTGGAAGGGAAAAGGAAAAAGGAACGCCATGCCAGCAACAGCCAAATCAGAGCTAAAATAGATACATCAGTAACAGACAAAACAGGCCTCAAGATAAAAGCTGTTACCAGAGACAAAGTAATATATCCTAATAAAAGAGATGATCCACCAGAAGACGTAACAATTACAAATAAATACAAACCTAGCCAGAGTCCAAAAACTGACACACCTGAAGAAAGAAGTAGACAACTCGTAATGAGGGAGGGTGACTCCAATGTAATGCTTTGGATAATGGATAGTGCAAGAGAAAATAAACAAGGAAAAACAAAACTATAAGCCGGCCTGAACCGGCACACACCTATACCGCTCGCCCCAGCCGGCCTGAACTGGTGCACGCCTATCTGGCGCTCCCCGGCCACTGAACACCACACGTGCTTCTCAAATGCACATGGGAGACTCTAGGATACGTTAAGCAATAAAACAAACCTCAATAAATTGAAAGAACTGAAACCATGCAAAGAAGTGTATTCTCCAACCACACGAGGATAAAACTAGAAATCGCTAATAGCGGGAAATTTGGGAAGTACACGAACACAGGCTGAGTAGCCCCTATCCAAAATGTTTGGGACTGAGCGCTTCAGATTTTATTTAAAGATTTTGGACTTTTTGCAGGTAACATAATGAGAGATCCTATGGGTAAGACCCGTGTCTAAACAGAAGACCCGCTGCTGTGTCACGTGCACCTTACGCACAGAGTGAAGGGACTCTCATACAGGATTTCTGTACGCAGCATGGGCTGTGTGTTGCAACCACCACACGAGGTCAGATGCGGTCTTTTCTACTCAAGGCATCATGTTCATTGTTCAGACTGTTTTGAATTTTATAGCATTTCAGATAGCAGGTTTTCAGATGAGGGATGTTCAACCTTTTTATTTTTTTTGGAGAGATTTTTCTTGCTATAGGGCGCGTGCGCTCGCCAGACAGAGAGAGAAAGAGAGAAATCACCCCCCAGGGGAGATGGCCACGCCACAATCCCCTCTCCTCCATTCTCCTCTCGGGATGTTGGGCACACACGCACACGTGCCCGGCGTGAGTTTAAGCCACCAGGTCCGGGACTCGAACCGCAGTCGACTGCGTGGGAGTCCAGCGACATAGCAATTACGCTAACTGCTGGACCCAAAAGCCTAACTTGCTTCTTTGCAGAGTTGACATACCAATCCTAAAATTTATATGAAAATACAAGGGGCCCAAAACAATCCTGAAAAAGGAAGAACTAAATTAGAACATTTACTCATCGATATTAAAAATTACTATAAAGCTACAATAATCAAGAGAGTATATTCCTGGCTCACAAACTGTTAAATACAAGTTACAGGAGTCCACTGGACTAAGCTATTACACTATGCCCCAACAGACCAGACTACAATAATCAAAAGAAAGTCACTCATATCTCCATGTCACCAAGCCAAAACTGAGCTGTCATCTGACCTTCAGAAAAAACAAACAAAAAAGAAAATGTATTCAAGCTAGCTTCCAAAAAAGATCCGTTTTGACCAGCAAGGCAATGTAGTTCCCTGTTTTAATCCTTACACAGAAGTAGCGTCCTGGAGTAACCTGACGTTAACTAACTACTCAGTTATTTTTCTATTGTTCTGTTTCCCTCTCTCCACCTTACAAGGAGAGTGGTCACTCTCAAGTGACCAATCTGCCTCTTGTCTTGCTTATGTTTTCTTCAGCCCTTCTCTAATCTCGAAAACCAATCTCCTCCGCACAGTTCATTGGAGGACTCATTCTATTCTATGGACTGCATCGCCCAGTTCTAGCACTGCAAGTAAAATTCATTAAGATCATTCAGTGACGGGGCCAGCAGATAGCACAGTGGTTACATCACTGGACTCCCCCATGGCCAACCACGATTTGAGTCCCGGACCCAGTAGCTTGAAATTCATGCTGGGCGCGTGTGCAAGCATGCCCGAGATCCTGGGAGGAGAATGGAGAAGGGATCGCGGTGTGGCCAATCCCTCCAGGGGGTGACTTCACACTTTCCCTCTCATTGTCTATCTCTCAGGCAAGCCCACATGCCCTAAGGCAAACCCCTCCTCCCCCCCAAAAAAATGAAGGTTGGCCCCATGATCTAGTAGCTAAAGGAGTCAGAACCACATGGCTGACTACATGGTGTTCAAATCCCAGCCTCGGAGCGTATGTGTGCCCAAAATACCCACAGAATAGAGAGAGGGAGAAGACACTAGCGTAACTGTGCCCCACCGGGGGTACTTTCTCCCTCATTCTTCCTCTGCCTCACTATGGCAAGTGCACACATGCTCTGGCTAATAAAACATATTTTAAAATGTATCTCTAAATCAAACTAACCTAGTTCTGTTTTTTTGACAGAATAGACATAGAAATCAATGCAATAAAACTGAGAGTCCAAAAATTAACACTTACGTTACTGGTCAACTGACTTCTAATAAAGGGTAAAAGACTATTTAGTTAGTTACGAAAACAGTCTTCAACAAATGCTGTTAGGATAACTAGAAACAAGCCAGAAGAATTAAGTTGGATCCCTATCTCACACCATATACAAAAGCTAACTCAACTGGATTAGAGTTTAACAAAAGAGTTCAAACTAAAACTATTAGACAAAAACACTGAAGTAAGTCTTTGTGATTCTGGCTTAGGCAATAAGGTTTATTAGATATCACATCAAAAGCAGAGAAACAAAAGAAAAAACAGATATATGAAACTTCATGAATGTATAAAACACTTGTACTTTGAAGGATAATGTCAAGGAAATTAAAAGACTAGCCAAAGAGGGGAGGAAAAAAAATATATAAATCATAGGTGATAGTGGACCTCTTTGTAAAATATATTAAGGAGCTGTTACAACTCAACAATAAAAAGAAAACCCAACTAAAATATCAGCACAAGATCTGAACAGACATTTCTCCAAAGATGTATAAATGTCCAATGAGCACATAAGATGCTCAACGGCATTAGTGACTAACAGAAATGCAGATCAAAATCACAATGGATCTTGCTTCACACACACTAGGATGGTCCAATTAAAAAGATGCAACAACATGAAGAAATTGAAACTGTCAGAACTGGCAGGAAAGCACAATGGTGCGGCTACTCTGGAAAACGACCTGACAGTTTAGCCCAGGGCTTCCATATGACAAGAAATTACACTCCTGGGTAATCTACCCAAAAGAAATGAGATTGCAGATCTCAACCTCAGCAAACCCAACGATGGGACAGTCATTGCAGGCTGAGGAGGTCATTTCAGAATAAAAAGAGCCAGCATCCTTACCCAGTGGAAATTTACCAGAAGCCGACCCCAGTCTGTATTTCAGGAAGGTTTAGCAATAGCCAACACCCATCCAGAATGTAGGCAGACCAGCCAGGCCATAAAAGCAGCCCAGTTCCTCCTCTCCAGGGTAGGTCCCAACGGGTCCTGCCCCTGCAACCTCTGCAGTACACTCAATCAATTCGATCCCTTACTCCAACTCTCAGCTTGGTAAATTATTTCAACACCCTCACACTGGCCCCCTCACGCCAAAACATGAGGCAAAAAGTATATCCACACTTTTAGTTACAGGAATGTTCAGAATGGCATTATTCAGAACAGCCAAAGGAAGTATTCCAATTAAATAGATAAAAATGTGGTATCTTCATACAATAAATTGTTACTTGGCAACAAAAATAAGTACTAAAATACACACTGCAGCATGAATCTTGAAAACATTACGCTAAGTTAGAGATGTCAACAACAGGTCCAGTGGGTGGAGTAACCTGACGTTAACTAACTACTCAGTTATTTTTCTATTGTTCTGTTTCCCTCTCTCCACCTTACAAGGAGAGTGGTCACTCTCAAGTGACCAATCTGCCTCTTGTCTTGCTTATGTTTTCTTCAGCCCTTCTCTAATCTCGAAAACCAATCTCCTCCGCACAGTTCATTGGAGGACTCATTCTATTCTATGGACTGCATCGCCCAGTTCTAGCACTGCAAGTAAAATTCATTAAGATCATTCAGTGACGGGGCCAGCAGATAGCACAGTGGTTACATCACTGGACTCCCCCATGGCCAACCACGATTTGAGTCCCGGACCCAGTAGCTTGAAATTCATGCTGGGCGCGTGTGCAAGCATGCCCGAGATCCTGGGAGGAGAATGGAGAAGGGATCGCGGTGTGGCCAATCCCTCCAGGGGGTGACTTCACACTTTCCCTCTCATTGTCTATCTCTCAGGCAAGCCCACATGCCCTAAGGCAAACCCCTCCTCCCCCCCAAAAAAATGAAGGTTGGCCCCATGATCTAGTAGCTAAAGGAGTCAGAACCACATGGCTGACTACATGGTGTTCAAATCCCAGCCTCGGAGCGTATGTGTGCCCAAAATACCCACAGAATAGAGAGAGGGAGAAGACACTAGCGTAACTGTGCCCCACCGGGGGTACTTTCTCCCTCATTCTTCCTCTGCCTCACTATGGCAAGTGCACACATGCTCTGGCTAATAAAACATATTTTAAAATGTATCTCTAAATCAAACTAACCTAGTTCTGTTTTTTTGACAGAATAGACATAGAAATCAATGCAATAAAACTGAGAGTCCAAAAATTAACACTTACGTTACTGGTCAACTGACTTCTAATAAAGGGTAAAAGACTATTTAGTTAGTTACGAAAACAGTCTTCAACAAATGCTGTTAGGATAACTAGAAACAAGCCAGAAGAATTAAGTTGGATCCCTATCTCACACCATATACAAAAGCTAACTCAACTGGATTAGAGTTTAACAAAAGAGTTCAAACTAAAACTATTAGACAAAAACACTGAAGTAAGTCTTTGTGATTCTGGCTTAGGCAATAAGGTTTATTAGATATCACATCAAAAGCAGAGAAACAAAAGAAAAAACAGATATATGAAACTTCATGAATGTATAAAACACTTGTACTTTGAAGGATAATGTCAAGGAAATTAAAAGACTAGCCAAAGAGGGGAGGAAAAAAAATATATAAATCATAGGTGATAGTGGACCTCTTTGTAAAATATATTAAGGAGCTGTTACAACTCAACAATAAAAAGAAAACCCAACTAAAATATCAGCACAAGATCTGAACAGACATTTCTCCAAAGATGTATAAATGTCCAATGAGCACATAAGATGCTCAACGGCATTAGTGACTAACAGAAATGCAGATCAAAATCACAATGGATCTTGCTTCACACACACTAGGATGGTCCAATTAAAAAGATGCAACAACATGAAGAAATTGAAACTGTCAGAACTGGCAGGAAAGCACAATGGTGCGGCTACTCTGGAAAACGACCTGACAGTTTAGCCCAGGGCTTCCATATGACAAGAAATTACACTCCTGGGTAATCTACCCAAAAGAAATGAGATTGCAGATCTCAACCTCAGCAAACCCAACGATGGGACAGTCATTGCAGGCTGAGGAGGTCATTTCAGAATAAAAAGAGCCAGCATCCTTACCCAGTGGAAATTTACCAGAAGCCGACCCCAGTCTGTATTTCAGGAAGGTTTAGCAATAGCCAACACCCATCCAGAATGTAGGCAGACCAGCCAGGCCATAAAAGCAGCCCAGTTCCTCCTCTCCAGGGTAGGTCCCAACGGGTCCTGCCCCTGCAACCTCTGCAGTACACTCAAT
>NW_006159506.1:783860-785281 GCF_000334495.1 Tupaia belangeri chinensis | reverse complement strand
TCCCTCCTCCCCGGGGTGGGCCCCACCGGGCCCTGCCCCTGCAACCTCTGCAGTACACTCAATCAATTCGATCCCTTACTCCAACTCTCAGCTTGGTAAATTATTTCAACACCCTCACACTGGCCCCCTCACGCCAAAACATGAGGCAAAAAGTATATCCACACTTTTAGTTACAGGAATGTTCAGAATGGCATTATTCAGAACAGCCAAAGGAAGTATTCCAATTAAATAGATAAAAATGTGGTATCTTCATACAATAAATTGTTACTTGGCAACAAAAATAAGTACTAAAATACACACTGCAGCATGAATCTTGAAAACATTACGCTAAGTTAGAGATGTCAACAACAGGTCCAGTGGGTGGCATAGTAGTTAAAGCACTGGACCCCACAGGATTAACTGAGCTGTTCAAGCCCTACATCAGGTGGCTTGATGAACATGTCAGGCACACGTGCATGCATGCACAAAATCTCAAGAGGAGAATGGAAAAGGGGTAATAGCATGACCAACCCTCTTAGGGAGTGATTTCTTGCTTTCCCTCTTTCTCTGTCCCTTAACCAAAAAAAAAAAAAGAAAAAATCAGAAACAAAAAGTCACATATTACATAATCCCATTATGTCCAAAATAAACAAACCCACAGAAACAAAATGGACCAGTGGTTAGTGAAAGAGTAACTATGAGCACCAGGTTTACTTCTCAGTTGAAAAAAATGTCAAGTTAAACAGTGTTAAGGGTTACAGAACTCTGTGAGTATGCTATAGACAATCAAATTGTATACTTTTATAAGGTAAATCTGTACAATATGTAAATTATATCTCAATCACTTTTTTTCAAAAAAGGGAGGACTTCTGAGTTCAGCTGCAATCTGTAAAGGCTTAGAAATAATCCCTACCATCCTCACGACAACAATGAAAGTTGAGCTAAAAATCAGCTGCCCTCAGCTTCATCAGAGAGCTGAGTTCAAAGGACAAAACAAACCCAGAACACTGACAAGGGACTAACAGAAAACCCCAATTTACCAGGAGAGCCTCTGAAGGGAGTCACAAAAAGGAACACACAGAAGAAAATCAAAAACTGCTGGAGACTGAAGGTGAACTAGCTTGAGCTTTAAAAAAGATCCTAAGGCTCAGTCTTGGGGAGCCCCCACGCTTTAATGAGGTGCACCTTTAGGAGCTCCATCCGATTTTCTTTTCCTTCTTTCTTTTTTAATTTGCCAGAGGACCTGCATGCTCACCGGAGACAGAGAAAGCACCCACCAATGGGTGTAGCCCTGTCCCATTGCCTTTGACGCAATTGCTCCATCCCCATCAGGACTTGGGGCACACATGCACCCACAAGCGGGTGTTTTTCAAGCCACTGGGAGCCAGTCCACCTACTGGGTTTTAACTGGAGTAAAATCTCCTGTGGCTTTGGACAAGGGA
>NW_006159506.1:772721-783776 GCF_000334495.1 Tupaia belangeri chinensis | reverse complement strand
AAATCTCCTGTGGCTTTGGACAAGGGACAGAGAAAAGTAGCCATTTAGAACATACGAGAGCATCCTTCTCTTTAACAGCCTTGCCTTCAAGGAAGGCTCCTTTCCCAGAGCCTTCTCAGACCTAGAGGGCTAACGAGGTGACTCTAGCTCCCTCCAGCTCAGCAGAAGGGAACGAGGGGAAAGAAAAGCAGGACTAAGAAGTTCTTCTGAAGGTCACAGCCGGAGAACACCGAGATCCCATCACATGATTAGAGAACTTTCCCATCCGAATGCCTTACCACCTCATCGACAGGACTTCAGCACAGTAACAGATGACAACCCGGATGACAGGACAGACTCAGATTTAATGATTTCCTATGAGACCCAAAACAACAAGAAAGGAAAAATAAGGCAAGTGGAAGAAAACGAAGCCTCGACACCGACGGCTAGTACAAACACCTAGCAAACATGAAACAGACTGCTAACCAGGCAGACACGAAACTTCACACTGAAGGCCTATTTACCCGAGTTTCTATTACCCAGTAAGTAATCTCTAGATTTCAGCAACAACAAAAAATTATAGGGAATGTAAAAGGCAAGAGAAAACAACCCGAGGAGACATAGCAAGCATCAAAACCAGACTCGGATCAACAGCAGAGTCTGAATGATTAAACTGGGAGTTTCAGATAACAAACTAATATGCTAAGAATGAATGGGAACTAAGTGCTAAAGCAAAAACACCAGTGCGAATGAAGAATGTCTTTGAAGGGCTTTGCATAGACGAGATCCAACCAACGATATAATCAATGGATGAGCTTGAAGATGTCAGTAGAAACCTCCAAACTGAAATGCCAAGAGAAAAAGAAAGAATGAAAAATCTGTAATACGACAGCCAATAAAGATGGGACTACTGAAAATAACACACACAAATAAATGTTAAAAGTAACATGTGCAGGGCGTGCATGTGTGCGTGCATGCCCAAGATCCCGAGAGGAGAATGGAGGAGAAGGGATTGCGGCAGGGCCATCCCCCCTGGGGGTGATTTCCTGCTTTCTGTCTCTCTGTCTCTGTCTGGCGAGCGCATGCACCCTATAGCAAAAAACTCTCAAAAAAAACTCCCCCAAAAAAGTAACATGTGCAATGGGAAAACAAGTAGGATAAAGAAACTGAGGCATCGGGGAACCAGCAGTTAGCGTAATGGCTATGTCGCTGGACTCCCACGTAGTCGACCGCGGTTCGCGTCTCGGACCCGGTGGCTTGGATCTCACGCCGGGCGTGTGTGCGTGCGTGCCCAAGATCCCGAGAGGAGAATGGAGGAGAAGAGATTGCGGCGTGACCATCCCCCCTGGGGGGTGATTTCTCGCTTTCTGTCTCTATGTCTCTCTCTGTCTGTCTGGCGAGCGCCCCTCTCTCTGTCTGTCTGGCAAGCCCACGCGCCCTATAGCGAAAACCCCTCCAAAAAAAAAAAAAAAAAGAAACTGAGGCATCTAAAGTTATAACGGTTATTTTCCAAAATCAATGATGAACACCAAACCACAAATGCAGAAAGCCCGAGAACACTAACAAGATAGCTATCCAAAACATCAACGCTCAGGCTTTTCATAGTCAAACCTAGGCCAAAGATACTGAAGCTATCTTGAAAGAAACTAGATGAAATCGAAATACCTTATTTATAAGAAAATGAATAATGATATCAGATTTCAAACAAGAAAATGGAGTAAAATGTTTAAATGTTGAAAGAAGGGGGTGGGGGGAGCCAACCAACCTAGAATTAGGTATCCAGCAAAATTATCTTTCAAGAGTGAAAGACAAAGCCTTCATCAGACAAGTAGAACTGACTATACTTAACTTGAAAAATTAAAAAAAAAAAAAAAACTTCTTTTAAAAGAAGGAATATGACATATGAGAGAAAATGAGATCAGAGAAAATAAGAGAGTCGGGGTCTGGCAGGTGGTGTGGTGGTTAAGGGCGCTAGACTCCCACATGAATGACCACCGTTTGAGTCCTGGTCTTGGTGGCTTGCTTTTTTTCTTTCTCTCTTGCTCTATCCCTCTCTGGTCAAATTAAAGTAAATACACAGGATTGAATAAAATAATTCTTTTTTAAAAAAAGAGCCAGAGAAAGAATAAATGAAGAGAACGTTTTTTATTTATCGTATTCTTAAACTGATCTAAAAATAAAAAAGTAAATAACAGTCATGGTACACTGAGGGATTGTAGTTTATGGATGAGTGAAATTGATGACAGCAAGAGACTGGAGGAAGGAATTAGTTACACTGTTGTAAGGCCCCTGTACTACTTATGAAGTACTGAAGTGTTACTGGAAAATGGACTTAGAGACCAGCAGATAGTGTAATAGTTACATGTTGGAGGATTTCTCACGTTCTCTCTGTTTATCTCTGTTTCTCCAGTGAGCACACGTGCCCTATAGCAAAAAAAAAAAAAAAAAAGAAAGAATAAAATGGACTTAGTTACAAATTTCTTCCACGGACTCTAAGATAGCTACTAAAAATTTCTTTAAAAGATATACAGTTGATATCTTCGGACATAATTGGAATCACATAAATAATTAAAACCAGAAGGCGGAAAATCAGTAGAATTTTAAATTTTTCTAAAAACAAGGAACAAGTACAATGAGTAGAAAACAGAAATATAATAGATATTTCCAGTGTGAATGATCTAAATTAACCTGTAATTAAGACAGGACTTAGAGTGGACTTAGAAAAAATAATGCCTAAGTGTATGCTGTTGTTAAACTTTACAGGCCTGAGAAGGCCTCCATACTCCTGCATAAGTTCCATCAGCAAACCTCAACCTCACTTGGAGGTCTGCTTCCTTAGCAAGTTGCTAAGTTACAGCCATTGGCAGTAGCTATATTTCGGTAGCTATGGTTCAATTACAGACAGCCCATCCTTTTAACTGTGTTAATGCAGGCAAACATCAAGCTGTAGCCAATCCAATTATTTCCCTGCTTCACTCTCTCACTTCTATTTACATGCCACTTTCCCTTCCTTGGGCATAAATGTCACCCCGACACATGGCTATCCAGAGTTCTTGGGAAGTCTTTCTGGGGGGCTACCCGATTCAAATCATTTTGCTAAACTAAGCCCTGCTAAACTAATTGTCTAAATTTTAACACCATTTACAAGAAATTCACTTTAAGTATAACGACACAGATGAGTGAGAGAGATGGGCAAAGCTATACCATGCTAACAACACTAATTAAGAGAGAGCAGAGTTAGCCATACTCATTTCAAACAAAGAACCCTCCAGGACAAGGAAAATTATCAGGGATGAAGAGGAACACTACGAAATTGAATAAAGAATAAATTCTCAAGCGAGACATAACAATCCTCTATGTGTCTGTACTCAAGAAAGCATCAGAAGATGGGAAACAAAACTGACTGAAGTGGAAGGAGAAACGGGTAAGTCCGCTGTTGTAACTGGGAACACCAGCACCTCTGTACCAGTAATTAGCTGACACACAGGCAGATAGCCACTAAGGATGCAGTCAAACCCAACAGTGTCATCAACAACCAACCGACTGCTCTGACATTTACAGACTGTCAGGTCACGTATCTGAACACACATTCTTAAACAAAAAACACCACTAAGACGGACCACAATCTGGGCCATAAGACAACCTTTAACAATGTAAAAAATGCAAGCCATACGAAGAATGCTCTGGAACCACAGGGAATTAAACTAGAAATATGTGAAGACTAAACAACACACTTTTAAGTGAGGCATGGGTCTGGGCCACAGGTGGAGTGTTGGTTAAGACACTGGATCCTGCACGGTCAGTCGCACGGTTTAAGTCCCAGACCCAGCAGCTTGGAAAATATGCTGGGCATGTGTGCGTGTGTGTCCAAAACACCAAAAGGAAAATGGAGGAGAAGGGATTACATGTGGCCATCCTCGTTTTTCTCACCTCCCCTCTCTCTGTCTCTCTCCAATGAGCGCATGTGCCTTATGGCAAAAATATAAATAAATTAATTAAATAAATAAATAAGGCATGAGTCAAGGAAGTCTAAGGAGAAATTTCAAAATACTCTAAAATGGAAATATGATTTATCAAATGCATGGCATACAGTGAAAGCAGTGCTCAGAAGGAAATTCACAGCACTAAATACAATGATGTGTTAAATCGGGGGCCCCCAAACTCCCTGGCCATGGACCAGTACGGGGTCCATCAGGAACGGAGTCACAGCAGGAGGTGAGTTCCTGGGCGAGCAAGTGAAGCTTCCTCTGTGTTTACAGCCACTCCCCATTGCGCACATTACCGCCTGAGCTCACCTGACAGATCAGTCGGATCCGATCCTTTGGGCATTAAACCCTCATAGGCCCCCCCTAGAATGGGGCCATCTAGTGGCAGGAAAACAAGCCCAGAGCTCCCACTGATTCTGCATTAGGGCAAGGTGTATTAATATAATTATTCCATTAGTTATACAACGTAACACTGGTGAAGTGCACAATAAATGTAATACACACAAATATCCAACCACACTCCCTCCTCCAGGTCCATGGAAAACTGTCTCCCATGGAACCAGTCTCTGTTGGGGACCACTGATGTAAACTGAGTAATTCAAGCTTCCACCTTAAGCTGGAAAAATAAGATAATATAAACCTCAAACAAGCAGAAGAAAAGAAATAACAATATTAGAGTGGAAATTCATGAAACTGAAATGATAGCGAAGAAAACAATAAGCCAAAACTAAAAACTGGTTTTTTGAAAAAATCAATAAAGGGAACCAGCAGTTAGCATAATGGCTATGTCGCTGGACTCCCACGTAGTCGACCGCAGTTCGTGTCCTGGACCCGGTGGCTTAAAACCCACGCCAGGCGCGTGTGCGTGCATGCCCAAGATCCTGAGAGGAGAATGGAGAAGGGATTTCAGCGTGGCCATCCCCTCTGGGGGGTGATTTCTCGCTTTCTGTCTCTCTGTCTCTCTCTGTCTGGTGAGCGTACGCGCCCTATAGTGAAAAACCCCTCAAAAAAAAAAAAAAAGAAAAAGAAAAAAATGAATTAAACTGATAGACCTCTAGCCAGGGTGGCCAGGGAAAAAGAGAGAAGGCACAAAGTATTCCTATCAGTATTCTGGGACCAGCAGATGGCTTAATGGTCACTTTGCTGAACTCCCACATAGTTGACAGTGATTTGAGTCTCAGCAGCTTAAATGTCACACGGTGTGCATGCCTGCTGAGAAGCCCAAGGGGATAAAGAAGGAGAAGGGATTGGGGTGTGGCCAACCCCCGTGGGGGGTGTTTTCTGGATTTCTGTCTCTCGGTCTCTGTCTCTCTGGCAAGCGCCACACGCCCTACAGCAGAAATCTCTCCAAAAAATCAGTATAAAAGAAAACAGAAATTATTATCTGTGATAACCTCAACAATCGGGGCCAGTCTGTACAGAACAGAACCAGACCCCACGAAGCTCTCACTAGGGATAATAGAGAATCTGAATGTCTCTATCCTGAATGAACTGAGTCAACAATTAATTAATTACCTTCCAAAAAGGTAATGCCAGGCCCAGATGACTTCACTGGTGATTCCAACAACACATTTAAGAGATGATACAACTGGGACCACAACTGGGACCAGCAGGTGGCATGGTGGTTAAGGCGCTGGACACTCCCACATGGCCAACCAGGGTTCGTGTCCTGGGCCTGGTGGCTTGCTTTCTCACTTCCTCTCTCTCTCACTCTCATCCTCTGTCTCTCTGGTCAAATTAAAAATGAGAGAGATGATAAAAAATAAAATAAAATAGTTATTTGGAAAAAAAAAAAGAGAGAGATGATACAACTGTCTATAATCTCTTCCAGAAAACACTCGCAGAGGAAGTACCTTCTAAGTCACTCAATGAGACCAAAACTGGGCTGATACCAAAACCTGATAAAGACATCACAAAAAAGGAACGCTCAGACCATCATCTCTCTATGAACATAGATGCAAAAATCCTCAGTGACATATCAGTAAGCCAAATCCAACAATGTAGAAAGGGGCTACTGAATACACACACAACCAAGTGGACTTGATCCCAGCTACCCAAGGCTGGTTCAGCATTCCGAAATCAACTAATGCAAAGTATCACATTGACAGGCTACCTAAGGAAAGACAAATGGGACCAGCAGCTGGTGTAACGGTTATGTCACTGGATTCCATGTAGTTGACTATGGTTCAAATCCCAGACCCCAGCGGCTTAGTACTCAGGCCGGGTGTGTGTGCACGCATGCCCAAGATCCCGAGAGGATAATGGAGGAGGAGGGACCGTGCATGGCCATTCCCCCGGGGGTGATTTCTCACTTCCTGTCTTTTTCTCTCGCTCTCTCTGGCAAGCATGTGCACTCTATAATAAAAATTTATATTAAAAAAAAAAAAAAGACAAGTGCTCAAAAAAAAAAAAAATCTGACAAAATCCAACATCCACTCATGATAAAAACTCTCAGTAAATAGGCTAGCAGAAAGTGTGGTGGATAAGAACCTTGCTCCTCCATGGTTGACTCTGGGTTTGAGTCCTGGACCCAGTAGCATGAAAAACACACCAGGGGAGTGTGCATGCACGCCCAGAATTCTGAGAAGAGAATGGGGGAGAAGGAATTGCAATATGCCCATCTCCCCTTGGTGGGTAATTTCTCACTTTCCCTATCTCTCTGGCAAGCACAAGTACCCTATGGCAAAAATTTTAAATTAAAAAGAATTACGAAAACAAAAAAATTTTAGGAGAGATCTTTGCTACAGGGTGCATGCACTTGCCCAAGAGACAGACAGAAAGCGAGAAATCACCCCACTGGGGGAGGCAGTCACGCAGCAATCTGTTCTCCACTCTCCTCTCGAGATTTTGGTCACGCACACACACGTGCCCAGGGTGAGTTTTAAGCTGCCAGGTCCGGGACTCAAACTGGGGTTGACTACATGGGCGCCTAGAGATGTAACCATTACGTCATCGCGGAAAATATTATTATTATTTTTTTAAATCTCAGTTTAGGAATGGAGGGGAAGTTCCTCAATTTGGAAAAAAAAAATCTATAAAGACTGTACAGATGGCATTGTACCTAATGTTAAGAAACTGATGGCCTTCCCCCAACATTGGGAGCAAGATGTCTCTCACCACTCTTTTTCAACACCCCAGCGGAAGTCACAGCTCCCACACGAGACAGGTAATGGAAACAGGTACGCAGGCTGCGAAGGAAGGAGTAAGACCGCCTGTGTAGCTGGAAAGGCTGTCCAGGGGCCCGATCCCCAAGAACAGAACTCTCGGAACTAATGACCATTATGCCAAGGTAGCAGCAGACAAGCTAACTGCTTTCTCACAGACCAAACATGATTGGGAATTTGAAAGTAAAAACACAATACGGCTTACACCAGCACCGAGAAAAAAATAAATACCTCAGTATAAATGTAACAAAACAGGAACAAAAATTTGTATAAGGAGAATTCAATGAAAGGAACCTTGATTCTAAAAAAATCAAATAAGAGCGAAATGGAAAGATGATCTGTACTCGTGAACACAGCCTCCTATTAAGGGGTCAGTTTTTTCCAACTTGATCTACAGAATCACCAGAATTCCAGTTAAAATTCCAGCAAGTTATTTTTTTTTTTTAATTCTCAAAAGTGTGTGTGGTTGCCAGAGAAAACAGAGGAAGAGGGAGAGGGCACCCCCTCGGGGCGCGGTCAGGTCTCGATCCTTCTCTCCCATCTCTCCATCCTGCTGGGAACTGCGGCACGCATGGACATGAACCCCGTGTTTTCTCTTCTCTTTTTTTCATTTTACCCCATGGTTATGTAACTACCAATGCATTATTACGGCCTGTCTTCTCAAGCAGCAAGGGTCAGGATTTAAACAGTCAGCCATGTGGGATCTGACTCACCGTAACCACCAGGCTATCAAGCCAGTCCAGCAAGTTTTGTTTGTTTGTTTTTTTCATTGCCAAAGGGCGTGTGTGCTTGCCAGAGAAACACAGATGTGGGGGGCCGGCAGAGGGAGAAAGCATCCCTCCCCAGTGAGGTGGGGTCCTGTCACAATCCCTTCTCTCTTTCTCCATCCTGTCGGGGTTTGGAGTATGCATGCACAGACACCCACCGCCAGAGCAGAGCTAGGGTGTGAAAACCACACTTGGTCAGATGGGATCTGCTTCCCTGAACCATGAGGCATGGGCCGGCCCCCAGCAGATCATTTTATGGGTACCAATAAACTGATTCTAAAGTTTACGTGGAAAAGCAAAAGATCCAGGACAGGTGACACAGTGCAAAAGAATAAAGTTAGAGTGGGAACCATCCCCCTTCAAGACACACTGTACAGTCCCTGTGCTAAAGCAGCGTGCGTGGTCGGAACAGACACAGGTCCGTGGAACAGGAACAGACCCACAGGGCCCGGCGGGTGGATCCCACACAGCACTCAACCCCCAGACCTGGTGGCTTGAAAAACACGCTGGGTGCACAGATATGCAAACCCCGAGAGGAGAATGGAGAAGAGAATGTGCACGTTCATACTCCAGGAGGTACTCCCTTACTCCAGGAGGTACTTCCTTACTCCAGGAGGTACTTCCTTACTCCAGGAGGTACTTCCATACTCCACGGAGGTACTCCCTTACTCCAAGAGGTACTCCCTTACTCCAGGAGGCTCTCCCTTACTCCACGGAGGCACTCCATTACTCCAGGAGGCACTCCCTTACTCCACAGAGGTACTCCCTTACTGCACAGAGGTACTTCCTTACTCCAGCAGGTACTCCCTTACTCTAGGAGGTACTTCCTCACAAACCCCACCCAACTCTGCAGCAAATGCACAGGTACTACAGCAAATTCTTAAAAAGAGAAAAATAAAGTGAAGAGACAAACAAAAGACCCACAAAATTATAGTCAACGGACCTCTGACAAAGCAAAAGCCATTTCGAAGAAGAGCCTATCCAACAAGTAGTACTAAAACAAATGGACGGCTTCTTGGGGGAAAAAAAAGAAAGAAAGAGAGTCTAGATAGACATTACACCTTGCAGAAAATCTTACTCAAAATAGACCAGAGAGTTACATGTAAAATGCAAAAGCTCTAAGACACAGAAGAGAATTCAGACTACCCTGGGTTCAACAATGACCTCTTAATATCAAAACAAACACGAGATCTATGAAAAAAAGAAAAAAATGGTAAGTTAGCCTCAAGAAAGTTAAAAACTTCTGGGCCTGCTCTGTGGCCTAGAGCTGGATCCCACACAGAGGACAGCATGGTTCAAGTCCCAGGCCTGGCATTTTAGAAAACACACGCGTATTCACACCCCATTCCGGCTGTGAATCCCGACTATCCACCTGCTGTCCTGTGAGCCCAGACTACCCACACGCTGCCCCGTGGGCCCCGGCCACCCACACACTGTCCTGTGTGCTGTACTCAGCCACAGGTCACAGGCGATGGCGCCCCGCCCACCCCACCTGGTGAGCACACTCAGGTGCACCTTCGCCCACAGCGTGTTCCACACACGGACAGTCATGAACAGAACAAGACACAAAGCGTGGCTTCGCGCAGGTCATTGTCCGCTGCCGTGTCCCACTAAATAAACAACAAGAGGAGAATAGTTATGGATGTGCCTTCGCATCCTCGGAGCACAGACCACACCAGAGCCAAGACCAAGACCAAGACCAAAAGACACTCAGAGCTCTCAGTCTCCTAGAAACATGCAACCATGTGAGAAACGCACAGTAACGCGTATATGTAAGTCAACAGCAAGAGCAGGATGCAAGAACCTGTGTGCTTCAAATACTGTAACTGCTTAAAATACGGGTATTAAAAGCATGTAAGAGCTGAAAGGAAGGAAGCAGAAGCATTAAGAACAATTAGTTACACAAAATAGCCGTCGTCTTCCTCCCATTCTCTGGCAGCGCACTGTTTTTCTAAGTGGATAGTGCATCGCTGTACCCCACGAGAGCAGTGCGGCCACTGGGACCCCGGGCCCTGGCACCTCACTTCCATTCCCTGCCTCTACCTGACACACAGCACCCACTTCCATCCCGACTTCGAGGACCCTCCTAACGCAAGGACAACCCCATTGCTGGCAAACCGGAGGACACCTGCCAGTCGTCTTTGGCACTTGCTTCCGGTCCTCCGACACACCGACACTCAAGGATCTGCCTAACTTGCCCACGTTCCTTTTCAGCATCTCCAGCTGCAGTCCCTCCCTGAAATATGGCGCTCGGACGCCCACTCCGGCCCCTCTTTGTCCTGCACTTGGTGATCCCAGCAATCGAGGCCTTGCTACTGACCGCCTGGGTGTCCCCACCACAGTCCACCATGGCTTCCATTGTCGTCAGCTGCAGAGGCGAATTCCCTCCATCTTTTGTTCTGTTTAGTCACCCCGCCGTCTTCTGACTCACCTAAGCTGTAAACCCGGGAGTCATCCTTAACGCCTTCTCTCAACAGCTGGCCTTGTTGGCCCTGCTCCCTAACCAAGTTCCAAGGGGTTTAATGTCCTAAATAGTTAACAGATCCAGTAGCTTCCTCCCAAGTCCCACTACACAGAGGAACCCCCAATTTATCCTTCTAATAGCCCAGCTTCTCTCCCTGACCCTGAAAGTAGCCCACCTACAACGGAAGCCCAACTGCATCATTCCCTTGCTTGAAACTAGCACCCAGGGCCAGCAGGTGGTGTGGAGGCTAAAGGTTAAGGTGCTGGATCCCACACGGCCAACTGTGCGGACAGAGTCGCACCCAAAGGCTTGAAAACACATCGGGTGCACGTGTGTGCGTGCGTGCCCAAAATCTCCAGAGGAGGATGAAGAAGGAACTGCAGCATGGCCATCCCCGGGGGTGAGGGGGTGATTTCTACTTCTCCCCTCTCTGGAGTACACAAGCCCCATAGCAAAAACTTAAAAGAAAAGAAAAGAAAAGAAAAGAAAAGGCACCTAAAAGACGCAGGTAATAGGACCAGCAGTTAGTGTAAAGGCTATGTCACTGGACTCCCACGTAGTCAACAACGGTTCGCGTCCCAGACCCGGTGGCTTAAACTCACACCAGGCGCGCGTGTGTGTATGTGTGCCCAAGATCCTGAGAGGAGAACGGAGGAGAAGGGATTGCAGCATGGCCATCTCTCCTGGGGGGTGAT
>NW_006159506.1:764658-772704 GCF_000334495.1 Tupaia belangeri chinensis | reverse complement strand
TAAATAAATAAATAAATAAGACGCAGGTAAGGTCTTTTGAAGAATCCCTTCCCCCATATCTCTGCACTTACTCCTTCTCAGCACTAGGGCTGAGCTTCCCTCAGCAGCACCGCGTGAGCTATGCACCGGCAGCTCTGGCAATCGCGGGGGGGCCGTGGACTCGCCAACCCCCGGGCGCGGCGGGGCAGCACTCGCCAGCGCCCGGCGGCGGCGGGCAATCACGGGCAAGCTGTGCACCCGTGAGCTCTGGGCAGCGGTGTCAGACAATCGCGGGCGAGCTGTGCACCCGTTAGCTCCCGGCGGCGGCGGCGGGCAATCGCGGGCGAGCTGTGCACCCGGCATCTGCTAGCAGCAGTCCTGAGCAACCTCACGTGTGCTGTGCACCGGGCACTCTAATCAGTGCTTTCGGCGAATCATTTAATCCGGTCCTGTAAGTCTGGCATCACTACTTCCCTTTTACAGAAGGACTCAGTTTTCAAACGGTACAAAATTACAGAACTAGTCAGGGCAGAGCCACGATTTAAATCTCCACTGTTTCTCAACAAGTCGTCAACTTCTAAATCAGTTCTTCCTCTTTTAAGTCAGGAGGGACAGCCCAGAAACCAGTCTGAGAAAGCCAAGGCCAGGGAAGTGGAGGGCTCGGTGTGGCCTCGTTCTCCCGACTGCAGGTGGGCCTTCCGGGCAGCCTTCTGACCACCACCCCGTCCTCCAGTGGAGCTGGCTGCTTCCTCCCCCGACCTCTCTGGTCTCTCAGAGTCTGTTACTCAGCACCTCACACTGGATTTAACAACGTGCTCTCAAGTTCATATCCCTCTTCTCTGAGAAGGCTGGGGTGGAAGGGACCCCGCCTCGGCCACCTCTGCTGCTGTCTCCACCCTTACGAATCCTCATCATCGAACCAAACTTCGTCCTCCGTCATTTTTAAAATCTGTCACAATGGTTCCCACCTTTGTCCGTATGCTCGCTAACAGTCTTGCCATCACATACCACACACTCCCCGTTCCTGTCTTCCAGGACACCAGGAACGGCCCGTGGCCTGCGTGTTAAGGTGGCTGGATTCCACGTGGCTGACTAGGTGGTTTGAAACCCAGCCCTGATGGCTTGAAAAACACACTGGGACATGTATGCATGCACCCAAAATCCCCAAAGGAATACCGGAGAAGGGACTGCAGGAGGGTGATCATCCCCACTGAGGGATGCTTTCTCACTTTCCAGCTCCGTCCCTCCCTCCCTCGGTCTCTCTCTGGCAAAATTTAAAAAATTTTAAGAACAAACAAAAACCAGGTACGTATCGCTTCCTAACGTCAAAAGACTGAAGGTTCCCCGCTCCTGCAGTGCTCGCTGCCCTAGGCTCTCACCAGGTCTCTAACCCGCGGACTCTCCAGTCATCCACCAAGTCCCCGCTCCTGCAGTGCCCACCCACCGTGGGCTCTCACCAGGTCTCTAACCCACGGACTCTCAGGGTCATCCGCCAAGTCCCTGGCTCCTGCCGCGCCCAGGGTCTCTAACCTGCGGACTCTCACAGTCATCCACCAAGTCCCCACCACATGAAACCACACACCTCTGCTAACGGCCGGTCAGCTCCACTCTGCCCGTGACACTCACCAGTCTGAAACAGTCTCCCCTGACAAAGCCTCTTGAATTCTAACTCATTTAGAGAGTCTATCTATCAAACCCAATTGCCTTTATAAATCTGCTTCCTTGGGCCAGGATTCATTACGCTCTCCTCAGCCTTCCCACACAGTCTCATCCTTAAATTCCTCACGTGATGTCTTCACCTAAAGTTAAGGGCATATGTCTGCTCCCTGCCCTGAGCCACGGCCCCTTCCACGTCCTAAATCTGACATACCTATTAACAGTTTTGACTGCATGCCAGGCCCTCCACTAAGAGAGATAAATAACAGAATTCCTTACACCCGTTCAGCTGCTGATGGCGTGAAGAACCAAAGCTGGCCCACATATCGGGCTGTCGGGGAAGTCACGATGCGTTTTTCTGTGTTTTTCTATGCAAAAGTGTACCACTGACTTTCCTGACAACCCAATCTATCTGTTAAATTAACGAATGTATCATCGACTCTTGGTCCACACTGTCCATCTCGGCTTCCATTTGCTGCTTACAGCCAATCAAAAATTAGAAGGGGAGGGCCTTCGAGCAGGAAAGCCTTCTGAACCCTGATGAGAAGGCCTTTTTCCCCGTCCCCCCGAGGAATCAGCTAGGAAGTCAGTAAGCACCCCAGAAGCACGCTGGAAGAGCGCACTTTCTCATGATCAGAAGAATTTATGAATAAGTCAGTGCCTGGATTACTCGCCAGCTCTTCCTGAATCACTGTCAAAGAATCGCATCAATATTTTGTTTGAAGAGCTAAAAATACCACATTCATAATAAATTATAATTCGAGAAATGTTCAAATAAGAACTGTCTCTCTCACATTTAAAATTAACCGCAACTTCACGGCCTCGTATGCATAATTTCAAATTTGAACCAAACTCCCAAACTAAAAGTACCTTCCTAAGATTTTTTTTCCTTACTTTTTTGGAAACGCGTCTCCGTAGTCACAGATCATTAATAAGAGCACAGAACAGGACCAGCCGACGGCAGGGGGTTCAGGTGGCCCGACCCCACGTGGCTGACTGTGCAACCTGCCTCCCAGACTCAGCGGAAGTCCTGAGACTGGAGGGGAAGTGTTTGCAGCGTGGCCACCCTCCCAGGACGCTTTCTCCCTTCCTCTCTCTCGTTGTCTCTCTCCAGCAAGTGCACATGCCCTACAGTGAATTTGTTTTTGTTTTGTTTTTTTTTTTTTGAGAGGTTTTCGCTATAGGGCACGTGCGCTCACCAGACAGACAGAGAGAGACAGAGAGACAGAAAGTGAGAAGTCACCCCCCGGGGGGATGGTCACGCTGCAATCCCTTTGCCCTCCATTCTCCTCTCGGGATCTTGGGCACGCAGGCACACGTGCCCGGCGTGAGTTTTAAGTCACCAGGTCTGGGACGCAAACCGCAGTCGGCTATGTGGGAGTCCAGCGACATAGCCATTACGCTAACTGCTGGTTCTCCTCTACAGTGAATTTCTAGGTTGTCAGGAAAGTCATGATGTATTTTTCTGTTTCTCTATGCAAAGATGCATCATGACTTTCTGGACAACCCAATAAAAAAACAAATACTTCCGCACCAAAATAAATACAAGTAACATGGCCAGGCACAGTGGTAGCACGACGCTGTGACGCTGAAGCCACAGGAGAGGTCCCAGGTTCACTCCCCGAGTTCTCCTGCACAGGCAAGTGTGCCCAGCCATGCCTGTGATCCTGACCGGCTGAAACTAGAAACAGAGAACAGTGGAAACCCTGCTGGGGGTATCCATGCCTCTATCTCTGTCTCTCTCGCTCATGGAGGAAAGAAGGAAACTTTAAAACAGGAAATCAAATTAGAATCATCAGTCATGGTCCTGCCTTTCTAAGGCAGACCTAGAAATAAAACATCAGGCCAGAGGCCGGCACAGTGGTTAAGGCGACTGGATCTCACACGGCCGACTGTGCGGTTCAAGTCCTGGAACTGGTGGCTCAGGAAACACACAGAGTGTGTGCCCAAAATCCTGAGAGGAAAATGGAGGAGAAGGGACTGCAGCGAGACCATCCTCCTTTGCCCCTCTCCCCACTTCTCTCCAATGATCCCACATCCCCTACAGCTAAAAAAAGGAAAAATTCAAATTAAAAAAAGGACATAATGCTTATCATAAAATAAATTAAAAGCCATTTCAAGCACATAATATGTTAACAGCTGTTCTTCTGTTTTCTTTACTCAGCTCAGAGAGGCAATTCATACCCAACTCTTGCCATTTCATAAAAAAAACTTGTTACCACTGACAATTGCTCTAAAAACCCAAGATCTTGGACCCAAATATTTATTTACTTGTCCTAAGCTTAGATAAACATACTGCTTAAAAGAATTCAATTTTAAGTTGAGAATAATAAAGTCTCACATGAACACACATCATTACGAAGGAAAGGTAACTAACAACTGTTCTTCCGGGCCCATTTTTTACAAAGGTGCCGGGACTTTAGAAGAGTTTATATATCACAAAGGACCCTGCTTAGGAGTTTGGTGGGTTGGGTTTGTTCTTAGGTTTTTGTCATAGAGCACATGAGCCTGCCAGAGAAGAGAAAGACAGAAAGACCCGGAGAGAGGGAAAGCGAGAAATCACCCCCGAGGGAGGGTGGCCACGCCACAGTCCCTTCTCCTCTTGAGATTTCTGGGCACACATGGCCACATGCCCGGCATGATTTCCAAGCCACTGGGTCCAATACATGATCCGCGGTTGGCCACGTGGGAGTCCAGCACCTTAACCATCCTGCTACCTGCTGGGCCCAAGGAGTTTTAGTTTTTCATTCTCAAATAGAGAGGCGGGACATTAGTGGGAGACAGAAATGGTTTATTACCTGTTGGTGATAACACATGTAGTATTCCCAACTGGACTGGCCTGAGCAGTGTTTCGTGTTGGGTAAATTCTCTTTACGAGCCAAATGATATATAGTGATTGAATGTTAAAAAGAAAAATAAAGAAAATAAGTAATAATAATAATAATAATAATCTAAAAAAATGATGAAATTCTATTTGATGATGAGGTGGTTAGTCATGTGTTTGTCTTGACTGGCATGCATGTTAACTGTGCTGGAAGAAGAAATGCAATACACTGTAAAGATATATGTGATTATGTGGAATTTTTTTTTTTAAAGACATTGTGAATGATCTCAAGAGAGGGACAGACACAATGCAGGTCTGTATTAGAACACAGACAATAGCTATAGACAATTTAATACCAAAACCAGAGACCAGCAGTTAGCGTAATGGCAATGTCACTGGACTCCCATGTAGTCGACCATGGTTCGCATCCTGAGCCCGGTGGCTTAAAACTCACGCCGGGCTCATGTGCGTGCGTGCCCAAGATCCTGAGAGGAGAATGGAGGAGAAGGGATTGCGGAGTGGCCATCACCCCTGGAGGGGGGAGATTTCTCGCTTTCTGTCTCTCTGTCTCTCTCTCTGTCTGTTTGACAAGCACAAGCGCCCTATGGCAAAAACCTCTCCAAAAAAAAAAAGACCAAAACCAGCAGCAACTGAGCCAATCAATGATCCAATCACCTAGGTAATTCAGGACCCAGCTAAGGAGACGGAGCGGAGACGGACAGAGAAAGGGAAAAGCAGGGACTTCTCAAATTTCTAACAATAGTGAAAAGACTAGCAAACTGGTTTCAGAAGAAGGTGTTTAACAAGCTAAATGTAAATCCCTGTGCAAACCTCTGGTTAGTGCAGTGCTCTGGGCATCAAGGGGACAACCCGAGCTGGCGCATCAGCCCTGAGACTCGTCCAGGTATTGGCAAGCCAGGAAAAGTTCCCGTCAGGAGCACACAAAGGTAAGACAAGGAGGGTGAACGGTGAAAAGAAGCCTGGAAACCGCCCCAACACCACTAGCTTAACGGGGTGCTGGTATGACCTGAAGTGTAAGGACCGGCTTCTGGACTGTGCGGCTGTAAGGTCAGAAATGTCACAAACACGTCCCCGTCTCAACCGGGGGCCTCCGCAGATTTGTCCTTGGCATCTCTGATCTCATCTCTGGTTTGATCACCCTGGGAAACTGAGGTGTTTAAATAAAAAGCTTTCACTGTGGTCTAAGGTTTCCATTCCTACTTTTCATATGGTTGACGCTGAGAATAGGCAGCAAAAAAAAAAAAATTAGGAGTAAGAAATCCACTGAATACAGTGATTTTGTCCCCTAAAATGGGTTAAGCAATTGATTTCAAATACAGGTCAACTGGGGCCAGAAGGTGGTGTGGTGGTTGTGGGGCTGGACTCCCAGAAAGAACAACCACAGTTCGAGTCCCAGACCTGGCAACTTCTTTTCTCACTATCTATCTCTCTATCTCCTCTGTGAACACACACGCCCTTCAGCAAATTAATAACAATAATAATGAAAAATTTAAAAATTAATTTTTAAAAAATAATTATTTAATTTTTAATTTATTATTGTTCTTCAGTTTCATTAGATAGAAACAGAGACAGAGACAGACAGAGAGAGAGAGAGAAATAATAATGAAAAATTTAAAAAATTAATTTAAAAAAAAATTATTTAATTTGTAATTTATTATTGTTCTTCAGTTTCATTAGATAGAAACAGAGACAGAGACAGACAGAGAGAGAGAGAGAGTGAAAAAGAGAGAGAGAGTGAGAAAGAGAGAGCTGCCAGGTCCAGGACTCAAACCATGGTCAGCCATGTGGGAGTCTAGAGCCTTAACCACCACACCATCTGCCAGACCCTTAAATAATTCTTAAAACAATAAAAATAAAAAATACAGGTCAATTGTGCCAGCTCACGGTTAAGGCGGCTGGATCCCACAGTGCCAACCGCACCATTCAAGCCTTGGACCAAGAGTGCTGAAAACAGGTGGGCACATGTGCAAGCGTGCCCCAAATCTCAAAGGGACAGAGAGAGGGTGGAGAAGAGACTGTGGCGGGACCATACTCCGTGGGGTGCTTTCTTACTTCACTCATTCTCTCTCTGGTGAATGCATATGCCCTTCTGGTGAATTGGATAAAAAAAATAAAAATAAATAAATAAATAAAAACAACCAACCTACCTACAGTACAGCCCAATGTCTTCCCCGTAGCAGCTGGACAAACACCCTACGGCTGCCCTGAGGGGCCTCTGCCTCCAGTGTGGGGAAATACCACAGGAGAGACCCAGGAATCGCAGCTCTGTCATTCCTAACCTGGGTCCATGCCAAAACTCCCTGTGCACCTGCCTCAAAATGCCTCCCTTGCCCAAAGCTCTACTCTGAAGATTCTGACCTGGGAATTTCCGGGATAAGGCCCAAACCACTATCTTTTTAAGAGTTCCGTAAGTGATTCAGATGTACACACGCCACACACACTGATCCAAGCTGAAAAGCGCTAAAATAAAAAGTTGCTTCCTGGAGGTACCAGAGGGTTCTCATTCTACACTCGAATACATCCTGAGCCCTGGGAAGCCCCTCCAACCAGAGCATACGAACATCTACTTCCCATTCAAAACCTAAAATTCCAAGTTCCAGCTCCTATAAAATACCTTGTACCAGAGAGTTCTCATTTGGAAGCTTCTACACTCGAATACATCCTGAGCCCTGGGAAGCCCCTCCAACCAGAGCATACGAACATCTACTTCCCATTCAAAACCTAAAATTCCAAGTTCCAGCTCCTATAAAATACCTTCTGGCTTTGGTCAACGGGTTTCGAGCAGGTTGGACTTCTCAGCAGGGTTCAGGAAAGGGCAGTGTAAGAAAAGCCATGGAAAATGAGTCACAGTCCCGCTACTGTATTTAACGCCAGTCCTCTGTTTTAATCATAAATCTACCAGGTAGACTTAGTTACGATGACCAGCTCAAGCTCTAGATTTTGTTTTAAACTTAAATGGAACTGCTACATGGAGCACGCAGGTATCATTCTTCCAGTGACCAAAATTTCCAATATTCCAATTTTCCAATTATAAACATTATGAATCGAAACAAAAATAGTTATCCAAGAATACCAAAGAAGTCTTCCCGCCGGAATTGATACTTACCCATCTCTTCCTTTACTGACAATTTTTACTTCAAAATAGTAAATCCCACAGGCTGCTGGTATCGGATGTGTGGCCCGAACTGACGCTGCATCTTTTGGGGTTTTGCCGTGACCTGCGTGAAACAGGAAAGGAAAAAAAAAAAAATCGCATGAACCATTCCAACGAAAATCTTAACAAACAGTTCAGAAACAGATACAGTTTTGGTAAGGACGTATCATTTCCGTTCCTATCAGTTCAAACTATTGAAAATTTAATGAAAAACTTATACAATAACCTTTTATGCAAAACAAGCCCAAGTCAACCATAAATGCCTTCATGATATTAATAGTTTAAGATTTTAAAATCTGAACACATTAAACCTAGCGGTCCTCTGTGATCTTTTACAAACTATACTCTTCTTTTTTTTTTTTTTTTTTTTGCGAGGTTTTCACTTGAGTGACCGGGCACTCGCCCGCCATAG
>NW_006159506.1:761484-764122 GCF_000334495.1 Tupaia belangeri chinensis | reverse complement strand
AAATTTTCTTTTTTTTTTTTTTTTTTTTTTGAGAGGTTTTGCTATAGGGCACATGCGCTCGACAAAATGACAGAGAGACAGAGAGACAGAAAGCAAGAAATCACCCCCAAGAGGGGAGGGCCACGCCACAATCCCTTCTCCATTCTCCTCTCAGGATCCTGGGCACTCACGCACAGGTGCCTGGCATGAGTTTAAGCCACCAGGTCCAGGACTCGAACCACAGCCAACTACATGAGTCCAGCGACATAGCCATTCCACCAACTGCTGGTCCCAGACTATACTCTTAAGTGGATAAAAGCTGTACTAGTAGAACATGATGAGAAAACAATCTTACTTTTATCAGATCTGAATTCGCATACAGTTTATAAAATTCCTGTTTGTTCCTGAAAAGTTACCTGCTTTTTTTAGACTCAAAGCATCAATGAGATGGTATTATTTTATGTCAAATTTTATAACATTAACTTGAATTCACAAAACATCTTTCTCACTTTTTAAACCATTTTTGTATATATTCATTCATCAAGATTTTAAAGCTGCCCAGTCTGGGACTCAAACTGAGGTTGGCCATGTGGGAATCCAGTGCCTTAACCACCATGCCAGCTGCTGGTCCCATACCTCCTTAACTTTAATAATTTACAATTTTTGGACCAGCAGTTGGTATAATGGCTATTTCACTGAACTTCCATACAGTCGACTGGGGTTCAAGTCCCGGACCTGGTAGCTCAAACTAACACCAGGAGCATGTGTGTGCGTGCCCAAGACCCTGAGAGAAGAATAGAAGAGATGGAATTGCGGCATGGCCATCCCCCCAGGGGATGATTTCTCACTTTCTGTCTCTCTGTCTCTCTCTGTCCTTCTGGCGAGCGCACACACCCTATAGCAAGAAGCTCTCCAAAAAAAAAAAAATTGTACTTTACAATTTTGCTCTGACATATTCATATTGTTAATTCTATGCAAAAGCGGATTTGAAAAAAATGGTTTTGATCAGTAATAGCTTACTAACAAATAAATCTATTCTCCAGTTATACTTTGTCATGTCTTTTTTAAGAAAGTAACACTTAGGCCACCACCGTTGACACTTTAGAAAATCTTCAGAGAATGGCTTTTAACTTTCTAGACCAGCTATTCCTCAGCTCCAATCCCAGAGGGCCCCCTTCACTCATCAAGTCCCTTCACTCTCACCAAAACACGCATTACCCTGAAAGCATGTGAGCAAAATCAGGTCAAAACACGCCCCCAAGACCACCGAGGGACACGGCAGGTGAAGGCACGTGACGGCAAGCGCTGAGGCGGACAGATCTCCACGCTCCCGAAAGGATGACCTGAGACGTTCTAGTGAGGTGTACGTCACCCAAAGCAAACGCACCCTTCGTGTCTCCATCACCGGAAGACGTACCCTCGCGGTAACAGAATTCTCAGATTCACCACGACTGCTTCAAAGCTAAATACTTCAAGTGAAAAATCGTATCCTAAAACACACAATAACTGGGACCAGCAGCTGATGTGATGGCTATGTAGCTGGACTCCCATGTAGTCGACCGCGGTTCGAGTCCTGTACCCGGTAGCTTAAACTCACTCTGGGCATGTGTGTGAGCATGCCCAAGATCCTGAGAGGAAAATGGAGAAGGGATTGCGGCATGGCCATCCCCCTGGGAGGTGATGTCTCGCTTTCTGTCTCTCTGTCTCTGTCTTTCTGGAGAGCACACGCACCCTATAGCAAAAACCTCTCAAAAAAAAAAAAAATACATATATACACACACACACAAAACGAAACAAAAACAAAAAAAAGAAAAACTTATAAACCGTACAGAATGTAAGTGCTGGGCCTCTGAGCCACGCTTTTTGTCCACTCAGGCCTGGCTCCTACCTCTCGGGAGGGTAATTTGCTTTTACTTATCCTTTTCCTTTCACTACTGCAGAACCTGGATCTCACCACCGAAGCCACAGAAGCCATCCCATACCACCACGGGGCCCGGCCACACTGCAGTCCTACGCCACCCTCCTCGCTGCATTCTGGGCACACCACACGTGCCCCGCGTGGTTCTCGCGCTGCTGGCTCGGGGCCCAGAATGCCAGCACAGAACGCCATGTTCCATACCACCTGCCAGGCCCCTAACTTCACTTCTTAAATAAAGAAAATTTTTACAAAATTATATAACTTGCCTCCAAGTGGTAGAATCATGCATCAAATCCGTGCATGAATTGAAAACCCATACATTTTACATCAAGTACTATACAATCAAAACCTTCAAGGATACATTGCATTTATTATGCTTCTCTTGGTCACTGTAGAAAAATTCTGTAAACATTAAAAATTCAAAGAATGTTTTATTTTTAAATTAAAATTTTAATTCTATTTAAAAGACAGAGCATAGTTCAGCTGTAAGACTAAAAGGATTCAGAGACCAGCAGTTACAGTAATGGCTATGTCGCTGGACTCCCATGTAGTCGACAGCAGTTCAAGTCCCAGACCTGGTGGCTTAAACTCACGCCAGCCGCGTGTGCGTGCATGCCCAAGATCCTGAGAGGAGAATGGAGAAGGGGGTGATTTCTCGCTTTCTATCTCTCTCTGTCTTTCTGGTGAGTGCACACGCCCTATAGCAAAACCTCTCAAAAAAAAAAAAAAAAAGAAAAGAAA
>NW_006159506.1:749377-761035 GCF_000334495.1 Tupaia belangeri chinensis | reverse complement strand
TCCCAGGACACATGTGCTCGGGGGGCGGGTGGGGGGGCAAGAACACACCCCCACGGGGACGGTCACGCCACAGTCCTGTCTCCTCTCTCTCCCTCCTTTCAGGACTGTAAGCATGTGTGCACCCGTGTGTGCCCCGCATGTTTTACAAGCCACCCGCTCTGAGGATCGAACCAGCCAGTAGGCCACGTGGGATCTAGTTCAGAAACCAACAGGGCAGGGGCTGTCCCACGAGCTCTATTTCATCACCGCACGGTATTCTATTACGCGCCACAGTCTGCTCTCCATTCACTTGCCGAACGCATCCTGGACACTTCCAAGTTCCCGCCATTATACGTGAAGTTGCTGCAGAGTCACTGCAAAGACAGCCAAGGCGACAGATGGCAACAATGTGTTCGGCTTGGTTAGAAACTAACCAGCCAGCCAGTGGTGTGAAGTTAGGGCAGCTGGATCTCAGGCTGAGCACAGTTCGAGATGGCAACGTGTTCGGCTTGGTTAGAAACCGTCCAGCCAGCCAGTGGTGTGAAGTTAGGGCAGCTGGATCTCACCGGCTGAGCACAGTTCAAGACTGAGTCCCAGCCCCGGCTGCTTGAAGAAAACATGCCAGGTACATGTGCATGCCCAAAACCCCAGGAGAAGGAGGTGCTGTGGGGCGACCACCCCGTGCAGGGTGCTTTCTCACTTCTATCCTCTCTTGACCTCTCTGGCCACCACGAGCATCCTCTGACAAAAAAAAAAAAAAAAAAAATTTTTTTTTTGGAGAGGATTTTGCTATAGGGCGTGTGCGCTCACCAGACAGAGAGAGACAGAGAGATAGAAAGCGAGAAATCACCCCTCGGGGGGGATGGCCACGCCGCAATCCCTTCTCCTCCATCCTCCTCTTGGGCATGCATGCACACATGCCCGGCGGGAGTTTAAGCCACCGGGTCTGGGACTTGAACTGCGGTTGACTACCCGGGAGTCCAGCAACATAGCCATTATGCTAACTGCTGGTCCCCTCTGGCAAAATTTTAAGAAGAGAAAGAAACTCAACTGTCTTCCTAAGTGGCTGTCCATCTTACCTTCCCACCAGCAAAGAACGTGGTCCTGTGGGTCTGCACCCACTAACAAGAGGCAAAATCAAGCTGTTTGGGGATTTTAACTATTTTAGCAGGTACGCATTTCCTATTTTTTTTTAATTTTTATTTTATTTATTTATTTATTTATTTTTTGGGGAGAGATTTTCACTGTAGGGCGCGTGCGCTCGCCAGACAGAGAGAGACACGAACCGCGGTCGACTACGTGGGAGTCCAGCGACATAGCCATTACGCCAACTGCTGGTTCCCCGCATTTCCTTTTCACTCAAAAAGAGCTGTATCCCGAATCAGATTTTTAATTTAAATGGTCATCAAAAACTCTCATCTTGGGGACCAGCAATGTGCTTAGCGTAATGGCTATGTCGCTGGACTCCCATGTAGTCGACTGCAGTTCGCGTCCCGGACCCGGTGGCTTAAAAACTCACGCCGGGCACGTGTGCGTGCATGCCCAAGATTCCGCGAGGAGCATGGAGGAGAAGGGATTCGGTGTGGCCATCCCACCTGGGGGGTGATTTCTCGCTTTCTGTCTCTGTCTGTCTGGCGAGCGCACGCGTTGTATAGCAAAAATCTCTCCAAAAACAAAAACTCATCTTGGAGACCAGCAGATGGCATAATGTACATCACCGTAGTCCCATGCAGTTGACCAGGGTTCGAGGCTCAGACCTGGGGACTTAAAATTCACGCCGGGTTCATGTGCATGTGTGCATGCATGCCTGAAATCTCAAGAGGAGAATGGAGAAAAGATTACAATATGGCCATCCCCCCTGCAGAGTGATATCTCACTTTCTGTCTCTCCGGTGAGCCCACGTGCCCTATAACAAAAAATCTCTCTTAGTAAAAAATAAACAAACAAAAAAGACCCTCACGTCTTGAAGAAGGAAGCTGAAACAGAGGCTAGGCTGCCAAGGATCGGCTGCCTGTACTGTTGGGCACAGACGCCAGAGGGAACAGCAGGCTGGCCTTTCATTGGCCTGCTGTGGTTGTGGTTATGAAGTTCTGTAGAGCGGGGACTAGCAGTTAGCGTAATGGCTATGTCGCTGGACTCCCATGTAGATGACTGCAGTTCGAGTCCCGGACCCAGTGGCTTAAACTCAAGCCAGGCGCGTGTGCGTGCGTGCCCAAGATCCCAAGAGGAGAATGGAGGAGAAGGGATTGCGGCGTGGCCATCCCCTCTGGGGGGTGATTTCTCGCTTTCTATCTCTCTGTCTTTCTGGCGAGCACACGTGCCCAGTAAGAAAAAAATCTCTCCAAAAAAAAGAAAAAAAAAGTTCCGCAGAGCATAAGTGCACCCAATCCCATTTCCCCGTAAGTCCTATTAATTTTTTTTTATTTTTATTTATTTTTAAAATTTGCTATAGGGCATGTGTGCTCACCAGAGAGACACAGAGAGGAAGAGAGAGAAAGAAAGAAAGCAAGCCACCAGGTCCGGGACTTGAACCATGGTCGGCCATTTGGGAGTCTAGCACCTTAACCACCACACCACCTGCTGGCCCCAAGTCTTGTTACTGTTCGAGAACAGTTTGGTGGAAAACGTGAGGTTTTTCCAGCAACACAGTCATGGCATCAGAGCAGACACGCCCATCTCTCCCTCAAGGACACACCCTCCTGTTCTTGTCTTTCCTCAAGACGCCTCTACACTTCCTCTTTCACCTCATGTGTTTTTCTTCCTCTCCTTCTAGGACAGGCGACATGGTAACCACTGAAAAGCTCCCACGTATCCTTGTGTCCTTGCACTGTCCCAGCCGGCTAGACCACTGTCTCTCATCACTGCCATAACCCACCTCCCCAACTCCACGCCACACAGCTGAGCCCCACGGAACGAAGCCACCTTCACACCGTCACTGCCCAGGCCAACCCGGCTCTCCAGTGCAGTCGGCCACGCTCAGTCGGCTTCTTCCCCACTCCCTTCCACGGCTAGGCCACATTTTCATCCGTCACGTTACACGCTCATGTCCTCTACCCAAATTCACTGAGCAAACTATCCCCTATCTGACCAAGACAAAGGAGGACTTTGGGGCCAGCAGTTAGCGTAATGGCTATATCACTGGACTCCCATGTAGTCAACCACGGTTCAAATCCTGGACCCGATGGTTTAAACTCTCGCTGGGCACATGTGCGTGCATGCGTGGGTGCTCAAGATCCCGAGAGGAGAGTGGAGCAGAAAGGATTGGGGCGTGGCCATCCCCCTGGGGGGTGATTTCTCGCTTTCTGCTTTCTGTCTGTCTTTCTGGGGAAAGCACATGCCCTATACCAAAAACCCCCCCAAAAAAAAAAAAAGAATGGGCAGCTTCAACTCCCCACCTTCTCTCTGCTGCCAGGAGAGCGCTTTGTCCTCTCCTCCGCTCTCTGAAACTAACCATTCTGCGCTCTGGGGCCAGGTCCCCCCAAGCCCTTACCTCTGAGGGCCACGCCTCTCGCCTCTGCCTCTCGGGCTGGTGTTAATCTCATCCTCCTCCTCCTCTCCCTCTCCCCTGCCCCCATCTATTAGAGTGTGATGCCCGGAATGTGCACGCCTCTCACGACATCCTCCACCTCTGCCACAAATCACCATCAGTAACCGACAAGGGCCGGAGCTATTAACAGTCTTTACCTTCAAGGCAACAAACACGGGGTACCGCTATCCTTATTTTACTTGCTAACATATGTTAAATTTTACACGCGTTTATCGAACACCATGCCTTGGACTGATAACACATTCTCCCTTAACTTCCGTAATTTCTTTTACTCCCAAAGCCAAATTAAAACACTATTGACCTGGGGCCAGCAGCTGGTGTAGTAGTTCAGGTGCTGGACTCCCACATGGCTGAGCATGGTTCGAGTCCTGGGCCTGGCAGCTTGCTTTCTCACGTTCCCTCTCTGGTGAATTGAAAAAATAAATAAATAAATAAAATAATTATTAAAAAACAAACAACAACAACAAAATCATTGACCTAGAAATAATACCGGGGGTCAGGCAGTAGCCAGCAGTAACACAAGTGGACCCACGTTGGAGGGTCCCAGGTCCATGTCCTAGAGACTCCCTACACATGCCAGGTGCAAAAGGGACACTTTCCCAAGGGATTCTTTTCAGGATAATGTTGACTCTGCGAGATTTTCACCTACACTGACACTCGAAGCGAACCTCCAATAAAAAACGTGACTACACTGTAAGCCGCCGAAAAGGGGAGAGAAGAACATAATCCTGCCCCGGCTTCCTCCTCCGAGGTATTATGTAGTCTCTTCCTCCATCTGTAGTCCCTTCTTCTTTCTGAAAATCACCTCAGGGTTGGACTGGCCCTGCACTGCAGTGGTCAGTGCTGTGCTCCGAGAGCAGTATCCCACACAGCCAAGGTTCGAATCACAGCCCCAGCTGCTGAAAAGGCATGCCAGGTGTACGTGCATGCAAACCAGAACTCCTGATGGGAAGGAGGAACAGCGGAAAAGGGACTGCAACGTAGCCACGCCCCCCAGACTGAGGTCTCTCAGTCTCTCTGCAGGCATGCACACACTCCGGCAACGCGAATACATAAATACTAAACTGTCAGAGGGTGCACGTGCTTGCCACAGGGAGAGGGAGAAGGCAGCCCACCCTCAATCCTTTCTTCACCATCTCTCCACCCTGCTGGACTTGGGGCATGCATGCACACACCTGGCATGCTTTTCAAGATGCCAGGGCCAGGATTTTAACCACGGTTGGCCATGGGAGATCTGGTGCCCTTGTCCAACAAGCTAAGGGGTGGCCCCTTCATCTACATTCACTTCCATTCTCTCTGCTTCCACCCACTCCTCCAGCCCACTGAGATCTGGTTTGGGCCCCATCACTGAATTCAACCTACTCCCCCTAGAGCCGCAATGAGCTACCATCCAAGTTCCATGGAAAAGCCTGAGCTACCCCACCAACTCTGCTACACTGGACACTGAAGGCCACGTCCTCACTTCTGATCCTGCCTGCTCGGCTGCTCAGACTCCACGCCCCTCGCAACCCAGGAGCCCCTCTACCTGGGCTCCATCCACTCCGTGAACGCTGGTGCTGCTCGGATCCCAGCTCTGGCCCACTGCTTTTCTCGTGGTCCATACTCTGCTATACAGAAGGGCGTCTTCAGAACGGCCGTGAGAAACATGTATTATAAAAATGCTCTGTGCTGGGCCCAGCAGACGGCGTAATGGTTACGTCGCTGGACTCCCACAGTCTGTGACGGTTCGCGTCCCAGACCCAGCTGCCTAAAACTCACACAGGGTGCATGCACATGAGTGCCCCAAATCCCAAGAGCAGAATGGCAGAAAAGGGACGGCAGTGTGACCATCCTCCCTGGAGGGTGATTTCTCACTTTCTGTCTCTCCTTTCCTTCTTGCACACAACCTATAGTAAAAACCTTTCAACAACAAAAAGCTATGTACCAATTCATTCTTCCACAAACTTTGTGAAGTCCTTGCGCATGGGCTCTCATTCCTTCTCCAGTTTCAACTGCCGCCCAGGGGGCAGACTGACTGAGAAGTCGGTCCTGAGCCAGGCCTCCCACCCAGGCTTCAGGATGGCACCGCCACCCCATCCTGGGAGAAAGGCCTGGCCCTCTGTCCCTACTGCCAAGAGTGGGCCCAGCCCGCCTCGTGCAGGAGGACATCTGTACCCTGTCACCGCCCCCAGCCCTGATCGGAAGGCCACCAATTCACACCCCAGCCCGTAAGGCAAGGCTCTGCCCAGCTAAGAATGATGGCAACTGGCCCATCTGCTAAGCTCCTTGGGTTTTTGAAATGGAAGGAAAAGGTAAGTCGGGCAACAGAGAGAGGAAAATGACCAGAAACCGGCGAGTGTCACTGAGTCGCTGCACGGCAACGCGGAACAGTGGAGGGCCGCGTCCCTGCTGTGCTCACTCGGGACCCTGAGCAGATGCCCATCTCTGGTTTCCTCTGCTTTGGGGCCAGGCAGGTGGCAGGACGGAGGGTCCCACGTTTACTTACTCCAGATGAGCTGACTTCCTCCCCGCCATCATCCCACTCGTGGGTCCTCACAAAACCCAGCAGGGCCGGAGCCCCGAACTCCCTCCAGGGCGCTCTCAGTTTATTCCACATGTCCTCTCAGAACTACCTCCCGGGAGCTCAGGACAAGCCCCAAATGTCTCCGCCCAACCACTGCCCCCGGGGAGGTCCCTGTTTCCAACACTGCCAGCCGACAATCTGCTAAACCATTGCTCTTCCCAGTCTGCAGCCCCGGCTCTGCCTTCTAAACCGTTGTACGATCTAAGAGAAACGGGACTATCTGCCAGTCACTTCCTACAGAGGAAGATCTAGGCCCAGTAACATCGGGCCCCCACTGGCCTCCCCACCTGCTCCTTCCCACCCTGCACTCCAGCGAGCCCGACCCTGGGGACCTGAACTGACAGCTCTCTCCTGCGCTCTGTTGTAGGTTTCTTTCTTTCCAGGGCGAGGATGGAGGCAGAAGGCTCTGACGGAGTCTTCACATCATGATCCTCCCTGCAGCCTGCCAGGGTCGTGGGCACTCACCTGGCTCAGGTACACCCAGGGCCCACCCGACCCCAGAGCCTGCACTCGGCCTCCACACCCTGCAGTGCCTGACTGTGCTCTCCCCTTACCTTTTTGGTTTTGGAGAGGTTTTAGCTATAGGGCGCGTGGAATAGTGGACAAGATATCCACACAGACTATGAAGAATATCCACCCTGTAGCAATTACTCAACGAATCACTATTACTGCATACTTTTCTGTAAGCACGAATATTACATTCATTTGATTGTTGTAGTTACCAAAAGCCCTTTTTTAAGCTAATTTCTAAAATTTTTGTCAAAAGGATCTCTGGGAAGAGCTCAGTTTGATCTACATATTCCTTAATCTTTAAGGAACTTTTTAAAGTCACTCCCATAATCCCTAACAGACAGTTGTACTTGTAAGCAAGCAGGTAATTCTTTTTTCTTTTTTTTTAAAGACAAAAAGAGACAGAAAAACAGAAAGCGAGAAATCACCCCCCCAAGGGGGATAGTCACGCCACAATCCCTTCTCCTCCATTCTCCTCTCGGGATCTTGGGCACACACACACATGCGTCTGGCATGAGTTTAAGCCACCGGGTCTGGGACTTGAACGGCAGTCAACTACATGGGAGTCCAGCGACATAGCCATTATGCCAACTGCTGGTCTCGCAAGCACATAACTCTTGAAAGGTATGTCTAATCTGGGGACCAGCAGATGGTGGAATGGTTATGTTGCTGAATTCCCACATAGTCGACCGTGGTTCAAGTCCCAGACCTGGGGGTGTCAAATATGCTGGGCACGTGTGTGCACATGCCCAAAATCCCAACAGGAGGATGGAGGAGAAGGGACTGCAGCGGGGCTCACATTGGGGGGGGGAGATTCCTCACTTTCTATCTATCCAGCGAGCACAAGTGCCATATAGCAAAAGTGTCTCTTTAAAAAAAAAATTTTCATATACATACAGATACACAGACACACACACACACACACACACACACACACACATCTAATCTTAGGTCTAAGAACCTAGATAAACAATTATATTTAGGATAAAGGGGGAATGACGGGGGACACAGGGAAGAAGGGAGTCAGGCATGCCTACCATTTAACACGATGCCTCAGTTAACAAGTGCACCCACGTGGAGGGTCCTGGGTAGGGGCCCCACGGCCTCCCGGCATGCACACGCCATGGTAGGGGAGGCCTGCAGGGGGAGTCTAGGGGGGGTGCCCAGGATCTGGGCTGGCTCAGGCTGGAGGTGAATATGGGCACTCACGTCCTACTGGGGGGTCCCCCCTAAAGAAGTAAATGCAAACGAATTTAAATAAAAAGTACAACTCACTATTCATCGCTCCTTCCCACCTCTTTTGCATTTCTCCTGAGCTGTCTTAAACAACTGAAGTCAAGGGTCTGACTTTTCCGAGACATTAGTATGTTCCAGCTGACTTTTTTCTCTCAAGAGGAAGGACTTTTCATACGGACTAGTTTTCAAAAACTTTTTTTTTTCTTTTTTCTTTCTTTCTTTCTTCTTCTTTTTTTCTTTTTTTTGTGAGGTTTTTCCTATAGGGCATGTGCATTTGAGAGAAAGACAGAGAGACAGAGAGCGAGAAATCACCCCCCAGGGGGGATGGTCATGCCACAACCCCTTCTCCTCCATTCTCCTCTCGGGATCTTGGGCACGCATGCACACGCGCCCGGCGTGAGTTCTAAGCCACCGGGTCCAGGACTTGAACCGCAGTGGACTACGTGGGAGTCCAGCGACATAGCCATTACGCTAACTGCTGGTCCCTTCAAAACTTTTAAATGTTTTCACAGGATTTTATCTGAGATAATTAAGTCTCGTACGAACTAGGAGAGGCAATAACATGACACAGTGGAAAGGGACTAAATTTGGAGTCAGTGAAAATCAGTTTCCCACCTCGGCTCACTCTTGACCAGGAAAACCCGGCAGGGCTCCGGGAGCTGCCCCTTGCTCACATCTAAGACCTGGACCTCGCTCAGATCTGCTGCTGTGTGTCCAGCACAAACCCAAGAGACGTGAGACGGCCCAACCTTGGTAACACTGGAAACACACAAAATGCAACGTGTAACTGAAACGCTTAAACTTACTGAGATCACTCTCATATTCATCAAAACGCTTTAGAGTGGAATAAGGTTATGGTTTTAACTAAATCTCAGATCCTCACTTTTTTTTTATTCGATACCAACAAGATTTCTTTTTTAAGAGAAAGATTTTTGCCATAGGGCGTGTCCCTCGCCAGAAAGCAAGATATCACACACACCTCCCCTCAGGGGATGGCCACACCACAATCCCTTCTCCTCCATTCTCCTCTTGGGATCTTGGGCACGCACGCACACACACCCAGCATGAGTTTAAGCCGCCAGGTCTGGGACTCGAACCGCAATCGACTACATGGGAGTCCAGCAGCATAACCTTATGACATCTGCTGGTCCCAGTAATTTTAAAAATGAGGGCCCAGCCACCAAGGTACAGCAGTATCCAGTATCACAAATGCCATACAAGACTAGAAGCCATGTGGCCGACCAGGGTTCGGATCCCAGGTGGGCGTGGAAAAATGCCAGGTGTGTTCAGGATCCCGGGGCACCAGAGGGCTGGGAAAGGGGTCTGCAGTGGGTGAGACCCTGCCAGAGAGGCCGTTAGCTCCTTCGGCATACATGAGATCGTCAAGATAATAAATACATAAAAGAGGACATTCCTGGGTGTGTCAAGAGTTAGTATGTGACTACTAAGCTAAAGCCTTTTAAAAATTAACATTCTCTGTGCCTACTCTGATATTCCTCTGAAATTCAATCAACTTTATCTACAAGTCTGGCTTTGTTTAACATTAATCCCTTCAAATAATTTAAAGAGCAGTGCTGCTTCCAAAAGTGGCAATTCCAATTTAGAAGACTAACACCTTTCGAAGCAGAATGTGTTCAGAGGGAAAGAAATCAAGAAATCTCCATTTCAAAGGTAAGGACCATACATCTTCCTTATTATGGAAAACAATTACCATCAAGTTTTTTTTTTTTTTGAAAGTCTGTGATATGCAAACATATATTAATTTAACGATTTTTAATTTTGAAAGTGACTCATAGTGGGACCAGCAGGTGGTGTGGTGGTTAAGCGGCTGGATCCTACATGGCCATCTGCACAGTTCGAGTCCTGGACCCGGTGGAGGAGCCTGGAGAAGGGATTGCGGAGTGGCCATCCCCTTGGGGAGTGAGTGATTTCTACACCCCCCCCCCAATCCCAAATTGCTCTCTGGTGAGGAAATAGACACCCTAGCATTAAAAAAGAAAAAAAAGACTTACCATAATGGTAGGTAAGCCCAATGCAGCACTACATGGGTTAAATACACACTCTGAGCAAAGTTTTATTATCCATTATCTGTGACACTTCCCCTTTGCTACTGCAACAGAGTTGCCCAACACATTTGGTGTGAGCCTCTCAGAGAGACACACACAAAACAATAACAGAAAACACACACACACACACACACACACACACACACAAAACAAGAGAAAAAGACAGAATGAAACAGAGTGTTTGCAAAGCGGGGGGGAAGGGAGAGAAAGAGAAGACAGAGAAGAAGAAAAGGGATGACCACAGAATCCTGTCCTTCCAGAAATCGTGGTGGATGTTTATAAAGACAGTGATGTTTCCAGAAACTGCATCTTAGTATTACACAACAGAAAGTAACGAAGAGGCCAACAGGAAAAAGAATTGAGACAACAGTGTCGTAAATACTTCCAACTCCAACCCACCTCACACAAACACGCACTTTTATCTGACCCAAATCATCGTTTATATGTGAAAGGAGGAGAGTTGACGCACCTTAGAGTGCTAGGTAAACTGCAATCGGGAATTTTAAACACCATGGATATGCGGAGCTGGAAATTTCCTTAAGCAACAACCATGGAGTTCAACTCCCACACCGCCCAGAGAAAGAAGCGCAGGCCCTGGGAACATACCTCCAAGCCGGGATTCATTGTTCAGGGAGCTTCCCTACTCACCGCCTCTAATGGAACAAGCTGGTTCCATACCATCAACCGCAAGTTTAAAACGACCACGTTTTTATCAGGCCTCACAAAACCGATTTGGCAGCCTCATCGGAAAGTAAACATTTCATACCCTAGCTGTTCACAGCAATTAAAAAACAAAATCAAACAATAGTTCACCAGGGGAGTCCCAAATGCCCTCGTTTAAGCCAAAAAAAAAAAAAAAATCCGATTATTTTGAAATCTTCAGCAGTTTAAGGTTCAGAAACCTATTTAAAACTGAAAGTACTTCTCTGGCCAGGATGAGAAGAGGGAACTTCAACGGGGCCTATGTTTGTGCTTGACACTTGGCAGTCAGATCACTGGGTGGGTTTCGTGGCCATTCTCCTTTCAATAGTAACTTATTTACCGAGGTTCTTCTCCAATTGCAGTCCGGCGAGCTTGAGGAATTTAACCACAGGGTGGTTTAGACCCTCTGCCGGATCGTGTCACCAGCTCGGAGTAAGACCCTCCCTTTCCCAGCCAATCAAATGAGGCTGCTTGGAATATAAAAAGCTCCGGCTCCAGGTTTGGGGCCTAAAACACTGAATTTGTGGCCAGACAGCCTGATCGTGTGGGGCTGTCCCGCCAGCCCCCCCACCCCCCCCCCCCGATCCGACGCAGGACCATCATTAGGACGTTTCCAAAATTCCCATAGCAGTCCCCAATTTTTACAGACAGGCTGAAGGGCTCCAAGCTTTGTTGTAACCCACCAGGGGTAGGTGAGGAGGAGGGAGAGCGCGCGAGCAAGGCTCAGCTTGTTCTCCCACCGCAGGTGTACGGTGTCAGCCCATTCGCTCTAAGATGCCAAATAACATTAAAAAAAAAAAAAAATACTTGTTTCCAACCAGACTTCGTTTCGTGCCAACCCATAAATCCGGGGCATTTCCGACCCCGAGAGGCAGGCTGCAGCTCCAGGAAGAAAACGCGTCGTCCCGGCCTCCCCTACGAGATACTGACGGCAAACTTGGGCCCCGCGTCCTTGCGTCCCGCTGGACAATCTCTGGCCTCATTTCGGACCAAATCCTCCGCCGATCCTCCCCACCCCCGCCCCGGGGATCCCCGCTCCCCCGTAATCAGAAGTC
>NW_006159506.1:719880-748201 GCF_000334495.1 Tupaia belangeri chinensis | reverse complement strand
GCCCCCGCCAGGCGGGAGCAACCGAGCCCCGCGGGCGGCGCCGGGGAGTGCTCGGGGGTGCGCCGGGAGCCCAGCTCGGATCCCGGGCGGGGACGTCGGGGGAGGGCCCCGGGAGCGCGCTGCTTTGCCCCTGCACGGCGTTCAGGGCCCGGAGGAGCGGGGCCACCATTTCGGAAAGGCTGCACTCGGAACAGCGACTCCGATTTCACCAAGTGCTTTTAGGAGGACTCCGGGTGAACTTGCGGCGGCGGAAGGTGCGTTAGGGACCCTCATCGAGACCGGCAGCTCTGCGCGGAGCCGGCCCGAGGACCGTGCACACACGCGATTATCCCGAGCGTGCATTGACCAAGGGCTTCCAGAGACGTCAGAGCGTTTTCCAGCCTCATTAATTCTCATAACGGGCCTCTTTGTTAGGCGAGCGGAGAATTATGCCCATGTTTAACACGAGGACGTTTTCGAGAGGTCAGCGGAGTCAGAAGCGGGACTTCCTGCTTTGCGCTTCCCAGGAGAGCGCTGGGTCGACGGATCGCACCCGCCAAGTGTCGCTCTGACCCCTCCTAACTTGACCCAAGTTTGAACACCTCCCTTTGTTCGGCTTATCCTTTCCCCTAGCTGGCGAGAGCGGGTTTTATTCGTGAAGACTACCTCGTATACATTCCGATGTTTTGTTTGCGGCTAGAGTTACTATGAGGCTGTTGGATCAAATACGCTGGAAGTGATTGGCTGGGGAGAGGATTGTGTATTTTGTTTCTAGGAGAGTAGGTGCGTGAGGGCCCTGGTGTCTGGCCAAAACTAATAACAGAGTCATTCGGCCTAATTTCTCCCTCAATTACCTAGACAACTAAATGCCCTGTTATTCTTTAATACAAATGTCCGATCATTCTAACCCATTGCGTGGTGACTCTTTTTGTCAAGGTGCTGCATTGTAAATTACATGACGTCTTTTGTATTGTCATGGTTCTAAAACTTCCATTTCTGCTATCTTATTGTTATTCTGAGCCAAGCTCTGTTTAGATGTGTCTGTGAACCTTGTCAATGTGTTAACAAACCATCTAGAACATTACATAGCCTAGGAATGGTGGAGGGAATAGCCTGACATTTTATTGGACGATGTTTTATAAGAGGGACTGCTTGCCGTCTCAAAAACTTAAATGTCGGGCCGGCAGGTGGCTTGGCGGTTAAGGGCGCTGGACTCCCACGTGACCTGAAGGCCATTGGCTTTCTCACTTTATCTCTGTCTTTCTCTCTCACTCTGTCCCTCTCTGGTCAAATTTAAATAAATAAAGATGAAATAAAATAATTCTTTTTTTTTCTTTTTATGGTAGAAGTAAAATAATTCTTTATTTTTTTGGGGGGGAGAGGTTTTTGCTATAGGGCACGTGCCCTCACCAGACAGACAGTCAGAGAGACAGAAAGCGAGAAATCACCCCCAAGGGGGATTGCCACATCACAATCCCTTCTCCTCCATTCTCCTCTTGGGATCTTGGGCACACACGCACAGGCACCCAGCGTGAGTTTAAGCCACCAGGTCCGGGACTCAAACTGCAGTCAACTACATGGGAATCCAGCGACATAGCCATTATGCCAACTGCTGGTCCCACATATAGCACATTTTTACCAATTTTTTTTTTTTTTTTTAGTTACCTATAGGGCACATGTACTTATCAGAGAGAGATGTTGGGGGTAGGGGAATCACCCCCTGTTCTCCAAGGATGGTCACACCTCAATCTTTTCTCCTCCCATTCTCTTCTTGGGATTTTGGGCACGTATGCACATGGATCAGGCACGTTTTTCAAGCCTCGGGGTCTGGGACTCGAACTGCAATGTTGGCCATGTGAAATCTAGCTGCCCTAACCTCTGTGCCACCTTCTGCACTGACCCCCCCCCCAAACAATTTTGAAGACATACTGTCTAAGTCGTTGCCCAGAGAAAGTCCACCCGTCAAAAGAGGACCTTCTTCCTCCGGGCCGATTTCAGATCCACCTTCCTCCTGGCCACTTACATAGGTACACACTGGAATATTCTGTGGTCTCCTAGAAATAAGGTTTGGAAGAAAAATTTGTGGTGACATGCTAAATGACAAAAGGCACTCCGTAATTACAGCACTGTTAATCCATTACCAAAAGGACATGAAAGAAAATCATAAAATGTGTCTATAGCGGACTCTAGGATGTGTCATTGAAAGGACATTTTTGTTATGAAAACATTCGAATTGAGCCTATAGACCGAAATGGCAAAAATCCACCGGCCGTGAACTTACCCGCCTGTGTTTTCCGTCCTCACTGTGTAGCACTATCGTATCGCTGGATATCCGTGTCTGCTGGGTTTCTTGGTAGCAAACAAGAGCCAATTCTGGCTCTCTAGAGCCGAGAAGGAACTTCCTGGAAAGATACTGAATGCTTCTCAGAATTGACCAGAACGCTGGACAGCCTGGCCTAAAAACAAGCAGAGGCCCACGGAGGGCAGGCAGCAGAAACAGCCTGGGCCCCATTGCTGGTGGCAAGAACCACTATCTGACGCCTCCTTAACCACCTGGACCTTTTTCTCCCTGGCCCCTGAACTTCACACCGCTCACTCAGGTTTCAAAGTTTCCCAAGCCCAGATAGCCTGCCTAGGCCTGGAGCTCCCAGCAAATGGAGATTCTGAACTTGAGTGGTTGGGTTATAGGTGCTAAGTTATCATGAGCTCAGAGAGGGCCGGGAGCGGCGAGAGCTTCCCTTGCAGCAGAGAGCCGTCTCGTGCATTCCTAGAGAACCTTATGCATCTTATTCTCTGTGGGGGGCATGCATGGAAAAGTAGGCTACATTCCCCTGCTGGGGAAAGGGCAATGATGCCCATGGTGGAGGTTCATACCAGGAAAGAGGCTCAGATGCTGGCCAACCTGTTTCAATCAATGTCCTTGACAGTGTCCTTCCAGGTACTGCAAAATGTCACAGCAATGCCTGCCAAGATATGTAATATAGAGTATGGCTTTAGGGTCTATATTAGTTAACCCCTGTTATAGAACAAATCACCCCCAAATTTAGCAGCTTAAGATAACATTTATTGGGGCAGCAGGTGGCGTGATGGTTAAAGGCACTGGAGTCCCACATGGCTGATAGCAGTTCGAGTGCTGGACCTGGTGACTTGCTTTCTCACTTTCCCTCCTTCCCTCTCTCTCTCTCTCTCTCTCCCACTCTGTCCCTCTCTGATCAAATTAAAATAAATAAATAAATAAATAAATATCAGTAAAACAAAACAAAAAGATAACATTTATTATCACACAGTTTGTGTGGCTAGCAATTGGCATGTTTTGCTAAGTTCTCTACCCCAGGGTCTCTCCCAGGGATTCGAGGTGTCAGCTGAGTGCAGTTGTCTCTGTCTCTGGACTTGACTAGGGATTCATTTCCCAGAAGGCACCTGGACTGAGGGCCTCAGTTCCCTGTTGGCTCCTGGCCAGCAGCAGCCCACAGTGCTTTGCCACTGGGGCCCCTCCAAATGTCGGGACAAAAGTCAGAATCTTATAACCTAACCACAGAAGTGAAACCCCCTCACTTCTGCCATGATCTGCTTGTTTGAAATGAGTCACTAGAGGGGTTGGATGGGAGCATGGGGTAAATGACACTCTGCAAGGCTGACCCACGTCGGAAGGTTTGGGGTTCTCATCCTGGACACACCACACATGCACAGAGTCCTGGGCTGGCTGAGGCAGGAGGTGGACTGTGATGTGGGGATCCTGCTGGAGGTGCTCTCTCTCTTCGTCTTACATTGTCTCTCTTACTCATAGAAGTTAGATGGATAAACTTTGTTTTAAAGTTTTTCAAGTTTCTTATAGGGCATATGCACTCACCAAAGAGAGAAACATACACACTCAGAGAGAGAGAGAGAGAGAGAGCGAGAAGTCACTCCCTGGGGGAATGGCCAGGCTGCAATCCCTTCTCTTCCATTCTCCCTCTCAGGACTTTGGCACATGCACCCAGAGTAATTTTCAAGCCACCAGATCTGGGACTGGAACCGCTCAGTCGGCCATGTGGAATCCAACCACCTTAACCTCCATGCCATCGTCTGTCCCTAAAAAAAAAAAGTTTTAAAAGAAGAATAAAACATCAGTCACTAGGTCTGGCCCACATTCAAGGGGAAGAGATTACTCAAGAACTTGAATCCATGAGGCCAGGATCATTGACGGCCATCTTTGAGAGTCAACAGTCACAAGGTGGTTATCCTTCCCAGGGACTCCGGTGGACTGCGCTTGCTACACACACACCAAACATAGCTTCCAGACCAGTGATCGGCGTGCTTTTTCTATAAGGGGTTAGAGCATAAACATGTTATGCCCTGCTGGCCATGTGGTGCCTGTCGAAACTATAATACTCAACCTCACCATTACAGAGGAAAAGTAGCCATAGGCAATACAGAAACGAATGGTGTGGTGGTGTTCCAATAAAACTTTATTCACAAAAGTAAGCAGCAGGTGAGGGTGATGGTAGTTTGGGATCCCTGTGCTAGACAGGTATATCCACATTCCTCGTAGTCAATTCTTAACACTACATGTCAGATTCAGACACTAGCAATGAAATCCCAGGAGTCAGCGAGCTCACCTCATTTCCACACTGAGGGCAGCACCCCTGTGTCCACACGGCCTACCCTACACGTACATGGAGTCAGGACGTCTCTCCAGCTAGCGTGTGACAACCTGAAACAGATGGCTCACAGCCGAGCAATGCTGAGAAGCCACAGCAGGAAGAGTGGAGACCGGGGCCGTTCTGAGGTTAGTGAGCCCCTGCCATGTAGGGAGATGTGCATGTTCGATTCTGAGCAGGGAATGAGGGGAAGGTGGAACAGGGATTGCTGACAATGGGGCAGTGTGGCACCTGTTCCACAGGGACAGTGAGCAGTCGCTAACTGGAGAAGCGAGGTTATGGTGCCTGAATTACTAGAGCAGTGCTTCTCAGACTGGGGTATGGGGATTGGCCAAGTGGGAGTCGAGAGTGCATTTCTAATAAGTGTCCAGATGAAGAATGCCGTGCAGTGGACTGGCAGACGAAGGCCCGAGGGGAGCACGGGCCTGGGACAGGACACAGGATGGTGCCGGCATTGCCGCCAACCAAGAGACACAGTTCCTGGACTCCAGGGGCCCCGGCGAAAGGACTCTGCAGAATCCCGTGGAATAATACCAGTGCACTTTTTCATATTTGCCTATGAATAAAAATGGCTACAAGTCAGTGTTCACGAAGTAAAATCTGTTAAAGGAAAGTTAAATTTAGACAAAACTGTTTTGTTCATCTGTTCTTAAAAAATAGGATAAAAACGATCATTCTTTTACAATTATTGGACAAGTTAGTCAACTCTTGGTCTCCTCATTTTCTTCTCCGTTTTTTTCTTCTGCTTTTTCTAGTCCACTAAAGCGTTTGTTTCATTTGCCAAAACTCACACCCTTCCTGTTATTTTTCTTTTTTTAAAGAGAGATAATTTGCAATAGGCCACATGCACTCGTCAGACAGAGAGACACAGAGACACGGAAAGCGAAAAATCACACCCGCCCCAAGGGGGATGACCACACTGCAATCCCTTCTCCATTTTCCTCTCGGGATTTTGGGCATACATGCACATGTGCCCGGCATGAGTTTTAAGCTGCTGGGTCCAGGACTCGAATTGCTGTCAATTACATGGGAGCCCAGCTACGTAACCATTAAGCCATCTGCTTGTTTCATGCCCTTCCTACCATGTTGTCTCAATGTCCTCTCTTTCTCGTTTCTCAATAATTGACATAAATTCATTCAAGAGTCAGCCCGTGGCATTGTGGTTAACGGAGCTGGATCCCACATGGCCAACTGCATGGTTCATGTCCTGGACCCAAAGTCTTGAAGGACACACTAGGTATGTGAGTAAGCGTGCTGATGACCCTCGGAACATGGAGACATGGAGGAGAAAGGATTATTGTGTGACCACACCCCCATGGAGGGGCTTCCTTTCTCTCACTCTCTCTTTCTCTCTCTGTCTCTTTCTCTCTGGGGACCACACACATACCCTCTGACAATTTTTTTTTTCTTTGAAAGAGAGATTTTTGCTATTAGGGCGTGTGCACTCACCAGAGAGACAGAGAGATAGAAAGTGAGAAACTACCCTCAGGAGGATGGCCATGCCACAACTGAGTTTTAAGCTGCTGGGTCCAGGACTCGAATTGCTGTCAATTACATGGGAGCCCAGCTACGTAACCATTAAGCCATCTGCTTGTTTCATGCCCTTCCTACCATGTTGTCTCAATGTCCTCTCTTTCTCGTTTCTCAATAATTGACATAAATTCATTCAAGAGTCAGCCCGTGGCATTGTGGTTAACGGAGCTGGATCCCACATGGCCAACTGCATGGTTCATGTCCTGGACCCAAAGTCTTGAAGGACACACTAGGTATGTGAGTAAGCGTGCTGATGACCCTCGGAACATGGAGACATGGAGGAGAAAGGATTATTGTGTGACCACACCCCCATGGAGGGGCTTCCTTTCTCTCACTCTCTCTTTCTCTCTCTGTCTCTTTCTCTCTGGGGACCACACACATACCCTCTGACAATTTTTTTTTTCTTTGAAAGAGAGATTTTTGCTATTAGGGCGTGTGCACTCACCAGAGAGACAGAGAGATAGAAAGTGAGAAACTACCCTCAGGAGGATGGCCATGCCACAACCCCTCCTCCTCCACTCTCCAGTCGGGATTTTGGGCACACACACACACGGGCCAGGTGTGAGTTTTAAGCCACCGGGTCCGGGACTCGAACCACAGTTGACTACGTGGGAGTCCAGCAATGTAACCGACCCCCCTGACAATTTTTTTTTTTTAATTCAAAGTGTAGTGAAGAGCAGAGAGCAGGAACGCATTGCCTACCTTAGTGCCTTTGGAACAGTGACCAAGTCTTGATGGAGGCATGGGGCCTCAGGAAATGCCACCTGCAGGCCGAGGAAATGCCTGTGTGCTCAGTAGATACAGTGCCATGCAAAGGCATAGTTAGGAGAACCAGGTAAAAGAAAAAGGCAAAAAGAAAAGGCATAGAAATGAAAGAGAAGATGAAAAAATAAATAATTGTCTTCTAGGACAAGGATGAAGAGCCCTCCCCCCCCAAAGTGCCAGGTATCTCTGAGACCACAGCATGCCAACCAAGTGTGGGCTGTCCTCTATGTCAGCAAGCAGGGACTGCATCCCATTTGTCACCTGCAGAGAGTCCTTGCATGCAACACACTGTACTAGCCATTTTTGTTTCATGCTATGACCGAACCCAGCCCTGGCTCTTGGGCACACAGGCCAGCGGGCTTACAGGTCTCCAGACGCACACCTGGAGTCTCCCCATCTGGGTGAACCTCACAGAGAGCTCATGGGTTTACCTCTATGCTACCATCTGACTTCAACACTCTTTTTTTGAACAAAAGGATTAACACACTTGCTCTCCAGGAATGTATGACTTTATGCTTAAGAAAGTTACGAAGTAACCAGTTTTTCTAGGTTGAAAAGTGCTTTAATAGAGACCAAAAAAAAAAAAAAAAGCCATGAAGGGCCAACAGGTGGCATGGTGGTTACGGAGCTGAATTCCACGTGGCTGACCACAGTTCGCGTCCCAGACCCGGTGGCTTGAAAATCGTACTGGGCACAGGTGCGTGCATGCCCAAAATCCCAAGAGGAGATGGAGGAGAAGGGATTGCTACATGACCATCTCCCCAGTGGGGGACTTCTCACTTTCCGTCTCTCTGCCTCTCTCCAGCAAGCACATGTCCCCGATGGCAAAAACCGAAAACAAACAAAAAATGCCATGGGTATTTTTCCAGTTTCCTGGAAAAGCACAGTTTTCCCTCTGTCTCTGAGGGGAATCAGTTCCAGGATTTTGCATGGATGCCAAAATGTCCTGATGCTAAGGTCCCCTATATAAAACGGTGCAGTGTGTGCATGTAACCTACACACATCCTGACTACTTTGAATCATTCTGAGATTCCAGGCCTCACATAGCATACATGCTATGTAAATGACTGTTTTCCTGTATTTTTTTAGAGAGAGATCTTTGCTACCTACCACGTGTGCTTGCCAGAGAGACAGAGACAGAAAGGGAGCGATCGCCTTCCAGAGGGATGGCCGCGCCACAATCCCTTCTCCTCCCCTCTCCTCTTAGGGTTTTGGACACGTAGGCACAGGTGTCTGGCAGGAGTTTCAAGCTGCTGGGTCCAGGACTCGAACTGCAGTCGGCCATGTGGGAAATGTGGGAATCGAGCGACATAACTATGACACCATCTGCTGGTCCCCTGTATTGCTTTTTTATTTGCATTTTTTTTTTTTTCAGTTTTGCCAGAGGGTGTGTGCACCTGCCAGGGAGAGAAGGAAAGTGGGGGGAGGGGAGAAAGCATCCCCATGAATAATGGCCATGCCACAATCTCTTCTCCTTCACCGCTCCCTCATTCTGGGATTTGGGGCACGCTTGTCCATGGGCCTGCTCAGTGTGCTTTTCAAAGCTCTGAGTCTGGGACTTGAACTGTGTAGCTGTCCACGTGGGATATGGCTGCCTTACCAATCAGGCCACAGAGTCAATACATTTTTCTCAATCTTTGTGATTCATGATTGGCTGAAACTTCAGATGCAGGAGCTAGAGTTCCCCAGAGCTAGCCATTGTTTTTTTCTTTGTTTGTTTGTTTTGGTTTGGTTTGTTTGTTTGTTTGTTTGTTTTTAGAAGTTTCTTTGCTATAGAGTATGTGCACTAGCCAGGAAGACAGAGAGAGACAGAAAGCAAGAAGTCACCCCCCCACCCTGAGGGATGTTCATGCTATAATCCCTTCTCCTCCATTCTCCTCTCGGGATCTTGGACATGCATGTACACATGCCTGGTGTGAGTTTTAAGTTGCCGGGTCATGGTCTCGAACCATGGTTGACTATATGGGAGTCTAGGAGAGAGAACCAGCAGATGGTGTAATGGTTACATGGCTGGACTCCCACGTGGCTGACCACAGTTTGAGTCCTGGACCCGGAGGCTCGAAATTCGTGCCAAGTGTGTGTGCATGCGTGCTCAAGATCCTGAGAGGAGAATGGAGGAAAAGGGATTGCAGTGTGGCCATCCCCCCTCGGGGGTGATTTCTCGCTTTCTGTCTCTCTGTCTCTCTCTGTCTTTCTGGCAAGCACACGAGCCCTATAGCAAAAATCTCTCTTTAAAAAAAAAAGAAAGAAAGAAAAGAAAAGAAATCCAGGACTTCCTGAACACTTACACTCCGAATCTCACAATAGAATAGTATACAGCCCTGTAAAGTTTAGTAAGTGCCATAGGACAGCTTACATAACTGGGGAACAGCAAAGCCACACCGATGTGAGAACACTGAGTAGTTGGCGGGCTACTCAGTGACCAGGGTTCGTTTCCTCGCAGTGCACGAACCTCAACACATGTATAATGTGATCTGTACTTGGCGAAATCACCCCAGGACCTTCAGGCTTCCTGCTCTGCTTTTTAAAGGTTTTTGCCACACATGCACCCAGCGTGATTTTCAAGCCACCAGTTCTGGGACTCGAACCGCAGTCAGCCATATGGCAGTCCAGTAACGTAAATCACCATGCCATCTGCTGGCCCCCCATGATTGCTTCTGAAGAGTCAAAACTTCTACCCCAGTTTTGGGCAGAATCTTTAGTCCTGCCTTAAAGATTCTACAAACGTACATCCGTCTTCATTTCCGCAGTTATGCACACATACACCCACACACACTGGAGATCCCAGAATGGCCCCCTAAAATATGTGTACGCCCAATCACCGGAACCCGTGAGTGTGACCCTCTTTGGATAAAGGGTCTTTGCAAATGTGATTAAGTTAAGGACCTTGAAACAAGATAATCTGGGATGATCCCCAGGTCCCTAAATCCGATAAGTGTCCTTATAAGAGAAGCAGAGGGACAGTTAAGACAGGAGAGAGAAGACACGGGAGGGGAGGAGGCCACGTGGACACAGAGTGCAGAGGTGAAAACAGGGCAGAGGGATGCAGCCACAAGCCAAGGAATGCCCACAGCCCCCAGAACTCCCAGAGGCAAGGACAGGGTTCTCCTCTGGGGGACTGGAGGAGTCTAGCCTTGAGACACCTTCACTTCAGACTTCTGGCTTCAAGAACGTGGGAGAATCATCTCCCATTTTTTTTTGTTGTTGTTGTTTAAGAATTATTTTATTTAACTTTATTTTATTTATTTATTTTAATCTGACCAGAGAGGGACAGAGAGAGAAAGAGAAAGAGAGAAAGAAAGCCTCCAGGTCTGAGACTTGAACCGTGGTTGTCCATGTAGGAGTCCAGTGCCCTTAACCACCATGCCACCTGCTGGCCCCAGAGACATCTGTCTTAAGAGAACTTTCTGGGACTGAAAGTGCATTACCACTGCACCAGAGCAGCTGATGCCACAAGAGCACAGAAATGTGAATCCCTGGCCCGGCCAGGTCAGCCTGAAACGTGCCAGGGACATGAGGGTGCCCAAGAGTCCAATGGACGGAGAAAAGGAGACCGTGGTGTGACCACAACCTGTGGAGGGTGCTCCTTTCTCTCCCTCTCCAACCTCTCCCATCTCATATGAATAAAGTTTTACATTTTTAAATATGTATTAACAATACTAAGAAAGAATTCTTTTTTTTTTTTTGGAGAGGTTTTTGCTATAGGGTGCGTGCGCTCGCCAGACAGACAGACAGATAGAAAGCGAGAAATCACCCCCCAGGGGGAATGGCCATGCCGCAATCCCTTCTCCTCCATTCTCCTCTCGGGATCTTGGGCACGCACGCACACGCGCCCGGCATGAGTTTAAGCCACCGGGTCCGGGACGCGCGCCGCAGTCGACTATGTGGGAGTCCAGCAACATAGCCATTACACTAAATGTTGGTCCCGAAAGAATTCTGAAAGAAAAATAACCTGCTAGCATTACTGAAGAGTCCTGGAATTTCAATGTCTTGCGAAACAAATTAGGGACACAGATTCAGCAAATATTTTCACATGTTAATAGGTTTACTGGGGGAAGAGTCTTTTGTAAGGAAACGGGCTTTTAGTGGAGAGTGTGTGTGGGACCCTAAGTCTGTAGGCTCAGCTGTGAGGCCAAGCTGTGCACCCACCTTCTTTCACTCCGATTTTCATGGCCGAGATGGTTTTTCTGCTCTTGGTTGGCTGTGAACCTGCGGGTCAGCCTGGCTCCTCTTCCTCTGCGATTCCCGGTCAATGCAGGAGTTACCTGTCTGTCGCTGCCTGTGTAGCAGGTTGTATAGTTTGGGGCTTCATTACTGCTTCTCATGGGGGTGCAGTGCCGACACCGTCTGCTTCTGATGATGGCAGGGACGTGCTGTTGAATAACCGCCCAGGCTTTGGCCGAGGTATTACCCCGAGCAGGACCTGCAGTTCAAATACCTCCAGGAGCCAGACAGGTAAGTGAAAGTGTAAACCAGGTCAACCGTCAAGTCATAACAGACTAGAACAAATAAAGGAATTCGAACCGACGTTTGAGACACTGGACGGGCAGAATGGAACCTTTCTGTGGGTCAAATCTGGCCAATGGGTCATCAATGGGGGGCTTAAAGGCTGGATCTGGACTTACAACCAGAAATTCAATCCAATAACACTTTTCTTTTTGGAGAGGTTTTTGCTATAGGGTGTGTGTGCTCACCAGAAAGACAGAGAGAGACAGAGAGCATACCCCAGGGGGGATGACTACACCGCAATCCCTTCTCTTCTCGGAATCTTGGGCACACACCCAGGCATCTGGTGTGAGTTTAAGTCACCAGATCTGGGACTCAAACTGTGATTGACTACATGAGAGTCCAGCGACATAGCCATTACGCTAACTGCTGGTACTGAATTACACTTCTTTAGATTTTTTTGAAAGAGAGAGTTTTTTGCTATGGGGCGCTTGTGGTTGCCAGAAAGACAGAAAGCAAGAAATCACCCACTCCACAGGAGGGAGGGCCATGTCACAATCCCCTCTCCTCCATTCTTGGGATTCTAGGCGCACAGGTTCTTGGGATTCTGGGCACGCATGCACACACAGTTGGTGCGAGTTTGAAGCTGTCCAGGACTTCAACAGCAGCCAGGCATGTAGGAGTCCAGCACCGTAACCACTACGTCACCTGCTAGCCCCAGGCCGGTTCGAGTCCTGGGTCCGTCTTCTGCTTTGCCTGGGTCACTAGGAGCCGGTGCCATCATTGCGGGTCTCCGCCCACATGGGTGAGGCGAGGCACCAGACCTGGAGACACGAGATCCTCCCTGACTTGCCAGGGAAGGTTGAATCACTGGTGCCCCGTTTACTCAACCCAACCACAAGGAACACCTTAAAAGAGTTTGTTTCCCATAACAGTGGCCCTGTACTTCGTAGGCATGCCTTAAATATCTCCCAGTGATCTGAGCAAGCTCGTTTCATAATGCTTGATTCTTTATAACTCACCCAGTGGTTTTCATTCTACAATTAAGCTAAACCATGATGGGAAGATTATATATACTGGACCAATGCTGATGAGGATGTGGGGAAATCAGAACCCTGAAATGCTCAGACACTGTTGATGGGCAAACAACAGGGGTGGTTCCTCCGAAGCTACTGCCGGGTGCATGAGTACGAAGAATGAAGACACACGTTCCTACGAAACCTGGCACCCAAGTGTTCGTAACATCGTTGTTCCTAACAGCCCGAAAGTGGGAGCAATCCAAATGTCCTTAATTGTACGAGTGGATAAATAAAAGGTTGTCCATCAACACAATGGAACTTATTCAGGAGTATGAAAGAATGACATACCGGGTGTCAAGGAGTGCCATGGTGGTTAAGACGCTGGATCCCACATGACCGACTGAGTGGTTCGAGCCCTGGACCTGGCAGCTGGAAAAACACACTGGGCATGAGCAGGTGTACCTAAAATCCCTAGACAACAATGGAGGAAAATGAATTGAGGGGGGTGTGATTTCCCACTTCCCTTCTTTTTCTCTGTCTCCAGTGAGTACATGTGCCTTATATAAGAAAAAGAAATAGAATGACATTCTGATAAATATGACAATGTGAACGAACCTTGACAGTATCATGCCAAGTGAAGGCTGCCAGTCGTGAAAGAATACGTATTTTATCATCCCGTTTATATGACATGGCCAGAGTAACTGAATCCATAGAGGGAGAGTGATCAAAGGTGGCCAGGGGGTGGGGAGAGAGGAGGGAGTGAGGAGTGACCGCTAATGGGTGCGAGACTGATTTTTGGGGGTGGCACTGAAATGTTCTCACATGCTTTGCAGCGATAGTTGTGCAACTTGGTCACATACTAATCACCACTTAATGGATAAATTGTGTGCCACGTGAATTATACACAATACAACTCTTACTTGAACAAAGATTGCGTGTGGGGCCAGCCTGCAGCATGGTGGTTAGGGCAGCTGGATCCTACATGGCTGACTCCGTGGTTCAAGTCCTGGACCGGGCAGCCTGAGAAAAACACTGAGCACAGGTGTGTGTGTAACTGAAATCCCAAGAGGAGAATGGAGGGGGAGGGATTGGAGCCTGACCATCCCCCATGGGGGTACTTTCTCATTTTCCCTCTCTTTCTCTCTCTGTCAGGTAAACGCACACACCCCCTGGCACACACACACACACACACACAAAAAGATGACTTGCATGATGAGGGGTTCTTCCATGCCCAGCATGTGCTGGGAACCTACGACACTGCACTGCCATCCATGTTCAGGCGTGGCACATGCAGCCCATCAATAGGTGTTTGTTTATTGAATGCTGGCTGAACTTCTACAACCTAGAATATTCAGTGGATTGACGTTGAGGATTCTGAATAATTGGATTTTGTAAATCTCTGGAGGCTATCTTGAAATTCTGTGGGTTTTCTTTCCTATGGGAAGAAACTGGCAGGAAGCCTGACATATGGCATGTTCTCGGTGAATAGCAGCTCCTTTTCAAAATAGGTCTAAAATGTATTTGCTACTTTCTTTACTTAGCATCGACCATGTCTGCTTTATAACGGATTATCAATGGAAACAGGGGTAGGAATTTTTATATATCCATCTTTTTTTTTTTTTTTTGAGAGGTTTTTGCTATACGGTGTGTGCACTCACCAGGAAGACAGAGAGAGACAGAGAGAGAGAAAGCGAGAAATCACCCCCCAGGGGGGATGGCCACGCCGCAATCCCTTCTCCTCCATTCTCCTCTCGGGATCTTGGGCACGCACGCACACGCACCCGGCATGAGTTTAAGCCACCGGGTCCGGGACTCGAACCACGGTCGACTACGTGGGAGTCCAGCGACACAGCCATTACGCTAACTGCTGGTGCCAAAAGAAGTTAAATTTTGAATAAGCGGGGAATATGGAGCCCAAGAACGTGCCTTTCCCGTGAGCTCGGAGGTGGTGCTATCGCTGCTGGTCTGGGGAAGCGCTCTGATAGCCACTAGACTAGAATTTTTTCTTAATTTTTTTTTTTAAATTCAAAACAATCACAGAGTTAAAGGCAAGTTAGAAACCCAGTTTGGGGAATTATTTTTACTGAGCCCTCTGAGAGTAAGTTGCTGACAGAACGCCCCCCACATCTCTGTGGACTCCTCACAAAGGGGTATTCACCAACATAACTCAAATACCAATCTTGGTTATCAGGATTACTGACACATTACTACCGTGGAAACTCATATCCTACTCAAAACTATCCCATTGTCCCATCCGTTGTATATAGCTAAAGGAACGCGAACCAGTGGACCACACCGGCTCCAGTGACGTAACCATTACGCCGTCTGCTGGTATTGCCGAATATGGAAACCTGGCCTTGCAGTCAGCCGTCCACCTCTGTAGCCAGGAGAGTCCCTCTGCTTCTCTTTGACCTTCAGGACCCAGACATCTTAACCTCTGTGCCCCCTGCTGGACCATGGAAAGATACTTAAAAAAATGGGGGGGGGGAACCAGCAGATGGCATAATGGTTACATTACTGGACTCCACATTGTTGACAGTGGTTCAAGTCCCAGACCTGGTGACTTCTAACTCATGCGGGTAGGTGTAACATGTGTGCCTAAAATCCCAAGAGGAGAATGAAGGAGAAGGGACTGTGGCATGGCCATTTCCCCTGGAGGGTGATTTCTCACTTTCTGTCTCTCTGGTGAGCGCACACTTGCTGGTGGTGGGATTTGAACAGTTGGCCATATTGGATCCAGCTTCCGTAACTGCTAGACCAGGAGTCTGGCCCTGTGAGTACATTTAAAATGTTCACAAATGGTGTTGGGTTAGAAATCTCATTCTGTGTCTTGCTTGTTCACCTGAGTCCTGTTTGTGAGACCTATCCCCGTGGCCCTGTGGCTTCTAACTCTGCAAAGGGCTCCATGGGAGTGCAGTTGGATTGCAGACCTCGTTCCATGTCTTGTTCCCTTCACTGGTTTCAGGTTTCTGGGATCCGTCCATGGGGCTCTGTGTGTGACTGACATATCGCCTCTGATGTGTGCCCTGAATCCTCTCCATTGCTCCGGGACCCCCACTTTCCATCTTGCTCTTTGCTCTGGAAAGCAGAACGCTGTGGACTATACCCACTGGAGAAGCACTTGGAAGTCATCTAAATATCTCCTTCCTCATCACACTTTCCATTTATTCATGTTCATATTCATAGTTCTGTGGATTTGTGGTTTCCCATCTTACTCAATAAGCTTATAATCCACTGCAATTATCGCTAATTCTGATGCTCAAAGGGTCCTTGATTAGGCTAGTAGGAGCCCTGTTTAGCTCCCTCCTGAGTCCTCTGACATTTTCCCACCACTCTTGGCCCACTTTCTGACATTCTGGAACAACCTGAAGCTTCGGACTCGTCTCCCCCATCCCATGCTGCAGCCCTGGAGTCAGCCATTTGTCCGAGGAGCTGTGGTTCCTTTTAGGCCAAAATGGCATTGGAAATTATCGATAGAATCCGGGTGAAGGGGTGCTTCTTGGTGTGGGAATGCTGTTCTCAGGCCTTTTCAGTTGGAGCTCAGAAATATGTGGACACGCACGTGTTAGTCACTGGTTCCTGCACAGTGAGTCGTCAGAAATGCAGCAGCTTAGGCCAACAATGGGCTGGCCCCTTGGCCTAGTGGTTAAGGGACCTGGGTCCTACATGGCTAACCCCGGTTCAAGTCTTAGCTCCAGCAGTTCGAAAATCACTCTAGGGTGTGTTCATGTGTGCCCCAAAGATTGGAAAAATGAAGGAGAAGGGATTGCAGCATGCCTGAGCCCCACTGGGGGTGGTTCCTCCTCTATATCTCTCTGGTGAGTGCTTTGCAGCATGCCTGAGCCCCACTGGGGATGGTTCCTCCTCTATATCTCTCTGGTGAGTGCCCACACACTCTAGCAATTCACACACACACACACACACTTACTACATTGTAGTCAGGACATGGCTTGGCAGAGCCATCTGCTTCCAAGTCTCACAGGGTCGTCTGGGACTCTGGTCTCCTCTCAGGGTCCAACTGAGGCAGAATTCAGGTCTATGATCGGAGGCCTTCTCCATTCTCCTCCTGGGATTTTCGGCATGTACCTGCACTTGGTGTGATTTTCAAGCTGCTGGGTCTGGATTCGAACTGTGCAATTGGCCATGAGAATCTGGTGCCTTTTTTTTTTTTTTTTTGAGAGTTTTTTTTCTTATACAGCGTGTGCACTCTCCAGGAAGACAGAGAGAGAGACAGAGAGACAGAAAGTGAGAAATCACACCCCCCCCCAGGGGGGATGGCCATGCCACAATCCCTTCTCTTCCATTTTCCTCTCCGGATCTTGGGCATGCACGTACACACAGCATGTTTTAGTCATTGGATCTGGGACTCGAACTGCAGTCAACTACATGGGAGTCCAGTCACATAGCCATTACGCCAACTGCTGGTCCCAAGAATCCAGTGCCTTTAGCCACCATGCCACCTGCTGGCCTCGAGGGCCTTAGGCTCACGTTACTGGGTTCTCCTGGTCAGAAGTGAGGCAGGCTCTGCCGGCACTGAAGGGGAAGGACTCCCTGAAGGGCGACAGTGCCAGGAGTTGTGTGTCTCCGAGGCCATCTCAGGAGCTTTGCTCCGCACTCACCAGGCCAGGTGCCAGATGCAGGGAAGACCCAGGCCCACCGAAGCACATACTGGGGCGTCCGTCTGCCACACCCACGTATCTCCACCTAGCCTCCATCTACCCTTGTATCCTGAAAATCTCGATTTCTATGAGCATATCTGATTCCAGTCTAGCAGCACAGGGTTCATTTTAGTTTTCTCCTTTTCTATTTGTTAAAAAAAGAAAAAGAAAAAGAAAAAAGCCTGCACATTTATTTTTTCATTGAGAAAGAGAAACAGAAAAAAGACAGGCACTCCCCACTCCCAACAAGGCCTCCATGCAATGATCAACCACCCGTCCCGGCTGGCCCAGATCCCGGGCACACATACACGCACATGCACCTCACGGCAGTCCCCGGACACAGAATCAGGATCGTCCCCATAGGGGGTAAGTGCTCCCCTGGGGCACCACCAGACCCCTTCATCTCTGTAACCCCCTTTCCTGACAGGGAGAAGCCTCCCTGCATTTACTGATTCAATCAACCCCGTCTCAGGGCAACCCCTCCCACGAATGCAGGCTCTGATGGCCACTCCAGAGTCAGGCCTCCCATTCCTGGGGTCCCTCCACCTTGCCTGGCTCTGACAACCATCGCTCCACCTTCTGCCGCCAACCCGTGGAGGTCCCCTCACTCTGCCCCATCGAATCCCGCAGGACTGAAGGGCTCAGGAAGAAAGGGCAGGCCGAGGCCGAGACTGGGAAGGAGCACCCTTCTCCTGCACGTTGCCATCTTCCCTCATTAAACACCATCTCCCTCCCCTCCCCCCGAAGATGAGAGAGAAGGTACAGAACATTCCCTGAACAGATGGCGCGAAATGCAAGTGGCTAGTCTACAGACTCACAGCTGATTAACTGGAGCTGAAGGGACTCTTGTGTGTGAGGCAACAGGAGAAACGAAGAGAGGAGGGATAAAGAGAAGCACACGAACCGTCTTTCATTTCGCCTCCATGTGTTCCCTGGACTCATGCATTTTCCGGATGGAAACGATGCCCGCTCCTCTCCTTTGCATGAGCTCAATTCCACACTGGGCTCGGGGGCAGCTCACGAGGTCTCTTCTTCCACACATGCCTCTTAGAAACCCTAACCCAGACATCTCCCCTTTTACTTATCTATTTATTTATAAATTTTTAAAATTTAATTTTATTCATTCATGTATTTTTTAAATTTGTTCAGAGGGAGAGAGAGAGAGAGAGAGAGAGAGTGTATTTTTAAAATTTGTTCAGAGAGAGATAGAGAAAGTGAGAAAGCAAGCCACCAGGTCCGGGACTCGAACCATGGTTGGCCATGTGGGACTGTCCAGTGCCTTAACTACCATGCCACTTGCTAGTCCCCGACATCTTCCCTTTTAAATAGGTGGCATGGTGGTTGAAGTACTGCACTGGCACATGGCCAACCATGGTTCAAGTCCCAGACCTGGAAGCTTGATTTCTCACTTTCTATCTCTCTCTCTTTCTCTGTGTTGAGCACATGTGCCCTATAGCAAATTTTAAAATAATAATTAAAACATTATATAACACACACACACACACACACACACACACACACACATATGTATTACAGAGAGATTTTTGCTATAGCGTGTGTAGTGTATGCTCTCTGGAGAGACAGAGTAAGAAAGCGAGAAATCACCCCACCAGAGCAATGGCCAATCCCTTCTCCTTCATGTCCCTCTCAGGATTTTGGGCACACATGCACACATGCCCAATGTGAATTTTAAGCTACCTGGTCCAGGACTTGAACTGCAATCGACCACATGGGAGTCCAGCAATGTAACTATGACTCCATCTGCTGGTCCCGAATAAGTAATTCTTAAAAAATAAAATTCAGTCCACACTTGCTCCTTGGTTGCCCTCATTCTAGCAGCTGCTTCTCTATGATCGCTCACTGATCTCTAGATTTCTCATGTTTATCCATTTTTTTTTTCCTTCTGGACTACAGAGTAAGCTTCTTAGAGATCTACTCCATTGTGTCTGTCGCATGGTTGTTGAGTGATCAAATACAGTCATGCCATGGGAAGGAGCAGAGAAGAGAGGAACCCTTTCCAAAGGGTGACCATTAGCTGTTTCATTTCTTTTCTTTTGTTTTTGAGAGATTTTTGATATAGGGCATGGGTGCTCACCAGAGAGAGACACAGAGACAGAAAGTGAGAAACTCCTCCTTCCCCTGGGGGATGATATGCTGCAATCTTCTCTTCCATTCTCCTTTTGGGCTCTTGGGCATGCAAACACATGTGCCTGGCTGGAGTTTCATGCTGCCTCGTCCAGGACTCGAACACCATTGGTCATAGGAGTCCAGTGCCTTAACCACTACGCCACCTGCTGGCCCCACTCTTTCATCTCTTACGCTCTTGTTTGGTTTCCTCTCAGCACGCTAGGACAAACGCAACACGGACATGTTCACTACAGACATACTGAATGGTATTGTATTGTGGGAAAACTCACGACACATTTGTGCATAGAAACACATAGAAAGATCTATCATAACTTTTCAGATGGTCCAATAATTGAGCGTAAATGGTGATCATCCTCTCTAGAACACCCCAGATATGTATGCAGCATATTTGACCTACCCCAGAACGATAACTGACAGGCATAGAGAACAGAAAGGATGGCTGTATTTTTTATTTTATTTTGCTAAGGAGTGTATGCGTGCTCCAGAGAGAGACAGAGAGGGAGGGAAGAAAGTACCTCTGTTGTGGGCGGTGGTCACACTGCAATCCCTGCTCCTCCTTTGCTCTCTCCTTCCTGGATTTTTGGCCATGCGCACACGTACCCTGTGTGTTTCTTAAGCCTCCAGATCCAGGACTGGAGCCATGCAGTTGGCCATGTGAGGTCTGGCTGCCTTAACTACCAGGCCACAGAGCTGGCTTAAGACGGCTTAGTTATCTATTAGAGAGATTTTTGCTATAGGGCATGTACTCACTGGAGAGACAGAGAGACAGAAAGCAAGAAATCACCCCCCAGGGGGGAGTGGCCACGCCACAATCCCTTCTCCTCCATTCTCCTCTCGGGATCTTGGGCATGCATGCATGGTGTGAGTTTTAAGCTGCTGGGTCCGGGCCTCGAATCACAGTCAACTACGTGGGAGTCTAGCGACATAGCCATTGCATCTGCTGGTCCCGAGATGGTTTTATGTTCCCGTTCTTCTGGGTATCACCCGTACTCCCTAATTTAGAGGGCTCTCACTCCATGTGAATGCAGATATATTTACAAACCATTGAAACAGGCGGATCAAAGGTTAAGACTGTCTTCTGATACAGAGCTGGAGTTGAAGAGGGCAGTTAGTCCTTTCCCGTAAGAAAACGACAAGACCGATTTCCCGGTGTGGTGCTATCCCCTCATCCCTTTCTGTACCACAGCCACAGCCACGGGATTTAAACGAGTTGTTTCTCTTAGGTCCTGCAAAGCTATTCTGTGTATGGAGCCACATGTGATTTGAAGTCCAGACTTATTTATAGCAACGAATCAGAAGTTTGTCTAATAACAAAATCCCTAGGAATGAGGCAGGGGGTGGGTATTCACCATGACCCCAGAAATGCTGACTCCCTTGACTCACATCACTGCAAAGCATCGGATCTGGACAATCTTGACCTGTCGGCCAGTCTATCTTCCTGGAGTCCTTGTGAATTTTATCATTTTCCCCCCATTGTTGGTGTTCACAATGAATAATAAGATAGTGGCTTTGGGTTGGCCATTGTGCGGCAGCGGGTGTTATCAAGGCTTCCCTAATCGCTGCGGCCTAACATCCAGCTAGTCAGAACGGGCCCAGAGATAACACTCACAATCACAGCACACGCTGCATCCACCTGGCGGCTGCAGAAGTGGATGCAGCCGCCCGGCAGGGGGGCCGGGCTGAGCGGCCCCTTTAAGGGGTGGAAGCAGGGAGCTGGCATGTGAGCTGCCAAGGCGACATGTGAGCTGGGGAGGAGCAGAGCCCAGGAGCACGTGAAAGGGCCAGGCCGAACGTAAACAGCGCTCTGTCCTTCCGGCAAAACAAGAGGCAAGAGCCACCTCCTAAGAAGGAGAAAGGCCGTCTTCCCGCAGGATCAGTAGAGCCCGTTTTAGAGAATTTTCTTAGCAATTGGTAAGGTTCCGTTTGGCTTCCTTTTTGAATGGAATCGGAGTCCAGTTCTGGACGTAATTGGATACACGTGGCAGGCACGTGCCCGTGCAGTCATCCAGGGAGCATCTGAAGAGATCGCCCCACTATCTGGCTTTTGTCCTGTGTCAGGGCTCACTCCCAGGCTGCCTCAGTGCTGAGCGTTCTTTCCTTCTGAAGTTCTGCAGGGTTTCAGGCCAGGGCTGGCTCTATAAAGACTGTCCGTGGAGGTCCCCTGGTCCTGTGTTTGTGTAACTACCGTTCCAGACCCACAGCCTCTGGGGACCAGGCTCAGGCTGTCCCTGTTCCGAAGGAGGCTGGACCATGGCAGGGAGAGGAATCCGCTCTCCAACACGCAGGAGGTCGGAATGTTTCTGTCTGAGAAACGGAGCACAGAAGGAGATGCCTTTGCTCAGAAGTGCTGGACAGACTCTCGTTGAGCAAACCCTCCGGTCATTTTGGCTGCAGAGCTGAACCTTCCGTCATCAGGCTTGCTTCGTGTCAGTTCCACCTGTACTGATCAGAATGTCACTGGAAACTTCTGGAAATGATGGCTTTTTCATTTGCCAGGCAACGAGGTAGTAGGAAGAGATGGACTTTGGAGTCAGACCTGACCATGACTCACTTCTGTCCCTAAGTAACAGCAGACATGTCATTTTTTCTTTCAGGTTCCCTTTTTTTCCCCTTTCTTTCCTCTTAATTTTTTTTTTTTTTTTTAAGTTTTTGCTATAGGGCATGTGTGCTTGCCGGAGAGACAGAGAGAAAGGGAAAGTGAGAAATCCCCCCCAGGGGGATGGCCATGTCGCAATCCTTTTTCCTCCAGTCTCTTTTTAGGACTCTGGGCACACGCGCACACGTGCCGGGTGTGATTTTCAAGCTGCCAGGTCCGGGACTTGAACCACACAGCTGGCTATGTATGACCCATCTGCCTTAGCCTCCATGCAACCAATGGGGTCATTTTTCTGATCTCACAGAGCACCCACCGCCCAGGAGTTGGGAGCACTGGTCTCCCACACATGCTCAGGAAATGAAAATGAGGCTGTGCCAACTACAGAGTCCAAAGCCTGCAGAGTTGCAGAGCAGGCCTCAGACAGGGACAGAGGCAGCTCTGCAGAGATTTCAGGACTGAGAGCACAAGGGCTATGGGGGAAACCTCCCTTCAAAATTCACCAGCGGCATAACGTGACAAATATTGTACGACTCCACTCGTGTGAGGGACCTCGAATAGGGAAATTCATAGAGACAGAGAGCGCAGGAGCTGGGGTAGGGTCATGGCTGTTTCTAGGGCACGGGGTTTCTGTTTGGGCTAGTGAGAAAGTGCTGGAGGGGGTGGGGATGGCTGTTCAACCGCGCGAATGTACTCAGGATCATTGAGCGGCATGCTCAAAGGTGCCCACGATAGCAACTTATATATGTTATGTGTATTTCACCACAATTAAAGAGAGAGAGACGGGCTATCAGGTGGTATGGTGGTTAAGGTGCTGGATTCCCACATGGCTGACTGAGGTTCAAGCCCCGGAGCGGACAGCTTGAAAATCTCTCTGGGTGCATGTGCGTGCATGCCTGAAATCCTGAGAGGAGTATGGGGGAGAGGGGATTGCAGCAGGGCCATCCCTCCTGGGAGGGAGGGTGATTTCTCGCTTTTGGTCTCTCTGTCTCTCTCCAGCAAACACACATGCCCTATAGTAAAAATCTCTAAAAAGAAGAAAAGAAAGAAAGAAAGAGAAGAAAAGAACAAAGAAAAACACACCATGTGCATGTAGGTGCCTGCCCCAAATTCCAACCGGATGGCCAGATGGAGGAGAAGGTTTGTGGCACGACCACACCCACAGAGGGGAGGGTGATTGTTTTTCCCTCTGTCTCTCTGTATCTCTCTGGAAAGCGCACATACCCTCTGGCAAAAGCGAAACGAAACAAAACAAGTCGGACAAGCAACCTCTAATACTACAAACGTGGAAATGAACGTTCTTTCCAAGGGCCCATGGCTCTGCCATCTCCTGGTTCCCGAAAGTTAAATTGGGAAAATGCGCTCATGTGGGGGCCAGCAGGTGGTGTGGGGGTTAAGGCGTTGGACTCGCACATGGCTGACTCTGGTTTGAATCCTGAACCTGCCAGCTTGCTTTTCCCTCTGTCTCTCTGTCTTTCTCTGGTGAGTGTGCATGTCCGATGGCAAATTAAAACGTAATAATACATAAAATTAAATACCTACTTCTTTTTAAAACATTTGCCCTTTTGTTCATTAAACGTACAGTCTGTTGGACGCCTACCAGCTGCACAGCAGACATCATGCTGGGTGGCGTAGGACGAGCCGTTCTGCAGGGACCAGTCTTTAGGGAGTTCACCCAGGGCAATGGCAGGTCCCCCAGGTGCTGAGACCTGGAGCACAGACAAGCCCAGGGTGCTGGCGGGTGTTCCATTCAGGCGGCCCCACTGGCAGGAGCTTGAGGCCTCAGACGCTCCCAGAACTATAAACATGGTTGAGTCCTGGAAAAATATATGTATATGTATCATGCCCAAAATATGAAAAGAAAATGACAGTATCAGATAAATGTTTCATTAAATGCCTATAAAATCTAACATTATGTCAACCACATCCAAATTCATTTGGTACTTCAAAAAGTTATTACATCTGAAGACAATTTGTAAGGTGGCTTTAAAAAAAACAATGTCTTGCAGTTGCCAGGTATTACACAATTATTGCTGATACATACCATTATAAATTAAAATAATTACTCATAATTTCCAAAACAACACTATAAAACGAAGTCTTTCCGAACTACTCATACCATAAAATCACATGATTTTATTTCTTCAGTTTATTTCTTCCATGAGAGCAAGGGGAGAGACAGGGAGAGAGAGAGAACGACCCCAGCAGGGTTTTCACGTTACCGCGTCAGCAGAACCTGGGTCATGGGCATATGTGTGGCCGGTGTCCTCAGAGAGGTCTCAGATGTGAATCTGGAACCTTCCATGTGTGCCAGGCTTGCAGACTGGTTACCTCCATACCACTGTCCGGCCCACTGTGGGCATATTCTATTTTTTTAAGAATTATTTTTATTTAACTTTATTAATTATTATTATTATTTTCTAGTTTGATCAGAGTGAGAGAGAGGGAAAGTGAGAAGCAAGTCACCAGGTTGGGGACTTGAACCGTAGTCGGCCATGTAGAAGTCCAGCACCTTTAACCACCAGGCCACCTGCTGGCCCCTGTGGGCCTATTCTAAAAAGTTTCATAGAATGTGGCTGGCATGTCTAAGGACAGCGGGAAGGTCCACCAGCATTTTTTAAAATTGCCATTGCCATGTATGTGCATAAGAGAGAGAGAGAGAGACAGAGAGTGAGAGACAAAGCACCCTCTCCTTAGTCACACCACAACCCTGTCTCCACCATCTCTCCACTGTCGAGACTGGGGCGTGCACGCACAGGCATCTGGCCCATTTTCCGAGTCACAGGGCTGGGACTGACCGGAGTTGGCCACATGGTATCTGGCTTCCCTAACCACGAGGTCACGGGGCCTCCCACCGGAAGTCTTGGAGCAGCTTTGGTCACTGTGTGAACATTGGGGACCATGAGTGACCCAGACCTGGGGGGCTTGGGTAAGAAAGACACCCCCTCAAGATGATGCCCAAGAGAAGTTCTGAAGGGGAGGCGGTAGGCGTACTTAGTGTGCCGGGGGGGGTCGTGACGAGGAACCACACATCCAGCGGCTAAAACAAGAGACGGCTCATCTCCCCATTCCAGAGGCTGGAAGTCTGAAACCAGGGGACTGCTTCCTTTCAGGGCTGTGAGGGAGACTCTGTCCCAGGCCTCTCTCTAGCTTCTGGTGGTCCCCAGCTGGAGACAGTGGGAGCCCAGTCCCCCATGTTACCATCTGGAGGAGGGGCCACCCTGCCCCAGAATGACCTTGTCCCAACTTAACTCCCAGCACCTCCGACGACCCTACTTCAAAGCAAGTCCACATTCTGCAGCAGAGAGGGCTGTGGCTTCAACCTAGAAGACACAATTCGGCCCATGATAGCGGGTGAAAAAGTAAGGGGAAGAAGCCCAGGGTGGAAGGCCAGAGAGGCACAGCAAAGGCCTTGTGGGACACACAGAGGACACCCCAGCACAGAACAGGGAGGTGAGGTGAGGCTGTTCTTTTTAAAACATTTGCCCTTTTGTTCATTAAACGTACAGTCTGTTGGACGCCTACCAGCTGCACAGCAGACATCATGCTGGGTGGCGTAGGACGAGCCGTTCTGCAGGGACCAGTCTTTAGGGAGTTCACCCAGGGCAATGGCAGGTCCCCCAGGTGCTGAGACCTGGAGCACAGACAAGCCCAGGGTGCTGGCGGGTGTTCCATTCAGGCGGCCCCACTGGCAGGAGCTTGAGGCCTCAGACGCTCCCAGAACTATAAACATGGTTGAGTCCTGGAAAAATATATGTATATGTATCATGCCCAAAATATGAAAAGAAAATGACAGTATCAGATAAATGTTTCATTAAATGCCTATAAAATCTAACATTATGTCAACCACATCCAAATTCATTTGGTACTTCAAAAAGTTATTACATCTGAAGACAATTTGTAAGGTGGCTTTAAAAAAAACAATGTCTTGCAGTTGCCAGGTATTACACAATTATTGCTGATACATACCATTATAAATTAAAATAATTACTCATAATTTCCAAAACAACACTATAAAACGAAGTCTTTCCGAACTACTCATACCATAAAATCACATGATTTTATTTCTTCAGTTTATTTCTTCCATGAGAGCAAGGGGAGAGACAGGGAGAGAGAGAGAACGACCCCAGCAGGGTTTTCACGTTACCGCGTCAGCAGAACCTGGGTCATGGGCATATGTGTGGCCGGTGTCCTCAGAGAGGTCTCAGATGTGAATCTGGAACCTTCCATGTGTGCCAGGCTTGCAGACTGGTTAACTCCATACCACCGTACTTGAACCGTAGTCGGCCATGTAGAAGTCCAGCACCTTTAACCACCAGGCCACCTGCTGGCCCCTGTGGGCCTATTCTAAAAAGTTTCATAGAATGTGGCTGGCATGTCTAAGGACAGCGGGAAGGTCCACCAGCATTTTTTAAAATTGCCATTGCCATGTATGTGCATAAGAGAGAGAGAGAGAGACAGAGAGTGAGAGACAAAGCACCCTCTCCTTAGTCACACCACAACCCTGTCTCCACCATCTCTCCACTGTCGAGACTGGGGCGTGCACGCACAGGCATCTGGCCCATTTTCCGAGTCACAGGGCTGGGACTGACCGGAGTTGGCCACATGGTATCTGGCTTCCCTAACCACGAGGTCACGGGGCCTCCCACCGGAAGTCTTGGAGCAGCTTTGGTCACTGTGTGAACATTGGGGACCATGAGTGACCCAGACCTGGGGGGCTGGGGTAAGAAAGACACCCCCTCAAGATGATGCCCAAGAGAAGTTCTGAAGGGGAGGCGGTAGGCGTACTTAGTGTGCCGGGGGGGGTCGTGACGAGGAACCACACATCCAGCGGCTAAAACAAGAGACGGCTCATCTCCCCATTCCAGAGGCTGGAAGTCTGAAACCAGGGGACTGCTTCCTTTCAGGGCTGTGAGGGAGACTCTGTCCCAGGCCTCTCTCTAGCTTCTGGTGGTCCCCAGCTGGAGACAGTGGGAGCCCAGTCCCCCATGTTACCATCTGGAGGAGGGGCCACCCTGCCCCAGAATGACCTTGTCCCAACTTAACTCCCAGCACCTCCGACGACCCTACTTCAAAGCAAGTCCACATTCTGCAGCAGAGAGGGCTGTGGCTTCAACCTAGAAGACACAATTCGGCCCATGATAGCGGGTGAAAAAGTGAGGGGAAGAAGCCCAGGGTGGAAGGCCAGAGAGGCACAGCAAAGGCCTTGTGGGACACACAGAGGACACCCCAGCACAGAACAGGGAGGTGAGGTGAGGCTGGCGTGGGAGCAGGTGGCAGATCATGGAGCACCTTGTAAGCCAAGGGCGGCTTCATCTAGTGGCCAGGATATGCCCGTGTGATATTTAAAAGTCAAAAAGAGGGGCTGGCAGGTGGGGTGGTGGTCCAGGCACTGGACTCCCACATGGCCAGCAGCAGTTCAAGTCCCAGATCTGGCGGCTTGCTTTTTTGTTTTCCTTCTCTGTCACTCTTTGGTGAACACTTGTGCCTTAAAGCAAATTTAAAAAATAAAAATAATAAAAATAATAAATACAGTTAAACGGATTATTCTTTAAAATCAAAATCAAAATCCGGCTGGCAGGTGGTGTGGTGGTTAAAAATGCTGGATTCTCATATGGCTGATGGCAGTCTGAGTCCCGGACCTGGCAGCTTGCTTTCTCATTTTCCCTTTCTCTCCCTCTCTCTGTCTCTGTCTGGTGAAATTAAAAAAATAATAATAACAAATAGAAATAAATAAATAATTCTTTTAAAAATCATCAAAATCAAAAGGACACCACAGAACAATCCCACGGTATCTCTAGCCTCTTCTGCCTTCCTCATACTGAACCCCCCTCGCCCCAAATCCTGAAAGCAGATGAGGAAAGCAGGAAGCCCAGAGGTTTAGGGAGTCTCCTGGCACACGTGGGTGAGAATCCAAGGAACTGACTCACGTCCGAGTCTCTGCCTGTTACACGCCACACTGGTTTTACTCGTCTCACTTCTGTGGTTGCTACGGAATCTCAGATCGTAATTCCTTAAGCTCATTTTTTTAAAGAATGATTTTATTTAACTTGATTTATTTATTTAAATTTGACCAGAGAAGGACAGAGTAAGAGAGAGAGAGAGAGAGAGAGAGAAGGCAAACGGCCAGGTCCGAGTCTCGAACCGCTGTCGGCCATGTGGAGTCCAGCACCTGTAATCACCATGCCACCTGACGGCCTCTGCTTGAATTAATTTTTAAAAACGAGAATTCTGCAACACTTGATGGAAGTCATCTGGTCCACACCACTACTGGTGTTCGGGCGTCGGATGTGGGTAGAGTGTCCCTCAGAGCTGAGAGAAACAGAGACCTAACTGAGCCGGGGAGCAGGTCTCTGTTTCTAATTTTCCCTCTGTCCCTCTCTGGTAAAATAAATAGTAAATAAATAAATAAAGCTAAATAATAATTAAAAAAAAAAAAGAAAGAAAGAAAGAAGGAAAAGAGGAGCTGAGTGGTGTGGGAGGCAGGAGGAGACGGGCAGGCCAGTGTGTCAGAAGGTACAGGCCCAGGCCCCGTGAGGG
>NW_006159506.1:716676-719790 GCF_000334495.1 Tupaia belangeri chinensis | reverse complement strand
GTATGCGGGGCGGGGGGGGGGGGTTCTCGACATTAAAACGATAGCTGATGGCTGGGAATATGGTCCTGGACGTAGAGCGCACCTGAGGTCCGGCCCCGTCTCTAATCCGTCACTCTGCAAGGAGGTCAGAGGTCAACCCCAATGGCCCAGCACTCGCAGGCCCTTGGGGACAAGCCAGTCGTTAATGTGGGGCAGCAGAGGCTGGCAGAGGCAAAGTGACACGACCAGGCCACTTGGTGACCACAGGCACCACAACTCAAACTTTTTGTTTGTTTGCCACAGGGCACATGCGCTGACCAGAGACAGAGACACAGAGAGGGAATGTGAGAAATCGCCCCCAGAGGGGTGGCAGCGCCACAATCTCTTCGCCTCCACTCTCCCCTTAGGATTTTGAGCAAGCACGCACACACACCCAGCATCATTTTCGAGCTGCTGGGTCCGGGATGTGAACCATGAGGCCGGCCATGCTGGCTCCAGCTGCCTTACCGCCCACACCACCCGCTCCAGCTGCCTTACCGCCCACACCACCCGCTCCAGCTGCCTTACCGTCCACACCACCCGCTCCAGCTGCCTTACCGCCCACACCACCCGCTCCCGCTGCCTTACCGTCCACACCACCTGCTGCTCTACGAGTCAGTCTTTCCATTCTAACTCCTTTCCACTCTGTGGCGGCCATTTTTATTTGAACATGGAGGGTGCATCTAACATCTGTAACCTCTCGTAGGTGATTCATAAATACGTTGGGTTGTTTTAACATTCTGTGACAGGGCATGTGTGCTCACGGGAGAGAGACAAAGAGACAGGGACAAAATGAGAAAGCACCCTCCTCCCAGGGGACAGCCACAACTCCACCCCCCCCATTTCTCTTCTCCTCTTTGTGCTTCCTGCCCAAAATCTGGAAAGCAGGGTGAGATGGAGGGGACTGCAGCATGGCCGTTCCTCATGGGGGGTGCCTTCTCCTCTCCGTCTCTCTCTCTCTCTCTCTGACTCTCTCAAGAGAGCGCACACTCCTTTCCACAGCATTTTTTTTTTTTTGGAGAGGTTTCGCTATAGGGCGCGTGAGCTGGCCAGACAGACAGAGAGAGACATAGAGACAGTAAGCGAGAAATCACCCCCCAGGGGGGATGGTCACGCCGCAATCCCTTCTCCTCCATTCTCCTCTCGGTACGCACACACATGCGCCCGGCGTGAGTTTAAGCCACTGGGTCCTGGACGCGAACCGCGGTCGACTACGTGGGAGTCCAGCGACATAGCCATTACGCTAACTGCTGGTTCCCGCTCTTGAGTTCTTTAGTTAGCAAAAACCTACAGGGCGCGTGCGCTCGCTAGAAAGACAGAGACAGAGAGACAGAAAGCGAGAAATCACCCCCCAGGGGGGATGGTCACACCGCAATCCCTTCTCCTCCCTTCTCCTCTCGGGATCTTGGGCACGCACACACATGTGCCCGGCGTGAGTTTTAAGCCACTGGGTCTGGGAACCGTGGTCGCCTACGTAGGAGTCCAGTAACATAGCCATTACGCCAACTGTGGGTCCCAAAAGTGTCTATTTTTTATGTAAAAGTAACCAATGGTCACAGGGTTGGATTAAGTCAATTCAGAAGAGATCTTGTTTTGAAGAATTATTTTATTGGGATCAACAGGTGGCAAGGTGGTTGGGGTGCTGGACACTCCCAGTTGACTGACTGCAGTTCAAGTCCCAGACCTGGTGGTTTGCTTTCTCACTTTCTCTGTGTGTGTGTGTGGTCAAATTAAAGTAAGTGATGAATAAATATGAATAAATAAAGTTAAATAAAATAATTTAAAGAAATTATTTTATTTATTCATTTTATTTATTTATTTATTTATTTATTAATTAATTAATTTATTTATTATAGGTGTACCCAGTTTTTGGAAAAACTGCTACATGGAAATTCTCATAACACAATTATATTTGGAGAGGATTTTTCACATTAAAAATCACCACTAGTTTCCTTTAGATAATTTCCCCAGAGTAGTTAAAATAAGATCACATTTTCAAAACCTTCAGTCCGGGACCAGCAGACAGCGGAATGGTTACGTCACTGGAGTCCCACGTAGTTGATCACGGTTTGAGTCCCGGACCCGGTGGCTTAAAACTCACACCAGGCACATGTGCGTGCATGCCCAAGATCCTGAAAGGAGAATGGAGGAGAAGGGATTGCGGTGTGGCCAGCCCCCCTGGGGGTGATTTCTCACTTTCTGCCTCTCTGTCTCTCTGGTAAGTGAACATGACCTATAGCAAATATCTCTCTTTAAAAAATAAAAAGGTCAAATAGAAATAAAAATATTTCTTAAAATAATTGTTTTTAAAAAAAGATTTGTAAAACAAAAAAAGGGAAAATAAAATAAAAGTGGTCCATACCCCACTTTTCAGCTGCTGGAGGAAGACAGGCTTGGATAAAGAGAAGCAGGCCTGTATCACTCTTCTCCCTCCCACACTCCCTACCAGGCCGGCTAGGCCCCTCCTCCTGCACCCCCTGACCTCTGTGGTGGGCCCCTGAGTGTCCAGCCCAGAAGCTGTCCTGGAAAGGCCAGGTTCCCTGGCTTTCTCGTGGTCCCAAACCCACCCCTGCCACTGACCACTTTCTGCTCCTGTCTTCCCCACCGGGCTTCTCTCTCTCTCTCTCTCTCTCTCTCTCTCGTCAGCCCCCAGACATGGCCTCTCTCTCATGTCAGCACCCCGACAAGGTCCTGATGCTGTGACCCACCTCCCGCGGCCAGCCCCCGATCAGGCACAAGCACACACTGGCGCACCCAGGAGGCCGGCGCTCTGAATCCCACAGACTCCCAGGACCCTAATGCTGGAAAAGGACCAGTGGGGATGCTCATTCGGACCCTGTACTCTCGCTGGGGAGCGGGTCGCCTCTCAGCAGAGACTTTAAGAACACGCAGCAGGGCCGTCATCCTGGCCACGCTGAGCCCAACCCCTGCAGAATCCAAACACGCACACCCGGTGAGGGCTTCATGTCCCTCCATGTGACCGGCTGGGACAGAAGTGGTCTCATGTCGGCCTGGTGGGCAATCTGGGCCGTTGAAGGTGGCGCGGGGTTGAGCTCCCCGTGACGGGCGGGCGCTCCGGCACCTCCAGCCGCAGGG
>NW_006159506.1:703076-716601 GCF_000334495.1 Tupaia belangeri chinensis | reverse complement strand
GAGAACCGCGGCGTGGCGTGGCAGCCCCCGGTCCAGGCAGCCGGCAGCACCCAGGACCAGGTCCTTGTGGGGTCCAGGAAGCCCCCCAGATCCATTCTCGTGTTCAGCCTGCCCGGGGTTCAGATCCCTGGTTTCCTCCTGGGATGCTGAGTATGAAGCCCTGGGGAATATTTGAATCAGGAAATACTGCCCGGGGTTCAGATCCCTGGTTTCCTCCTGGGATGCTGAGTATGAAGCCCTGGGGAATATTTGAATCAGGAAATACTCGCCCCGGTTCAGATCCCCGGTTTCCTCCTGGGATGCTGAGTATGGAGCCCTGGGGAATATTTGAATCAGGAAATACTTCCAGAGAGAAGCCTTGGCATTGGAACTTCACTTTTCATTTCTTTAAAAAAGCATGGGGCCAGGAGGTAGTGTGGTGGTTTAGGCACTGGACTCCCACATTGGCCACAGTGGTTCAAATCCTGCACCTGTCGGCTTGCTTTCTCATTTCTCCCATCTCTCTCTCTGTCTGTCTCTGTCTCTTTCCCGGGTGAGTGCACATGACCTGTAGCCAATTTAAAAATAATAACAATGATAGATATAATTAAATGTCTTTTAAAAAAGCATTACATGTTTACAGTTAAGGAAAAAAAACAGAGATGGATGGTGGATCTGTGGTAACAGAATACGCAGTATTCACTGAGGTGTACCCTTGCAAGGAAGTGCCGAGGTGGTGTCCAGAGATCTCTCTGAACACGTTGGGTGCACGCATGTCTCAGTGGGGGCTGGCTGAGGCTGGGGGAAGATCGCAGTGCTGAGACCCTTTTGGGGGTGCTGTTTCTCTGTCTGCCTCTCTCTCACCCATGAAGAAAGACAATTAAAAAAAATAGGATTAAAAATATTAAATGAGATATTAAAAATATTCAATAAAACCTAATGGAGAGTCCTTCTTTCTCCTATCACCGACAGCCGTGTCCCCGCCCTGAGCCCTCCTCCCAGAGGAACTACTGTTACACATTTTTTCTGCATCTTTCCAACACAGAGCCTGTGCCTGTAAAAGGAACTTTGCTGTTTGAGACGCATTTTTCTAAGTTCAGCTCAAGTGGTTCATAAGACTCCTCCAAATTGCTCTCCATAGCAACCCCGATCTGGAGCACACGCACACACTCATGCTCTCGAGCACAAGATGGAGGAAATGATGCAACCGTGACTCCGTCGAAGGCATGTTACAGTAACCGCAGTGGTTAGTGGCTTCTCAGATGGTTCCAGACAGCTTTACACGAAAATAGCTCAGTGAGAACACCCCGGCCTACTCACCCTGCAGAACGAATCCCAGGGACCGGCCTCTGTGCAACTTTCTCCCAGAAGCTCAAGTCTAAACACACCGGCTGGCGGAGCCGCCTGGGTGCATGCACAGGCAGACGAATGCTCCAGCTCTCGGTTCTCCAGGGGCTCCTCCTCCTGAACCAGTGGGTTTTGCTTCCAGATTACACCTGCTCCTCTCCCACCTCTACAACCCGCGAGCGGAAAACCCCTCGAACACTTCTCAGTCTTGAGGTTGAATAAAAACCCAACTCACTTTTACAATGTAAAGGAAGAGAGGAAAAAAACCCACTTGTAAATATGAGACTAAGACATCTCTCTCTCTCTCACACACACACACAAATTTGGCAGAAATAAATGAATAAGAACCGTGCTACATGTGAGGGCATCCTGCAACGAGGGGATGCACAGCACTGCTCACGTTTCGCAGTGACGATACAGTGTAACTGGTTAAGTTGTTCCTGAGATCCTCCATACCGATGTGGGAATGAGGACATGGGAGAACTATCTTTTCTTTTTCTTTCCTTTTTTTTTTTTTTTTTTTGAGAGAGAGATTTTTGCTATAGGGTGCATTCGCTTGCCAGAGAGACAGAAAGTGAGAAATCACCCCTGGGCGGATGGGCACACCAGAATCCCTTCTCCTCCAGTCCCTTCTCGGAATTTTGGGCATGTATGCACACATGCCTGGTGTGTTTTAAGCTGTCAGGTCCGAGACTCGAACCATAGTCAACTATGTGGGAGTGCAGGGACATAACCATTATACCATCTGCTTGTCCTGGGAGAACTGTCGTGTACCAAAGTGCTAATACAGACTAAAGACGCCATCAGGGACTGGATGGTGGGGTAGTGGAAACGCGTGACACTGTAAGGCTGGTCCCTTGCAGGGTTCTGGGTTTGCATCCAGAACCTTCCCTGAGTACTCCAAGCACACACATGCCATGGCCTGGGACTGGGTATAGCGGGGAGGAGAGAGAGGTAGGGAATTGGGGTGCTGAGACGCTGTGAGGGGTTCTGTCTCTGTCTCTCTCATTCATGAAATAAATCCGTAATTTTAAAGAACACTGTCATTGTTATTAGTAAAATCAGCTCATTTATGGGAGCCTGATCAAAAACCTCTCTCACCAAAAGCCAACATTTTAGGGACCAGCAGGTGGTGTAGTGGTTAAGGTGCTGGACGCCCACATGGCCGACCACGGGTTGAGTCTCAGACCTGGCGGCTTGAAAATCACACCAGAGGGAGGGGAAAAAGAAAGAAAATCACTCCAGACGTGTGTGCATCTATGTCCAAAATCCCAAGAGGAGAATGGAGGAGGAGTTTCTTACTTTCTCTCTCTCTGTCTTTGTCTCCAGTAAGCACACACACCCCTATAGCAAACACCTTTAAAAAAGTCAGCATTCGAATATAGGAGCCCCACGGAAACCACTAGAAAAGAAACACTTTCAATGTAGAGCACACCGTACCACAAAGTGCAGGTCTCACGCCTCAGAAGGAAACAGTTACCTGGCTTGAAAACAGAAAGCTCGCTCTCCCACAAGACACTGTTTCATCTGCTAGCTAGAGTCTGAAAACCGTTACCAGTTGGAAAAGCCTTCGATTTCTCAGTAACAGATAAAGCGTAACTGGCGAGTTCCCCTGCAAAGCAAAGCAATAATAAAGATGCCATTTCTTAGGCACGTATTTATGCAAACGCTCTGCATGCCTAGCCAGGACTTTGCACGCACAACCTCCTTTTGTCTCTCTGGATGCTGGTTCCCAAGAGGGTCCCGGATGACCTTGGGCTGCATATTCCTGCCCCTGTGTGGTGCCTCCCTTGAATGTGGGCTGGCCCTGTGACATTGTGACCGCCACAGTGGGACAGAAGTGACACTGTGTGGCTTTTCCAAGGCTAGCTCCAGAGAAGCCCTCCGGCTCTCCCTTGATCTTTTGGAATACTAGTTCTGAACTCAGAGGCCAGATCTAAAAAATCCTGAGACTGCCATGTTGTGAGGAAGCCCACAGTCGTCACGTGGGGGAGCGAGTGTGGGCAGATACCTGGCCAGCCTCAGTTATTCCATCATCCCGTACCACGCTGGTCACAGGCATGACGAAGCTACCCTGGACACCTGGCTCAGTGCAGCCCTGGGATGGTCCAGTTCCCACCCATGGCTCACTACAACTGCGTGTTAGTGCCTGTGAGAAAGTACCCAGCTGAGCCCAGCCAGCCGCAGGACCACTGGGGTCAGGGACATGGTGCTGTTTGAAGCCACTAAGTTTGGGGTGTTCCGTTACACGGGGACCCAGTACATTACAGACGCAATCTCCACGCTGTGACCTTCTGAATCCACAGCGAACTCTCCAATGCTCACTTCACCCCTTCCTCACTGTGCAGTCGAAGGACCTGACTCCGTCTAGGGTACCCCCATTAGTCTATGTGAGTGTGTGCTCATCGGAGGGAGACAGAGACAGAGACAGTGAGAGGGGAAGTGAGAAATCGCCTTCTCGGGGGATGGCCATGCCGCAATCCTTTCTCCTCCTGAGATCTTGGGCACACACAGACACGCACCCGGTGTGATTGTCAAACCACCAGGTTGGGACTCAAAACATGGTCAGCCAATGGGAACCCAGTGACGTAACTGCTACGTCATCTGCTGGCCCCATGAGTAGATTTTTTTAAAAGAGAGATTTTGGCTATAGGGCGTGTGTGCTTTCCAGAGACAGAAAGCAAGAAATCACCCTGCAGGTGGAATGACTACATCGCAGTCTCTTCTTCATTCTCCCCTTTTGGGCATGCACGCACATGTGCCCAGTGTGACTTTTAAGCTGCTGAGTCCAGGACTTGAACCACAGTCAACTACATGGGAGTCCAGAGACGTAACCATCTGCTGGTCCTACGAGCAGTCTTAAAATGTGGTGCAACAGCATCAGTGTCCCCACAAAGCTTATTAGAGAGGCAGACTCTCAGGCACTTCCCTGGATGGACTGAGCCAGAAACTCGGGGACGAAGGCCCATCACCTCTGGTTTAATGAGTCTTTTAGGTGACTGTGACACGCGTTCAAGCTGGGGAAACCGCTGGACCCTACGTGTCTCGGCACTCCTGTCCCCGCCTTACACCGACCAGCTCACAGCGTTCCCTTGGCCACCCGCTGGCTCGCGGTAAGGGAGTGGCCGTCTGTCCTGGTGCAGACGTTCTTTGACTGTGGCAGGGACCAGCTTTACCACGAGGCTGACACTGACGATGAAACGGATGCAGAGAGGACCTGGGTCCCTGTGACCAGGGTCCGGCAGCCGGCCCCACTCATGAGCTTTCATGGAGGTAGGTCCGGAGTTCCCGCACTGGGGAGCCCACCTGAGCTGGTGTTTCCGCGCCCAGCAGCTGGATACGGTAAGGATGGGGTGTCTGACCCAGGAGAGGTTAGGTCGTTTGTGCTGGTTCAGACAACCAGGAAGCAGAGGAGGCAGGATTCGAACTTAGGTCTCCTTGTTGTCAAAAGCCACACTCATCATGGAGCCATCAGCAGTAAGAGCTGCTCTTTCCTGAGAGCGGAGGGCGTGTGTCTCTAGGGGACTCAGGGTCCTGAGACTGCATGGGGGCAGCGGGCACCTTGCAGAAGACAGGATGGCACGGCTTGGAGAGGGTTTCGGAGAGAGGAGGAGGTGCTCCAGAGACTCTGCAGGGCCGGCGCCTGCTCCGGGATTTCTTCAGATCCTTAGCTCAAATGACGTCCCTCCTCCTCTCCTCTCTCCCCAAACAGATTGACATAATGTGTTGTTTTGCAAGACTGTCGCTGGAAGGGTGTCGAGCCAGTGCTCCTCGGAGGAGCGGGCTGATTGGTCCAAGGACTTCTATAAACTGCATCCGCCCACCCCGTGCTATCCAGAGACACTCCATAATCACGCAAGGAACGGTCGGGAAGATTCCAGCCGTCAGCTCAGCTGAAACAGGGGGAGCAGACCCTGCTCTACAGGTGCTCCCCACGGCAGGGCCTCAGGGTTCCCATAGCCTGGGGGCCCCTAGGCTCTGTGTCCCCCAGTGCCGGACCCTGGGAGGGGGCTCCCGCCTGTCTCCATCATCTCCTTGCGGGTCCGCTCTTGCCCACTCCCTCCGCACTCCGGCCTCCTCCTGTGGCTAATTTTAACCTGAAATCTGAACCCAGTTCAGGGGAGTCCCAGGTCTCTGGGGCCACTTAGTGCAGGGGTTGGGGGGGTGGGGGGCGGACATGAAACAAGGCTTCCAAAAAACCAGGCGAACAAGAAGGCCCCAAGTCTCCTTGCTGAGAACCATAAGGTCACCCTGCCCTTATTTAATCTCACAAGGACTTCCTCCTGATTTGAAGCAGCAGCCTAGGGAATGGAGGTTACACCCGCTGAAGACCCGGTGTGGGCAGAGCATCCTCAGGGACACCAGGGGGACGGCGGTCCTTCCCGTGACGTCTGGTTGTGTGAACTAACTTCATTCTCATCATGACCCTATGGGGCAGGGACTGTTAGTATGTCTATTTTACTGCCAAGAAAACGGAGGCTCTGAGAGGTTATTTGCTTAAGGTCACACAGGATCCAAACATGGGTAACGTGACTCCGAAGGCTTTGTCACTCACCAGGACACAACACGTAAATGGGAGGGACATGCAGAGGAATGAGGTCGATCCAGACAGCTTCCCGAAGGAAGGAAATGTGACAAGGAAGGATGGAGATTTGGGGCAGTGTTGGGGTGAATGAGAACAAATGACATGAACAAACCCCCCGCCCCCCCGTTTGCTAACCTAAGTTACTCTTTTTTTTTCTTGTTGATTTGCTATGAGGCACATGTGCTTGCCAGAGACAAAAGCGTAATCCTTTCTCCTTCACCCTCTTTCCAGGATCTGGGCATGCGCACATACACCCAGAGTGTTTTTCAAGCCGCCAGGCCTGGGACTTGAACCATGCAACTGTCTATGTGGGATATAGCCACCTTAATCACAATGCCACTGATTAGCCTTCTTTTTTATTTTTAAATTGCCAGAGAGAGAGAGAGAGAGAGAGAGAGAGGAGGAAGCACCCCCAGTGGGGCACGGTCACGGTCTCACTGCAGTCCCTTCCTTCCTCTATCCTGTCAGGGTTTGGGACACAAGTGCAGGCACGCCAGTGTGTCTGTCTGTCTGTCTTTCTTTCTTTTTTAGAGATACTTTTGCTATAGGGAGAGTGCGCTCTTCAGAGAGACAGAAAGAGGGAAAGTGAGAAATCACCCCCCAGGGGGGATGGCCTCACAATCCCTTCTCCTCCATTCTTCTCTTAGGATCTTGGGCACGCACGCACATGGTGCCCAGCGTGAGTCCCACTGGGTCTGGGACTTGAACCACTGTCAACTATGTGGGCGTACAGCGTAACCATTACGCCATCTGCTGGTCCCCCCCAGTGCTCCCAAGGCCAGGATTCCAATAGCAGTTGGCCATGTGGGATCAAGCTCCCGTTAACCACCACGCTGCTGTGGGGCCGCCCATAACCTAGGGTACCCTGAATGACTGCAGGGGGTGGCTTTCAAGGAAGTCTGGTGTGCTTAAATGACTGTCCCATGAGCACTGGCCCTGGCAGCCACGCTGGCTCTGAGCTCCAGGACCCAGTGCTGTGGCGTTGGGGAGGACAGTGACCTGGTTTGCCCCTCTGATCTTATGTACGCAGCAACTCACTTTCAAAGAGTCTACGGTGTCTAGACAGCACCCTTCATGCTCCTGACTCAGTCTGGGACCCCTTTTTTTTTGGAGAGGTTTTGAAAGACAGAGAGAGAGAGACAGAAAGCGAGAAATCACCCCCCAGGGGGGATGGCCACGCCACAATCCCTTCTCCTCCATTCTCCTCTCGGGATCTTGGGCACACACACACACGTGCCCGGCATGAGTTTAAGCCACCGGGTCCGGGACTCGAACCGCGGTCGACTACGTGGTAGCCATTACGCCAACTGCTGGTCCCAAAATTAATTCTCAAAAAGAGAAAGTGTGCCATTTGGTGGCTTTTAGTGCCACACAACTGTCACCGCCATTGTGCTTACGGCAGTTTCACCACTTCAGAACAGACCCTACGCTAGTCACAGGCACCTCAGTTCCCCACAAGCCCCCAACCAGGGCGCAGGGTGACCAGGCCTTGTGGGGGGTGATTTCTCTCTCTTGTCCCCCACCCCCACATGTACGCACCCACCCTATGGCAAAAACAAAGATAATAAAAGAAATGAAACAAAACCAAACAGAAACTTACTTAATCATCTTCTCACAAAAGGATACTGAGCCAGACGGAAGGAATTAGTTGAGTTCTAAAACTGGGATGACACTTAGTCCTAAACGGCGAGCTCCATGTTGACACGAACCCCTCTGCATAAAGACCCCCAAATCGGAATATGAACATGAACCATCCCCTGGGACCTGCATGAAGAGCCGACGTGTTTAACACCCAAAGCTCGTGGGTGCTTCCTATGGGAAATCCGCATTCTTTCCGCCGGTTAGTCTACACCCTGCTGCTCAATGGGGAATGTTCTTTGCTAGGATGTTGCGTCTGCCTCAACAAAGCTCGTCTGTTGCTGGTTTGGGGGTGACAGCTAGGGGGCCCTTTAGGGAGACAGCCTAGTCTGGGTGGCCATGCATGTAACATGACTGCTCATTACTGGACAGGGGTTCTGGCTGTCGCCCACAGACTCCGTGACGTTTCCTATGCATCCATGGGTCTCGCATTCACAAAACACATCCATGCATTTGAGCTCACTTGATCCTTACCAAATGGGATCAGCCAGGCAGGACATGAATTCCCTGGGGCCAGAATGCCCAGGATTGACTCCGGAGCTGCTGCTCTCGAGCTGGGTGCTCTTGGGCAAGTCACTTCAATTTTTTATGCCTCAGTTTCCTCATTTGTACAACAGAGGTCATTACAGTGCTTCTTAGGGATGTGAGGAAGAGGAAACGAGCAGGTAAAGGCTTCAGAACTGTTCCTGGACTACAGTAAATAAATGCTCTATAAGTACTCCCACTGCTGTCACTATCATTATTTTAGAGACAGGGAGACAGAAAGGGATAAATCATCCCAGGGGGATGGCCATGCTGCAACTCATTTGTACAAAAGAGGTCATTACAGTGCTTCTTAGGGATGTGAGGAAGAGGAAACGAGCAGGTAAAGGCTTCAGAACTGTTCCTGGACTACAGTAAATAAATGCTCTATAAGTACTCCCACTGCTGTCACTATCATTATTTTAGAGACAGGGAGACAGAAAGGGATAAATCATCCCAGGGGGATGGCCATGCTGCAATCCCATCTCCTCCATTCTCCTCTTGGGATTTTATTTTTGGCATGCACACACGTGCATCTGGAGTGAGTTTTAAGCCGCCGGGTCTGGGACTCGAACCACACTCGACCATGTGGGCGTCCCGCAGTGTAACCAAATGCCATCTGCTGGTCCCTATTGGTTATTTTAGAAAGGGGGAACTAAGGTGTCAGCATGAACATCTGCACGCCCTCGAAATTCACATGCTGAAGTTCTACCTCAATGTGATGGCATTAGGAGGTGGGGCCTCTGGGAGGTAATAGGTCAGGAGGGGGAAGCCCTCCTGATGGAACTAGTGCCCTTGTAAGAGACACAAGAGAGGACCCTCCCCACCACACACCCACGCGTGCACACACACATACACCACGTGAGGACACAGCAAGAAGACGGCCATCGTGAACCAGGAAGCAGGCCGCCACCAGACTTCCCAGCCACTGGGACGGCGAGAAAGGTCTGCTGTAAGCGCCACCCAATCGACGGCGTTTGTATCGGTGCCCGAGCTGACGACGGCGTGGGCTTGGCCAGGGTAAGTGATTCCCCAAGAACACAACTGGCGATGGAGCTAGGCCCAGGCTCCTCACTCGTCGCGCTGGTGGGTGGCAGATAATCTGCCCGTAAAACTGGTGCCTAGCAACTCTAACAAGGTACTACGCTGCTAGAACAAAATAATGATAATTTTATTAATTTGCAGGAAGAAAAGCAGACTCTTCTCAATCCCACATTTGTCCCCGTCGAGGTCCCCTGAACTGTGACACTTGCCCACTTACATCCTGGCACTCACTGGTACTCACAACCAAGCAAAGCCATTCGCGTAAACACCCGCGGAGAAAGCTCAGGGAAGAACTGGCCGGGGGCAGAGGGCGGCCCAGCGGTAAACACAGCGCACTGCAAGGCGATCCCACGGAGGAAGGTGCCCGGCTCAGGTCCGGAGACCTCCCTGAGCATGCCAGCATGTGGTGCCCACGACCCTGGGCTGGCTGGGGATGGGGTGGGTCATGGCATCAAGACCTGCTGGGGGTGCTGTGTCTCTTGCTCATGGTAAAAATAAACTTCAGAAAAGAAAGAAAGAGAGGGAGAGAGAGGGAGAGAGAGAGAGAGAGAGAGAGAAAGAGAAAGAAAGAAAGAAAGGAAGGAAGGAAGGAAGGAAGAGAGAGAGAGAGAGAGAAAGAGAAAGAAAGAAAGAAAGGAAGGAAGGAAGGAAGGAAGAGAGAGAGAGAGAGAGAAAGAGAAAGAAAGAAAGAAAGGAAGGAAGGAAGGAAGGAAGAGAGAGAGAGAGAGAGAAAGAGAAAGAAAGAAAGAAAGGAAGGAAGGAAGGAAGGAAGAAAGGGAGAGAGAGAGAGAGAGAAAGAAAGAGAAAGAAAGAATGAACGAACGAACTGGCTGGGCTCTGGCTGACATCTCTTTGTTGTCACAAGCCCCTGGCCTGTGGCTTAACTGCAGACTCGTGTCCTGGCTGTTTCCTGCAGGTCTCCTGCTCCTGAAGTGGGGAGAGGAGGGAGTCGGAAACACACATCCTCTGTGGCAGCCCACCAGGAGCACGTGCCTTCCAGGCCCATCACCCTGGGCGCAAACCTGAGGGCTGACGCAGCCACCACCATCCCTTTCCAACGGCGACTTCTACCAAATGGAGATCATTTTTGTAGGTGTCCTGTGACCTTGCGAATTTTCAATCAAGAGCATATGATCTGAGGTTCTTGTGAGAGATGGTTAGAAAAGATGGAGCCTGGGACCAGCGGTTAGCATAATGGCTGTGTCGCTGGACTCCTACGTAGTCGACTGCGGTTTGTGTCCCGGACCCGGTGGCTTAAAACTCATGCCGGGCGCGTGTGCGTGCGTGCCCAAGATCCCAAGAGGAGAACGGAGGAGAAGGGATTGCGGTGTGGCCATCCCCCCTGGGAGGTGATTTCTCGCTTTCTGTCTCTCTCTGTCTGTCTGGCGTGTGCACGTGCCCTATAGCAAAAACCTCTCCAAAAAAAGAAAAAAAAGAAAGTTGCTTTCTCTCTTTCCCCCTCTCTATGTCTCTCTGTCTCGCTCTAGTCAGGGCATGTACACTCTGGCAAAACAGATATAAATAAATAATATAAAGATTAAAAAAAAAGAAAAGATGGAGCCTGGGGAGAGAAGGGCCACCTGGGCAGGAGCACGTGTTGACCACGTGGTGTGGGCAGCCAAGACAGAACCAGGTGCTGCCATTCCACTCCCGCATCCGCCTGTCTCCAAGTCTATTCATCCCTTCCAGGAGGGAGGAAGGGAGGGCGAGACAGACAGACAGCATTCCCCACAGGGCTCCGACGCCGTGGTCCACCCCTAGCCACAGCCAGCCCTGGATCACGGGCATGCCTGTGCCTGGTGAGTTCGGGGAGGTCTCCAGATACGAACCCAAACCCTCCCGGGTGGGTCAGCTTCCCAGAGCACTGCGTGTTACTGCTGCACCAAAATCTAGCCTTCCTGCTTTTGTTTCTTCTTGCCAGGGGGACAGGGAGAAAGCATTCCACCGCCCCACTCTACCCCGCCCCACTCTACATCCCAATAAGGCGTGGTCACGCTGCAATCCCTTCTCCTCCATTTCTCTACCCTGTTGGGATTTGGGGCATACACATACATGCCTGGTATGTTTTTCAAGCCACTGGGGCTGGGATTTGAACCGTGTGGTTGGGCGTGTGGCATCTGGCTTCCTTAACCACTAGGCCATGGGGTGGCCTCTTCTGCTCCTTTTAGAGAGGAGGAAGTTGTAGCTGGGTTGTGCTGTTTTGTTAAAGCAGCATGAGGTGCCGAAGACATGTAACTCTGCCTGTATACTGGGAACCGGGTTTTGTTTGTTTTGCCGTTGGGTGCGTGCACTCACTAGAGAGAGACAGTGAGAGGGAAAGTGAGAAATGACTCCCCCAGGGGGTATGGCCATGCTGCAGTCCCTTCTCCTCCATTCTCCTCCTGGGATTTTGGACAAGTAAACACACATGCCCAGCATGATTTTCAAGCTTCTGGGTCTGGGACTCCAACTGCGGTTGGCCATGTGGGAGTCCAGCCACCTTAACCACCATGCCACTTGCTGGCCCCATGCTGAGAAGTTTTAAGAGACCCAAGTGTGTATGTGAACTTGTTAACTTTTCCCCACCCCCCAAACATCTGAGTTAATTCAGAATGATGGTGGGATCTTAGAAACCAGTTATAGCATTTAAGAAGCAGTTATTTTTTTAAAAACCAACTATTTCTCTCTCACCGTTCTGGAGGCTAAGTCCACAATCAGGGGAGACCCAGTGTCTGGTGAGGGCCCGTCTCTTGGCCTGTAGACAGCCACCTTCTTGCTGAATCATCATATGGCACAGAATAAAAAAAGTAATTGAAGATCGGGTTGGAGAGCCAGTAAAAATATTATGTGAAACAGAATAAAATTAAATTACCCACATACCACTGGCAATAAGAGAGCCATCCTGAAGTATTTCTAGCCACTGAGGGGTGGCGACTTGAGCTAATTGAATGGTTCTCTTTAGGGTTTGTTTTTGTGAATGCTGTAAGCAGCACTGGTGCACACCAACCCAACAACCATTTCCAGCCTCCTCCTTCCTTGCCCACTTCCTGCCAAAGCAGCTGAAAAAGCTAAACATTTCCTCCTGCAACCTGTCTCTGTGACCAAATCCTGATCTAAGAGACACGAGGGGAATCCCTGTGGTGGGAGAGATCTTTCTCTTTCTCCCTGACTGGAAGGAGATACATGAAGAGCACTCTTTTGCACTTTGCTCGTTTTTGCTTTGGATGTTGTTAGGTGAGGGTGTGATGCCTGGAGCTGTGGCAGCCCTCTTGTGATCAGATAACCCTAGGCCTGAGGCTAAAAGCTAACATTGAGGAAGACGTGAATGGAGGGATGAAAAGAGCTCTACTTTTTTTGTTTTTTTTTTTTTTTTTGAGAGATTTTGCTATAGGGTATATGCACTCACTGGAGAGACAGAGAGACAAAAGAGACAAAAAGTGAGAAATCACCCCCCCACCCCCCACCCCCAACGGGGGATAGCTACACCGCAGTCTCTTCTCCCTCTTTCTCTTCTCGGGATTTTGGGAATGCATGTGGCACCCAGTGTTTTAAGCCACTGGGTTTAGGACTCGAACTGCGGTCAGCCATGTGGGAGTCTAGCATCATAACCATTGTGCCATCTGCTGGTCCCGAGAGCTCCACTTCTTGAAGGCACCATTGAAATGCCAATCCAATCCTCAAGGCTAACTATTTCTAGACCTACGTGGTGAAAGTCATCAGGTGTGAGCCACCGTTTCTTGTCACCTGTAGTTGAAAACATCCAACCAACTCAGACAAGGGGGGAAACGTGGGGAAACGCAGCCTTTTCACGGGTCCACTGCGTGTCTCGGTCCCAGGCTTCTTTTCCCCACAGTCCCGCCAAGTTCTTCACAGCCATTTGCACGATCAGAGAGACACTGCCCAGAAGGGGAACTTCACAAGTTCACGGCAAATGCATGTGATGAAAAACGAGGTGTGGATTTCAAGTCGTTTCTGCACCAAAAGACACCCGTGCTTTCCCCTCAAACTTGACTGGATCCCGTTCTCCCTCAAACTTTGGGAAGTGCCCGTGTCTCACAGCAGCCCTTGGAACGCTGCCAACCTCACACAGACCAGAAACTACTACATGAAGGTAAAAGAAAAATCGCAAGAAAAGACTTCTGTTAGGAAAAGAGGCCGGGTTTCGCATCGTGACAGTGGCAATGCAGCACCGTGTCGCCCTCCTGGGGGAACGAGCCGAGGAGGGAAGCGCTTTACAAACCTGTGCTGAGACGGTCACTGCAGAAAAGACCCCACACCGATACTATGAGCGCCGTCACCTGGGCTTCAATATTCAGCTGACTTGAAGCTTCAGAATCAACTGATTACGGTTTACTGAAACAGGATATGTGAAAAAAAAAAAAAAAAAAAAAAAAAAAAAAAAAAAAAAAAAAAAAAAAAAAAAAAAAAAAA
>NW_006159506.1:674721-702720 GCF_000334495.1 Tupaia belangeri chinensis | reverse complement strand
AAAAAAAAAAAAAAAAAAAAGAAAAGAAAAGAAAGAAAGAAAGAAAAAGAAAAAAAGAAAGATTAGTTCACACTGGAAGGACAGGTGAGGACTTATAAAATGCCGACAGGTTTTTAAGAACTCAATCCCGACAGCGTGGACCTAGACAGTTACCTGCAAATCCGCGATGCGGGCAGTCTCCCTGGTCTGTTTAGGGACGCTGGCTCTCAGACCTAGGTGGTGACAGTGTCCCTGCAGCCTTGCGGTGGGGCCGACCGTCCACGGGCCTCCGCAAGGGCTGTGCGGCAGGACATGGCAGGGGACACTGCAGAGGAAGGTGGAGGCACGGCTGGTGGCACGACTGGGGAAGCTCTACTGTGGCATGGCACCAACTGAGAGTCTGGCGTGAAAACTGTTTCTAGAAAATGCCTTCCTTTAAAACAATTTTATTTTCAAAGGTATCAGACTCAAGGGGGAAAAAAAGGCCATCTTTGGATAATTAAGAGCAGCAGTACTTGTTTTAACTCCACTTTAGTCATATTTTAAAAAAAAACAAAAACAAAACTTTCTTTGGGTCCAGCACATGACATAGTGATTAGGGCAATGGACTCCTGTATGGGTGAATGTAGTTCGAGTCCCAGACCCGGAGGCTTGAAATTCATGTACGCGCAAGCTCCAAATCCTGAGAGGAGAATGGAGAAGGGATTGCGGTGTGGCCATTGTTCCTGGGGGGAGGCGGGGGAGATTTCTTGAATACCTTTCTTCTTTCCCAGTGCAATCATTCACACAGCACTGAGTAAGAGCTTAGGGAAGACAATGGGACCGTGACTAAGATCTAACACAGCAAATGTTTTGTTTTTTCTTCTCCCCAGCACACTCTTGTTTTTGCAATCTTCTTGCCTCTGCCTCCCAGCTAGAACCACAGGCACCGGCCACCATGTCGGGCTCTTTTTAGACCGGGTTGTGATATCGTCCAGGCCAGGCTCAACTTGCAATCCTCCAGCCTCCACAACCAGCTTTAGGCTGGACTCGGAGTCAAACCCGGGCCTCCCACGGGGCTCCAGTCTGTGCACCACCTCGGCGAGGCCTGCACATGCCTTTTGATCTTGAAGGTTGAGCTTACAAGTCACTTGGGGCCTCTGCCTCCTTCGACTGCGGCTCCCCTTTGTAAAAACCTGCTGTTCATCCTCAGGTCTAGAAAATAAGTCTCTAACTTTGGTCTAAGCGTCAAGGTCGGAGAAAAGGAAATCGACCTAAATTAATTTCCAGGTTACCTTTCCCGTTCGTTTCCTCACTTTCTCAAGGTTTCCTCTGGAGCAGACACTATACTGAAGGTCAGCCCACACAGACGACCAGAGCCTGAGTTTTCAGACGTGGAGACTTGCTGGACAGGCCCCCAGGAAGTGCAGGGGGCAGCGAGCCGCTGCAGCGCCCTCCTCTGGACCGTGCTCTGGCCGCAGCCCCGCTGCTGGGGTTGCCCACTTCCTGCTCACGTTCTCCAGTCCTGACGCAGCGAGCGCAGGTGCTGTGTCCCCCGCAGACCGGCAGCGGGGTGTGCTGGGAGGTTCTGAACTTGCGCCTTCCCGAAACGTGCAGGTAGGAGGAGCACAGGTGAGTTCTGGTGGCGTGTGGGTTTTGCCTTCCTGAACCTTCGTTACGGATGCCAAAAAAGGAAATTCTTTTCACTCAAGCTAGCCTGATTCCCATCGCCTGGGGCCTCAGGGCTCCTTATGCATAAATCTCATCATTTTCTCTCAGATTTGTAGTTGATGTGTTTTACATGAGCATGCTAAATCATTCTTTAGAATAATGAAATTTATTTTGTAAGCCAAATAATCACTCTCAAATTTGTTTCGTGTAAATCCAGGTTTTCAAGAATGGGGTTTATTCACCAGTGTCATACACAATTGTCATACAATTGATGAGATTAATGGATGAGATACAGTATAGGCGGAAGTTCTAGTTTTTCATATTTAATTTGAACTAGAAAAATGTATCAGTCACATAGAAAAAATTAAATACTTTAGACAATAAAAATATTACATCCACTCTATGAGACCCTAAAATGTAACTGTTTGCTTATGTAATAAAAGGGTTTAGAAATGATTTAGGTTGTAATCAAAGGAGCATAAATGTGAATCTGTAGAAAGGTATTTTCCAAATAAAATCCAAATATAAGACTCAACAGTCTCAAACGTTTTATATACATACAGAATGAATTATTTCTGCTTAACATGTTTTTGCTTTAGTGCCCCAAAAGCCATAATAAATTGGATAAACTGCAGTTAAAGACCATTTTTTTTTTTTTAAGAGAGATTTTTGCTATCAGGTACGTGTACTCGCTGGAGAAACAGAGAAAGACAGAGAGACAGAAAGCAAGAAATCACCCCCAAGGGGGATGGCCACGCTGCAATCCTTTCTCTTCCATTCTCGTCTCGGGATTTGGGCCTGCACGTACACACATGCACCTGGCGTGAGTTTAAGCCTCTGGGTCCGGGACTCAAACCACAGTCGACTACGTGGGAGTCCAGTGACATGATCATTATGCCAAAGCTGGTCCCAAAGCCAGCATTTTCTAGACATGAGTTGTTCAAAATGACGCCAAGTTCTTCCAATACAGCCTGTCAGGGTGCGGGGAGAGAAAGGCTGGCCCGTCCCGACATGGTTAATGAACAGGCAGCGAGGAGACCAGGGAACAGGAGGGAGATGGCGTCCCTGAACATGGCTCTGAGGGGAAACGCAGCGGGAAGGCGGGACAGAGGCAGCCCGGGCACACGGGACGCGTCTGCTGGGGCTCCGGAGTTTAAAGTGTCCAGACAAATTCCAGCGAGACCTCTGGCTGAGTCCCGCCTTTCTCCTGAACTGTCTTCCTAGTGGAGGCACCTGGTGTGCGTACGGGGAAACGAACACCTTCAGATGCGGTGCTAGAAAACCAGCCAGGAGAATGAAAGCACACGAGAATCAGAATCGGCGTCCCCAGGAGGGAATGGACATGCGGGTTGTGCTTACGGACAGAGCAGGAGAGGACAGGAGTGAGAGAGGGGCTTAGGCTCTTTAAAAACAGAGGGGGATGGAGATACGAAGCAGGCGGGCCGAGGAAAAGCGCCCAGAGCAGGGTGGTTAGCGCAGGAAAAGGAGAATCAAGGTCCTGCCCATCTGGTGTCTGGCCTCCAGTATACGAGGTGCTCCCACCCCGTGCCTAGAGACCCGGCTTTGCCAGCTTCACCGGGTGCTAGGCAGAGGTCGTCACTGGGAGATCTGCCAGCATCTTCCCCGATTTCTGAGGGATCTGAACCCGCACAGCCAGCATAGCTGCACAAGTTCAAATACCACGTCTGTCGTCACAGGCTCACGGCTCCCGCACACCTGAAGCAGCCCTGGGAGGGATACACCTGCGTTTCTGGCTCAAGTGCGCTTCAAGCAGAATACGTGTGACTAAGTAAATCCCTTTCACAGTCCCAAACCCTCCTCAGCTGGGGCTGTGCATGTGAGCCACACCAGGCACAGGGGAGTTTACTGTTCCCTAGCCAGAAAAGGGCTGTTCGGTACCCAAAGAACTCCACAGCAAAACCGAGGCCCAGCTTAGGTGACATGATGTGGCCACCACCATGGGAGGGACTCGCAGATACTTCCACATGTGGTTTTACAAGTACGTGAGCAGGACAGAAGGCCGCTCCACTCTGCTCTTGACCTCCGCGAGGGCAGTGTTTACTCAGAAACCTAACCGCGCGGTGCTTTCTCGTCTGGAGGAGTCTTTACTTTGGAGGTGTGACTTGGTACGTGTCTGGGCTCCACGCCCTTTGTCCAACCTCTAACCAACCAATGTCACAGGGCCGTGGAGCAGGCACAGGTGTGGCGCTAATTATCCACCATCCACTGAGCTGTTACCCTCTACTAAAGCCATCGTGCTTAAGGCAACTGCTTAAAGAGCAGGTCTGTCTGGGGCCTCTTCCGTAAAAGGGAAGGAAGTATTAAGTAGCTGAGACAATTTGTGACCGACCTGAAGAAGAGGAAATCACAATACTTTACTCTGAAACTGCTATCACTAACGCACTTGATTTTCATACTACACAGAGCTCAATCTCGATGACACAAATGTTTTCTAATGAGGCGAGGACTTTCAGGGCTTGAAGTTTACCAGCGACATCTGAAAGACAGTTTCTCTTTAAACCAAAGTGGTTGGCACAGTGACAGTAGATGACTTACTCCATCAATGCGATCAAGTGGTTTCTCCACTGTCCTGGGTGGTGGGCAGACGGGTGCACGTGGAGGACAGAAAGGGCCTACTGATGCGGTTGCTTCTACCTCCATTCTCCTCCCGGGATCTTGGGCACACACGCACACACGCCCGGCATGAGTTTTAAGCTACCAGGTCCGGGACTCGAACCGTAGTTCGAGTAGCACTACATGGAAGTCCAACGACATAGCTATTATGCCAACTGCTCCCAAGGGTTACTTGCTTTCAATGGAGCGGTAAGATAGGGATGAGAATGCTCTGACAACCACAAAGCCACCTGGACTGGGGATGAGGCGGCATGACAGTTCTCTGAGAGCCTGCGAGCCGGGCTGGCCACAGGCCGAGGCATATTCACTGGCGAGCCGAGGTTCCCTGGTCAACGGGTGTAGGCCCCCCTGAAAAGCAGGTGAAGGCCCAGAGGAAGCGGAATCCCGCACTGAGATCCAGCAGGTCTCCCCCATGGGTGATGTCGCATGGGCAGTGTCATGAAGGGGACAGGGAGAAAATGCAGACAGAAACCGAGCCTTCTAAGCGGTCCCCGTGACAATGACACGCCTAATTAGGCAACGAGATTTTTTTAGCTGGAAGGCACACGAAAAATCCACAACGAGAACTTAGAAGACAGAAGTCAAAAGGAAAGGCAGGAAGACCATGGTACTGCACCACACTGACCAGCTGGGCGAGGACGGGCGGGCAGGACGGTCGGGCCGCAGGCAGAGAGCCGAGCTCGTGTGAGTGCCAGCCATTCTGCAGCACGCACTGGCGCCATCGTGCCCCTGAAGTGGAGAGCCCAAATCCTGAAAGTGACAGAAGTCCAACTGCAGGGAATTGACAAGTACCCCCTGCTGGTCTACGCCACAGGTCGGCCCACGCGTCCTGGTCCGGCTGAGGGGGCTCTTCAGTGGCTGCCCGGTGCTACTTGGTGGTCAAGCCGACTGCACAGAAAAGACGATACAGAACTCCTGGCGTCTTTACCTTGGGTGTGTGTCCATCGTTAGAGAAAATATAAATAATATGCGTTCAGTCAAAACCAGGGCTAGAATTTACAGTAAGAAAAACATGGGACAACAATCTGGTATTTTTAAGGCAGAACAATAGAAATCCCTTTAAATAGACACTTTATTATATCCACAGGCGATAAAATCCCAGAGCTACGGTTAGGCACGTAAATATGGACCCTGGAAGAGAAAAGAACCGAGAGTACTGTTAGTGTGAACAGCCACCTGAGGGGACATCTTTTATTAAGAAAACACAGACGCTCATTCGCTGAACTACCAAGAAGACGCACAAAAACGAAACCGAGATTCAGATCGCTCACTGGCCTGCCGTCAGCTGGAAAGCCCCTGCCTGCTAAGAAAGACGCCGGTACCGTGACATCATCTCCAAAGTACTAATGTAGCCAATGATCAGGGAACATTCCAGGGAGTTTAGGATCGCCACCATTCTGTGGGCCCAAAGTTCAAGTGTATGTGCACCCTTCAAAAGGAAGAGTGAAGTCCCTGCTAATTGCTGCTATGACTTAAAAACAGTTAGTGAGCCAAAATGTTAAAACGGGCCTGAAACAGCAGCTCTTTTACGGGGGTGGCACATGAATTTTCATTCATTACTTTAGCTTAGAAACTGCAAAACAGGCCCCGTGTGCTGCCGTGTGACGCTGGGGCCAGGTGAGAGGATGCGGAGTTCAGGTCCGGGGCAACTGAACACACAGGCTTGTCTGTGGTTGGGCTGGATGGGAACCTCGGGGGAGGATCCTGGCATGGCAAGAGCCCGCTGAGGTCTCTTTCTCATATGAAAGAAAGAACTCAATCAAAAAAAAAAAGAAGGCAAAATCGGTCCATAGTGCAGTGGTGAAGGGAGCTGGAACCCACATGGCCGACTATGGTTTGAACCCTGGTCCTGGTAGCTTGAAACACATGCCAGGCATATGCACATCTGTGTCCCAAATCCTGGAGAGATGGGGAAGGGACCGCAGTGACTGTGACCCGCTGAGGAGGTGCTTTCTCCCAAGTGCACATGCCTTCAGGGAAAAAAAAACAAAACTGGAGCGAAAGGAAATAACTCCTTGGAAATGCTGCCGCTCAATGCAGAGAGGTCCCAACTCAGAGGTGTTCGTTCTATTCACCTAGAAAGTATTCCCCGTCTTAGACTCCACTGAAGTCACAAAGAAATGGAGTTCCACTATACAATCTTTTAAAATTTAAGATTCTATCAACTGCAAAGTACATCATCATTTCATTTATTCAAGAAGAAATACCAATTATGGTGTGATAGTCCATCTGCTGGAAATTGTGTCTTCCAGTTATCAGAGACGTTGGAATACGAAATACCATCAATGAAATGCAGTATCTGTCATGGACGTGTGTAAAGTCAGGGTACTTCTCCGAGGGTTTTAAATACTTGGACATGAAACAGCTTACCTGCTAAGTATTTAATGTTATCAAGCTTGTGCGACTCGAGCATGGTTTTGAGGCCAGCGACCTCGGTTTCTATCTTCCTGTCTGTCTGGGTGAGGGCTCGATCCTGCTGGGCGTGCTTTTAAACACAGAGACGGAGAGATTAGGCCACTTCGGGTACTGTGCCCTCTGCACTCAGTCTGCCTTCCTTCCTGACTAGGCGCAGTTACAGGGAATCCTGGGGAGGGCAGGGCCGAGGAGACGGGGCGCTGCCTTAGTGCCACCATCCGGCCGTGCTGCCCTGCTCGGGGCCCTTAACCTCTCTGGGCCTGTCTCCTGTCTGCGGAGGTCGGGGGATCGGCCCTGCCTCACACGGGCCGTTTAGAGAATCAGATGCCGTGTGCCCATGGCGGACTGCTCTACAGACAATGGGGCACCACGCAGCCTGTGCTCGGGGGCAATAATTAAGACTCATCCTTCCATTGGGCTGTTGGAAAATTATGCCCCATTTTTGCACTGGAAACCAGAAAACTGCGCCATGACTGCTCTGATGACCTAGTCAATTGCCCTTAGTGAAAGGTCGACGGTAAACTCAGAGCTGTCACAACACGAGGGGAGCCTTAGGTGATCTAAAAGCAGGGGTGCTGATCTAAAAGCAGGGGTGCTTCTTCTAACTCCGTTCCTTCCTTCTTTCCCAGTTCCAGTGTCAGGTGTTTCGGTAAGATGAAATTTGGCTGCAAAGAGCCCACGAGTGCCCCTCAGATACAGAATAATTAAACCAGATACATAACCAACCCCGCAAGGGCAGTGGGTTTGGCTGGTGTTAAATGGGGCTTGCAGGACGGCATTAGTGCATAAAAATGCGGAGATTGCCTCACTAAAAATTCCAGAGCAGGGAAGGAGTGCCCTGTGGCTATCAATTCAGGCCTCGATGAGTAGAAAAGTATTCCAGAAGCATTCCAGATTCCTCTTGTGGGAGCCTCTCATAGGCTTCAGGGGTCCCAGGCAACACAGTATGGAAAAGTACGCCCGAAATTTCAAAAATATGGCATCTCCATTCTTTTCTAGTCTGCAAAATTTACACTTTCATTAAGGTTATTTAGTGAGTTGTCTTCACTGACATGCATGGAATTTGTACTGGAAAAAGAAATGCTGAACACTGTAAAGACATGTGATTAAACATCAATTAAAAAAAAAAAAGTTAAAAAAAGTTATTATTTAGTGGGGCCAGAAGGTGGTGTGGTGGTTAAGGTGCTAGACTCCCACATGGTTGACAATGGTTTGAATCCTGAGGGAGTCCTGGTCCCGACAGCTTGAAAATCATGCCGGGTGCACGGGCATACGTGCCCAAAATCCAGAGAGGGGGATGAGGAGCAGGGATCGAGGCGTGGCCATCCTGAGGGGTGATTTCTCACTTTCCTTCCCTGTATCTCTCTCTGTTTCTGGCAAGTGCATATGCACTATGACAAAAACCGAAAAAAGAAAAAAAAAAGTCCTGTACCACTGCCTCTGGGTGGACCCCGACAAACTGAAAGCAGGAACTCTGACAGACACGGACACTGCGTTCACTGTAGTGTTATTTCCAACAGCCGAAAGGTGGAAGCAACCCCAGTTCCACTCATCCATAGATGAATAACAAAGCGAGGTCTACACCTCCAGTGGAACACTACCCAGCTTTCTAGGGGCAGGGAACCTGTCATTTGTAAGAGCAGGGAAACCAGCCACAAAACGACAGAGACGGTATGATTTCACACATATGAGGTACCTAGACTAATCGAGTTCGTAGAGAAGAAGGGAGAACGGTGGTTGTCAGGGACTGGGGGAGGAGAGGGAAGGAGGAGTTAGTATTTAAGGGGCACCGAGCTCTGGTTCTGTAAAATAGAGAGAGTTCTGTGATGAACAGAGGCGAGGGATGCTCAGAAATGTGAGTGCACTTAACCACTCAGCCGTATGTTTAACAACGCCATTTCTGGAACCAGCGTAATGGTTACGTTGCTGGACTCCCACGCAGCTGACTATGGTTCGAGTCTTGGCTCCAGCAGCTGAAAACTCATGCTGGGTGTGTGTGCCCAAGATCCTGAGAACAGAATGGAGGAGAAAGGCTTACAGCACGGCCATCCCCCCTGAGGGGTGATTTCTCACATTCTCTCTGGTGAGTACACACACCCTATAACAAAAAATTTCTTAAAAAAAAAAAAAAAGGGAGGCCATTTTTATGTTATGTATATTTTATAATTTAAGAAATGCCAGGACACGAACCTTCGTTTCCCCTCCTATAAGACATCATTGTGAGCAAAGGTACCCACACATGGGACGAAGCAAAGATGAAGACGAAGATAAGGGAACATCAAATCTTTCTTACCAGCGCCATTATCTCTGTCCTCATCTCCAGCAGCTTCCTTTCGTTCAATGAATACTGGAATAAACAGAGAAGACGGTCAGATCCTGATCCCCTCCTCGCCCTCTCCTCCTGTGGTGCCTTCAACACCCTGGCCTCAGCTCTGGGGTGGAGCCCCCATGCGCCCTTTATTCCTGCCCGTTCCTTGAGCTTCCTCAGCTCCATGAACTCACGGCCCCACTAGCCGGGCTGCGCTGGCACCGGCCTCCTCTCTCTGCTGTCGTCTCTGCCTCTCACCTGGCAGTCTCTGGCCCCTCCCACTGACACAGCGGCATTCCCTGGGACCAATTTAGGTGACGCTGAGTCATAGGCTTTTTGGCTTTGAGGGGACTGAAAACAGTGAAGAAACCAGTTCAGTTTTGGAGTCATCTCAACGCAACTACCAGCAAAACAGGTCACTACTTGAGGCTTGGAAAAAAGTCAGGGAAAGATATAAAGTTGGGGGAGACAGCTGCAGGAGTATTATTCTGTGATAGACACAGTGCTGCGATTATAAAACACAAAGTAAACACATAAATATGAGAAATACACTCAACCATCACGTGTTTACTTTAATAACCATAGAAAAATAACAATCTTGGGTGTGGCTCCAATCGGGCGTCACAGAACTGCCTAGTTCTGCCCGGATTCAGAGGATCTCGCCCTTGGCTATTAACGTCAGTGAGAGGACTGAGTGCGGTCTGGTTGACGTGAAGGCCAGAATCAGACGTGTCTCCTTAAAAACAGGCTTTAGGATTTAACGGAGCAAACCACAACCCGCACTTCAAGTGACGAGTTGAAGACCTGAATTAACACTGTTCTGGGGGAAAAGTTAAAGCTTTGAAGTATCTACAAACTTTCTAGCTATTAAGTGTTCCCTTGGACTACCAGAGGTTTGAGCATAAAAACAATATTGCTTAGAAGTTAAAAAAAAGAAAAACAAAACAAAAAAATCCCCAAACTAAAGACCTCGCAAGACCGAAGAACAAGTTCTAAACTGTCAGGGTCTCAGACCAGGAGAGCGCTATGCATCAGTTCGCCACCAGAGGGCAGGGTGGAACTGGATTTTTCTGTTTTTAGAAACTTTTTAGAAACTTAAACCTTAATTCAGTATCCACCCCTCCTCTTCAGGGAAGAGAAAAGCCTAGATCTCGCCAATGCCCATGATTTTTCGCATAACATTTATGTGGTTCCATCTCCTTCCACCTCAAACACTTTCTATGACATACTGCTTTTGAAAGTGGCCTGTAAACACCACGAGCTGAATGAAGTTTTAATTTAGTATTACAACTTAATAACCTGCTTTGATCAATGCGTGCTCCAATGCACACCAGCTGATAGGGGAGGCCAATTATGCTTCTGAGTAGCCTCAGGGTACAACCCCTGGGTCACGGAACTACACGGACTCACTGGCCTTCCTCTACACAGAGGTCCTGAGTACAACCCCTGGGTCAGGGAACTACAGAACTCACTGGCCTTCCTCTACACAGAGGTCCTGTTACTTCCGTCTCCTGGACACGTTTCTTTTTTTTTTTTTTTTTGGAGAGGTTTTTTTGCTATAGGGCATGTGGGCTCACCAGAAAGAGAGAGACAGAGAGATAGAAAGCGAGAAATCACCCCCCAGAGGGGATGGCCACGCCGCAATCCCTTCTCCTCCATTCTCCTCTCGGGATCTTGGGCATGCATGCACACGCGCCCGGCGTGAGTTTAAGCCACCGGGTCCAGGACTCGAACTGTGGTCGACTACGTGGGAGTCCAGCAACATAGCCATTACGCTAACTGCTGGTCCCCTGGACACGTTTCTCCCCGCGTGGTTAGCTACCAGCACCCCGTCACTTTCCTAATGCGAGTGAATTCGCAGCTTTCCTACCTGTTCAGCTTAGAAGGAAGAAGGTAACCAAGGTCTCTCCTTTTCCAGATTCTAGTCATACGCTTGCAGCCCTGACACATCTTAGTGACCCAGGTGCTTAATTCTAAGAGACTGGGAAGTACTGCCAGACTAGAAGGGTGTGTAATATAAGCATGGTAATTACTTCAACTCACTCTTGAAATTCAGCAGCAGTTACGAAATACTCTATTAAATACTTCTTTGAATTTCTTTTTTTTTTTTTTTTACTTGCCAGAGGTCAGGTGTGTTTGTGGTGGGGGAAGAGAGAGAGAGAGAGAGAGAGAGAGGAGACAGGGGTAGGGGCACCTCCCGCCCCTTGGGCGTGGCCACGCTCCCCTCCCTTCTCCTCCTGCTGGGATTTTGGGCACCCTGCACATGTGCCTGGTGAGCTTGTCAAGCAGCCAGGTCTGGGTCTTGAACTGCACAGGTGGCCACGTGGGATCCAGTTGCCTGAACCACCACACCGCAGGCTGGCCCGAGTCTCAACATTAGCTTCGTTTGTCATTACATGCAAACTGTCCCGAGAGGAGAAGCTGATGCACGCCGGAGTTCCGGCTTCCGCGTGCGGGCCCGGCTCTGCGAGTGAAATGCTCGTTCTGCCCACCTCTCGTCGTGCTCAGGGTGAAAAGAAGGCATCTAACTGGTGTCACCCGGAATAAAGTCTGAGCCAGAGGACAAACGGGCACCCAGACAGGGATACAACTCACCAGAGCCCACCCACCACGGATCTTTATTAGAACACACGCCTTCGGGACCAGCAGATGGCGTAATGGTTACGTAGCTGGACTCCCACGTAGTTGACTGCAGCTGAGGTCTGGGACCCGGTGGCTTGACACTCATGCTCAGCAGGTGTGTGTGCGTGCCCAAAATCCCGAGAGGAGAAAGGAGAAGGGACTGCACTGTGGCCATCCACCCTGGGGGCTGACTTTTCACTTCCTTTCTCTGGTGAATGCACGTACTCTATAGCAAAAATCTCTTAAAACAACGCCACCACCACCACCCCCCTCTCACTGCATTTACGTACTTCAGTTTTGCCACAGAAGGCACGTGCCCACTGGAGAGAAAGGCAAAGCATGAAAACACGCTGTGTGGGGCAAGGTCATGCAATCCCTTCTTCTCCAGGGCCCTCTTTTCGGGACTTTGGGCACGCATGAACACATGCTCAGTGTTGTTTGTTTGTTTTCAGAGAGATTGTTATTCTAGGGCACATGCATCTGCTAGAGAGACAGAAAGAGAAACAGAGAGATAGAAAAGTGAGAAATCATCCCCCAGGGGAATGGTCATACTGCAATTCTTTCTCCCAACTTGCAGAATTAGTGCCGGCAGAGATTTAAGTCAGTATTACAAAGATTAAGATTGAGTTTAGGACCGGTAGTTGGCATAACGGCTACATCGCTGGGCTCCCATGTAGTCGACCGCGGTTCGCATCCTGGACCTGGTGGCTTAAACTCACGCCGGGCGCGTGTGCCTGTGTGCCCAAGATCCCGAGAGGAGAATGGAGGAGAAGGGATTGCGGCATGACCATCTCCCCGGGGGGTGATTTCTCGCTTTCTGTCTCTATGTCTCTCTCTGTCTGTCTGGCAAGCACACACACCCTATAGCAAAAACAAACAAACAGACTGAGTTTAATTTCTTTATCAATGTCTAAGTGACACATCCTCCAGTATCTGAAACAGATTCAACTCAATTTGACCAAGATTTTTTTTTTTTTTTTGAGAGATTTTCACTGTAGGGCGCGTGCGCTCGCCAGACAGACAGAGAGAGACATAGAGACAGAAAGCGAGAAATCACTCCCCAGGGGGAATGGCCACACCGCAATCCCTTCTCCTCCATTCTCCTCTCGGGATCTTGGGCACGCACGCACACGCGCCCGGCGTGAGTTTTAAGCCACCGGGTCCGGGACACGAACCACGGTTGACTACGTGGGAGTCCAGCGACATAGCCATTACGCTAACTGCTGGTTCCCAAGATTTTCATTTTAATATTACTTCCCAAAGCACCACATTTGAGCGGTAATCCAGCATGTAAGTAAAATAAAGGAGAGTGGTCTGTGGCACATAAACGGGCAGATACGGGCGGTCACGTAGGCCCGGCAGGTGCACAGACTGCACGCCCAGCGTCCCCTCCCAGAAAGGAAGCCATCCCAGCCCGTTTCGAAGGAAGGACACGTACCAGCTCTTTCACTCTGCTCTTTTCTAGGTTGAAGTCTAACTTGGTATCTGTCCGGACTTTGACCACTTCATCCTAGTAGGAAGGCACACGACAAAAAGAGACCCAGGGTAAGCAGTGACAATGCCCCCGCGTGCAGCCCGGGACCCCGGCAACCATAGCCTCTCACCCCAGGGCCCCTGCCCGGGAGGGCCGCGGTCAGGGATCCGGCCTAGGCCTTGCTGAGCCAGTCCTGCGCCAGGGCTTCCCTGTTACAGCCACGAGCAACCCCTGCTTCTGCTCCAGCCAGTCGGGAGTGGGTTACGGCTGCTCTACCTCGGAGGTCCTCAGGGTGGAACTGAGCAATGGGGCGGATGGGGAGACATCTTTGGACGGTGCATATACACTCAAAAAGTAAAATACTCCATTTTGGTTCAAATAAGGTCTTCTTTCTGATAGTCATCTAAATCTTCTCTTCTGGGACCAGCAGATGGCATAATAAGTTATGTCGCTGGACTCCCATGTGGGTGACCACGGTTTGAGCCCCAGACCCAGAGACTTGACACTCAGGCGGGGCATGTGTACGTGTGTGTCCAAGATCGCGAGAGAAGATGGAGGAGAAGGGATTGCGCTGTGGCCATCCCCCCTGGGGGGTGATTTCTCACTGTCTCTTTGGTGAGCATATACACCCTATAGCAAAAATCTCTTCTCTAAAAACAAACTTTTCATCTTTAGCATTAGTGTTTCTTTCTACCTAAAACATCGAACAGCCTGTACTGCAGCCATTTCCAAATCACACTGTTCTCTAGTCTGTTCTGAGAATCGAAGGGTTCCACGTGGCTCCTCTGAAAAAGGCTGACGTAAACATTTCTTAATTCCTTCTTGAACCCAATTTTCTTAATGAATCTGGTTACGAACATCAGTAATTGACTCAATGGCTGTGTTCTTAGCTAAATATTCCAGTGTGTACTTTGAGACATATTACAATACACTTCAACTAGGACTGTTTCTAAGAACATATTCCATACCTCTGATACATTTATGAATACATTTGTATAATTACAGATAAGTCAGCAAACGTGAAGGAGACTCTTACCATTACTTGTTGTTTTAACTGATGTAGTTCAAGTTTTATTTTCTAAAAACAAACACATTAAAAAGAAATAAGTCAAACATGTGTTTAGAAAGTTAGAAGAGGAGCCAGCAGGTGGTATGGAGGTTAAAGGCATTGGATTCTGCAGTTCAAGACCCGGACCTCATGGCTTGCTTTCTCACTTTCTCTGATCAAACTGGAAAATAATAACAAATAAAGTTAAATAAAATAATGATTAAAGTTAGAAGAAACACAGACCTTGGTAACCAACAAATATTATGTGTATTTATGCACAAGTTCATCAAGTTCTTCCCCCAGGTGGGGACTTGACTGCACTGGGCCCGATTCTAAGTGAACAGCCACATGGCCGTGGGTGTGTGCATCTTAGAATCGGTTTTATCCAATCTTGATGGTCACATAAAATGAGGGACACAACTGCCGTTCACATACTCGTTTGTCTCCAGTGACCCTGCTTTAATGCTTCCTTCGGTTTTTCTTTTAACTTAGTCTTTCCGTAAACAGGTGAGTTCAAGGATAACTTCAACAGTTTCAAACTCTAGCTTTTGTGCTCGGTTTCTTCCCAGACTAAGATCCACTGCAAATGGGCTTCCTTTATGGGACTTTACACAGGACCAAAATAAAGGTAAGCTGCACCGATCGATCGCTCTATCGTTTATTTATCCATCTAGAGCACCCATGTCCATGCGGACCCACATGCCAGTCAAAGACAGGGAAGCAGGATTCTGCAGCGGCAGTCATTGGTAATTAGCAAAAACCGGAGAGAGTTCTGACACATCACGGCAGACTGACACGGCGTCTCCACATGATACTCCGGACAGTGGAAAACCATTGGCGGCCCTAAGACGTGCTGTGATGTCACCGCGGGGAGCCCTAGGACAGGCACAACCCGGCCAGGAGACCGATTTCCCCTGGGCAAGGCGTGCCTGGAAGGAGCGCGTGTGACTGTCGGGTGTCGGTAACGTCCCTCTTGATCTGACTGGCAGTATGCACTCTGTGAAGTTCACCAAGGTGTACTGCTAAGGTCTAGACAGTGGCTGTCCCCAAAGGTTCATGTTCTGGAAGCTTGGTCCCTGGTACAATGGCACTGGGAGGGGTGAGACCTTTCAGTCTAATGGGAGGGCACCGTCCGGTCAGCTGGAGGCTGGGAGGGACAGGGGATGTGGAATTCCACTTCCTCTTCCTTTGCATGTGTCCCCCTTCCTCGCTGCTCTGGCGGCCACAATGTGGCGGAGCCCAGAGACAGCATGACACCGGCCCCATGCCTCTGGACTCTCCACCTGTGAGAGCGAAATAAGCCTCTATGCTTTGTGCATCACCCAGTCTCAGGCATTTCTGTCTACAAGCAACGTAACCACTAAGACGTGTACACGTGGGGCCAGCATGTGGCACGGTGGTTAAGGTACTGGACTCCCACCTGGCCAACTGCGGTTCAAGTCCTGGACCTGGCAGCTTGCTCTCTCACTTTCCCTCTCTGTCAATCGAGTGAGTACACATGCCCTATAGCAAATGAAAAAATAATAACAGTAATATATAAAATTAAATAATTGTCAAAAAAGGACGTGTGTATTTACTAGTGCTCTTTTGTGTGTGTATGATGTTCCAAAGTCTTAGTAAGATGGATTTTATCAGCATGAGTGTTTCTGTAGCTTTACCTCATTCTCCGCTCTGAGGGCTGAAAACTCGCTCTTCTCCAAAATAATCATGTCTTTTTTCACGTTAGCAATCTGAGACATTATCTGCTGAAGAGTGATCTCCTGAGAAAAGAGAAATAAAGCATAATTTATGGTCATCTGGACTTGCCGTTACCTTAATCCGAGACTGGAACAGTGCGTACGAGAGGAGAGGTTTGGTGAGGTCACCTTCTATTCCAAAGTGAGACAGGGAAAAGAATAAAAGCACCCGTGCCGTATCATTACCAAGTAAACTGCTGTTAAAAAGTCTGGGTCTGAGGACTCGAGAGCACGGTGTCATGAAGCCATAATTCTAGCCATGTCTCTATTTATTAAAGTGTATTTCATTGGCATGGCTGGTTTTGAAGAACAGTGACCTTTCAAACACTGTGATTCTTTTTTTTTGAGAGAGAGATTTTTGCTACACGGTGTGTGCGTTTGCTGGAGAGAAAGGAAGAGAGACAGAAAGTGAGAAATCAACCCCCAGGGGGATGGTCATGCCACAATCCCCTCTCTTCCAGTCTCCTCTCGGGATCTTGGGCACACACGCACATGCACTCAGCGTGAGTTTAAGTCATTGGGTCCAGGACTCAAACCACGGGTAACTACATGGGAGTCCAGTGACATAGCCTTACGCCAACTGCTGGTCCCAGTTTTTTTGTGTTTTTATTTGTTTGTTTTGTTTTGTTTCAAGAGAGATTTTTTTCTATAGGGTGTGTGTGCTCACTGAGAGACAGAGGGACAGAAAGCAAGAAATCATACTGCAATCCTTTCTCCTCCATTCTCCTTTCAAAATTTTGGGCATGCACACACGCCCGGTGTGAGTTTGAAGCTGCCAAGTCAGGGGCTTGAACCGGTCGACTATGTGGGAGTCCGGCAACGTTAACAGTATGCCATCTGCTGGTCCCTAAATCCATCAGTTTTGCAGGTAGTCCAAAGCCCATGGCAGGAGCTGAGTGAAGCTGTTGATTATAGAGAGGTTTGGGATGAGCACTAGATTGCATTTCTCTGTGCTCTCAGTCCAGCAGGGCACGCACACAAGCGAATACACACGTGTACACATGCACGTGCTACCAAAGACATGGCTACTATTCAGCCCATATGCCCACACTGATTGTTACAATATGAACATACTTCCAGAGCCTGCTAGGTGGCATGGTGGTTAAGGTGGCTGCATTCCACATGACTGACTGAGTGGTTTGAGTCCTGGACCCAGCAGCTTCGAAAAACACACGGGGCGTGTGTGTGCGCATGGCCAAAATCTGGAGAGGAGAAGGGGTTGCCCTGTTGTCATCTCCCCCAAGGGGTGCTTTCTCCCTTTCTCTCTTCCTGCCTCTCTCTGGTGAGCACACATGCTCTATAGCAAATTTTAAAAACAGAAGAAGAAAGTACTTCCATCAGTTAGTAAATAGCTATTCCTATCAAGATCTTATTCCTCGCCTTCCCTTTAGCACCATTACCACTACCGAACCGCAGTTGACTACATGGGAGTCCAGCGACATAGCCATTACGCTAACTGCTGGTCCTGATTTTCTATCGTGGACATTATTTGATTTAAAACGTACATGCTATTGGGCTGGTTCCATGGCCTGGTGGTTAGGGCAGCTGGATCCTACATGGCAAGCTGTGTAGTTTGAGTCCTAGAACGGGTGGCTGGACAAAAATGCCAGGAGCGTGTGCATGCAAGTCCAACATCCTGACAAGGGGAGACAGAGAGGATGGTGGCTTGACGTGCCCTGTCGGCGGTGCTCTCTCCCTCTCCCCATCTCCTCTCCGTGGCTCTCTCTGGTGAGCACACACTCCTTGAACGAAACAAAATAAAAAAGCATATGTCATTGAAAAAAATATACTTCAATAGGAAAGCTCAATTAGTTTATAGCCAGCATAAACTGACTATGTAAACAGTAACTTAGCTGTTAGTTGACTAATTTCCTGTTGTAAGACAGGACCAGCTCTTCCACTGTTTTCCTCCACAACTCTTTCAGTCACCAGCTTTGGGGGGGGGGAGAGGGAGCCCAAGTGGAAAATACATATTCTCTGATACTCATTAAATGATGGTAGATTAGACTACAGGGATTTAACTCGGCCTTGTGGCTGCTTTTAGTATCTCTAGATAGTAATTCATATTTCACATTAGAAGTTCTAATAAAATGCTTAAAACCAAGTACCTGGCAAGTAATGCCTTCTATTAAATACTTCCACCTATAAAAACATCAGAAGAATCTATTGACTACTGTAATTAGCTAATGGTATATTTGTTTGAATAACGTTATAATTAATGTAATTTGTTTGGATGTGATTAAGCATGGAGCTATAACTGACTACAAAACAAAGACAGATTTAAAGGGAAAAAAAAAAGACCTGGCAAGACCTACTCCCACTGATGTATTTAAAATCCTTCCATTTTCCCACATGCGTGCTAGGGACATTATTAACAGAAAAATATCTAAAATGTTAGCACTCTTCAGCTCTGGGTGCTGGGCTCTGAGGTTGGTTTCTCTTCTTTTCTCTTCTCCGTCTTCCTAATTTTTCAAAATGAACATCTTTTATAAATATTAAAACTTTATGAAACATTCACAGTTAAATGTAAGGGCAACTACGAGGAAAAGAAAATGAGGGACCAGCAGTTAGTGGAGCGGCCATGTCGCCGGACTCCCATAAAGCCGACCATGGTTTGAGTCCCAGACCCAGTGGCTTAAACTCACGCCAGGCATGTGTGTGTGTGTGTGTGTGTGTGTGTGTGTGTGCCCAAGATCCAGAAAGGAGAATGGAGAAAGGATTGAGGCGAGGCCAACCCCCCTTGGGGTGATTTCTCGCTTTCTGTCTCTCTGTCTCTCTCTCTTTCTGGTGAGCGCTTGAGGCGAGGCCAACCCCCCTGGGGGTGATTTCTCGCTTTCTGTCTCTCTGTCTCTCTCTCTTTCTGGTGAGCGCATGCGCCCTATAGCGAAAACCTCTCCAAACAAAAAAAACTGTCGGAGCTACAGATGGTTTTCCAAGTGTACTCGTATACATTTCTCCTTTTTATAGTCGAAGGGCCCTTTGGAATTCTTGTGCCCGTGCCACAGGGGAGCAAATGAGCCCTGAGAAGGGGAAAGGCTTCCAGACCCTAAACCAGAACGGACAGAGTTGGATCTGAACCTGCAGCTCCTGCCTGGCCCCCACAGGCACAGAGCCTTCATACCACCGCTGTCTTGGGCGTGTAACGTACGCCTACAGAGGGCGTTTTCAGACACGAAGACGTATCCAGTAAACACACAGCTGCATCTATTCCAAAGGCATACTCTATATTAATGTGAAATTCCGATTTTTGAGCTAGGCATCGCAGTATAGAGAATTATAATTGGTGTATTGGGTCGTTGGAAAAGTCATGACATGTCTTCCTTTATTAGGGAGATTTTTGCTATAGGGTGTGTGCACTTGCTGGAGAAGACAGAAAGCAGGAAATCACTCCCTAGGGGGGATGGTCACACCGCAATCCCTTCTCCGTCATTCTCCTCTCAGGATCTTGGGCACATGCACATGGGCCCAGCGTGAGTTTTAAGTCACCAGGCCCAGGACTCAAACTGCAGTGGACTATGTGGGAGTCTAGCCATAGAACCGGTACACCATCTGCTGGTCCCCACGACATGCTTTTCTATGCAAAAATGCATCACGGTTTTCCCAATGACCCAGTATTTGTCTGAATAGGATTAAGTAAAAGAATGTTATCCACATTACGTTTATTTCTTCAGAGATAGAGATAGAGAGATAGAGATAGAAATAGAGATAGAGAGAGAGAGAAGAAGAGAGGAGAGGAGAGGAGAGGAGGAAAGGAGGGAGAGAGAGAAGCCCTCACAGCAGGTCCTTACACTATGACCTACCCCAGCCCCAGGCAGCCTGATCCACGGGCATGTGAGCACACCCTAGGCACAGAGGGAGGCCCCAGGATGGCACCAGGGCTCCCTGTGTGCTGTGCAGCCTCAGGGTGTTACCTACGTTCCAGGCGCACTTCCAATGAACGCCGTATATGCCACAGTGGTTTTCTGCGTTAACAGACTCAACAGCAGTAAGGGAGAATGTTAGTCTGGATACTGAAACACACACACACACACACACACACAGGGCCAGCAGGTGGCATGGTTACGGTGCTGGATTCCCACATGGCCAACTGCAGTTCAAATTCCAGACCTGGCAGCTTGAAACTCACTCTGGGTGCATGTGTGTGCGTGCCCAAGATCTCAGGAGAACGGAGGAGAAGGGACTGTGGCATGGTCATCCCCACTGGGGCAGGGGGTGGGTGGGTGGTTGATTTTTCATATTCCCTCTCACTGACTTTCTCTCTAGCGAGTACACGCACCTATGACAAAAACCTTAAAATAAAACAAGACACAATAAACTGAAATGATGAACAATAGCTGCTCAGTAACATTTCAAGTTCATAAAATCCTAAAAAACACACAGGATAAAACCACCACTTCTGTATTTCAGACACGACTGTCACAGGATCATGGCTGAGTTTTATTCACCCGTGTCTGAATTTTTATCTGTTACCTTAAACTTCTATGGTGATGTCATAAAAATGCGTTTCACTAAAACAAGACAAAAGTGTGTGAGAAGTTTCCATCGTATTAATGAAGCACAAATGCCCTTAAACAAAAATGACTTAAAGACAGACACTGGGTCAGCCCCATGGCTCATGGGTAAGGGATACTGGGCCCCACGTGGATAAGTGGTCTGAGCCCTGGCCCAGGTGTCTTGTAAAACATACCAGGTGTACATGTGTGCATGTCTAAAATTCCAATGAGGTTAAAAAAACGGAGGAGGACCCTGGCACAGCCATGCCCCCGTGGGGGGTGCTCTCTCCCTCTCCTTCTGTTTCTTTCCGGCAAGATCACATGTTCTCTGGCAATTAGAGAAAACCAAAACCAAAACCCAGACATTGATCAAAGATTACCTGTAGGGCTGAAGTCAAAGAGAACTGTGAGGACGGAAATGAAACTACACAAGAGTCATAGTAGCTATTGTTTTTCTAAGACACCGTGTGGCCAGGGACGAGGGACAACGATTACCATTTTCTTCAAGTAAGCACACTAAGGCATGGGTGTCCAGGTAGAGCTTCGTGTGTGCGTGCCCAAGATCTCAGGAGAACGGAGGAGAAGGGACTGTGGCATGGTCATCCCCACTGGGGCAGGGGGTGGGTGGGTGGTTGATTTTTCATATTCCCTCTCACTGACTTTCTCTCTAGCGAGTACACGCACCTATGACAAAAACCTTAAAATAAAACAAGACACAATAAACTGAAATGATTAACAATAGCTGCTCAGTAACATTTCAAGTTCATAAAATCCTAAAAAACACACAGGATAAAACCACCACTTCTGTATTTCAGACACGACTGTCACAGGATCATGGCTGAGTTTTATTCACCCGTGTCTGAATTTTTATCTGTTACCTTAAACTTCTATGGTGATGTCATAAAAATGCGTTTCACTAAAACAAGACAAAAGTGTGTGAGAAGTTTCCATCGTATTAATGAAGCACAAATGCCCTTAAACAAAAATGACTTAAAGACAGACACTGGGTCAGCCCCATGGCTCATGGGTAAGGGATACTGGGCCCCACGTGGATAAGTGGTCTGAGCCCTGGCCCAGGTGTCTTGTAAAACATACCAGGTGTACATGTGTGCATGTCTAAAATTCCAATGAGGTTAAAAAAACGGAGGAGGACCCTGGCACAGCCATGCCCCCGTGGGGGGTGCTCTCTCCCTCTCCTTCTGTTTCTTTCCGGCAAGATCACATGTTCTCTGGCAATTAGAGAAAACCAAAACCAAAACCCAGACATTGATCAAAGATTACCTGTAGGGCTGAAGTCAAAGAGAACTGTGAGGACGGAAATGAAACTACACAAGAGTCATAGTAGCTATTGTTTTTCTAAGACACCGTGTGGCCAGGGACGAGGGACAACGATTACCATTTTCTTCAAGTAAGCACACTAAGGCATGGGTGTCCAGGTAGAGCTTCCGACTCACAGAAGAGGTGAAATCTCTCCTCTTCCGCTCCAGCTGCAGACACCCGGCGGACAGGCTCAGCTCTGGGGAGGAAGGGAGAGTATGTTCAAGGAGGACTTAAAGATAAGGAGAACAAATCAGCACGTGGAACGCTAAGCTACACATCAAGGGGCCAGCAGGTGGTGTGGTGGTTGAGGTGCTGGACTCCCACATGGCTGACCGTGGTTCAAGTCCTGAACCTGGCAGCTTGCTTTCTCACTTTCCTTCTCTGACTTTCTGTCTTTCTGGTCAAAAATAAATAAGTAAATAAAGTTAAATAAAAAAATTCTTTTTAAAAAAGGTACACATCGAAAACCCATGTGGTTTTTTTATAACAACTTCATGGAGATATAATGCACATACCACACAATGCACTCAAGTGTGAACGTCAGTTGCTTTGGGTGTATTTACAGAGTTGTGCAACCATCCCAAGATCGGCTTTAGAGCATTCTCAACGCCCCAAAGACAAACTGCACCTTTTAGCCATCACCCTTCAATCCCATCAGCCGTTGCCCACTCTACTCATCCCTGCCCCAGACAATCACCAATCTATATTCTGTCTCCATTATTTCTCTACTCTGGAAATTTCACATAAACAGGACCAAAAAACACATGGTTTGTTGTGACTTCTTTTTCACTTAGCATCATGTTTTCGAGGACCATCCTCGTTGCGGTACATCAGTGCTCTATTTCTCTGTATTGCAGAATAATAGTTCATTTACAGTTATACCAATCTTTTAATCCACTTGTTAGTTGTAGGACATAGGTCGTCCCTATTTTCTGGCTATTATGAATAAGTCTGTGGAGGCTTTCAATTCTCTTGTGGATATACCTAGAAGTGGAATTGCTGGATCATACGATAACTCTATAAATAATTGTTTCAGAAACTGCCAGACTGCTTTCCAAAGCGGCTATGCCACTTTACGTTCCCACTATCAGTGTATGAATGTTCCAGTTTCTCCACATTCTCACTAATACCTGTCATTATCTGTTTTAAAAGTTATAATCATCTGAGTAGGTATAAAGCAGTATCTAATGGTTTTGATTTGCATTTTCTTGATGGCGAATGATGTTAAGCATCTTCTCATGGACTTCTTGATCACTTGTATGTCTTCTTTGGAGATGTGTCTATTTAAATCCTTTGTGCATTTTTAATTGGGTTGTCTTTATTAACGAGCTATAAGAGCTCTATACATATTCCAGACACAAATTACTTGTTAGACTATGACTTGCAACTATTTTCTTCCATTCTATAGGGTGTTTTTCATGTTTTGATACATCCAGTGTCACAGAAGCACAAAAATGAATTCTGAAACTCCTTTTTATTTTCTTTTGCTGTTTTTGTTTTTTGGTGACAGACCTAAACCACTGGTTAATCAAAGTACACAAAGATTTACATCTATTTTCTTCTAAGATTTTTATGTTTAGTTCTTACATTTAGGTCTTTAACCCATTTTAAGCTAATATTTATTTGTATACGGTGTGAGGTAGGGGGTCTAGCATTATGTTTCTGCATGTCGATGTCCAGTTGCCCAGCTCCATTTTTTCCGTTAAACTGTCACGCTGTGAAAATCAATGAACTGTGTTAGGATTATTGATCACTTATAGCTTTGTTAAGTTCTGATATCAAGAAGTGAGTTTTAGACTTTGTTCTTTTTCAGGATTTTTTGGCTATTCTGGGTTCCTGGCATTCCTATATGACTCTTACAATCAATGTGTCAATTTCTGCAGAGGTAAACTGGGATTTGAGAGGGACCGTGTTGAATCTATAGATCAAGTTAGAGTGTACTGCCATCTCTCTGACCTCTTTTTTTCTTTTTAGTTTTTGCTATAAAACACATGTACTCGCTGGAAAGACAGACAGGAAAAGTGAGAAAGCAATCCCCAGGGATGGGATGGTCATGCCACAAATTCTATCTCCTCTATACTCATCTTAAGATTTAGGGCATGCATACGCACACATACAGTGTGTTTACCAAGTTGCTGGGTTCAGGACTCAAACTATGTATTTGGCCATGTAAAATCCAGCTGCCTTAACTACCATGCCACAGGCTGGCCTCACATCTTAACAATACTAAATATTTAGATCAATGACATAGGAAGTCTTCCATTTAGGTCTTTAAGATCTTCAACAATGTTTTGTAGTTCCCAGAATGTAAGTTTTGTGCTCTACTAAATTTATTCCTTTTTTTTTTAATTCCTGTTCTTTTGGATGCTACTGTAAATGGGGAATGATTCTTTTGCTTTTAGGTTGGTCATAGCAAATGTGTAAGTATACAGCCGAGGTTGTATGTTATCTTGTATCCTGCAATCTTGATGAACTTGTTCATTAGTGCTAATAGTTTGGTGGATTTCTTAGGGTTTCTACATACAAGGTACTGTCATCCGAGAACAGGGATAATCTTTCCTTTCTAACCCTGATACCTTTTATGTGGTTTTCTTGCCTGACTGCCCTGGCTAGAACTTCTATTGATAGTATAGTGTTGAATACAAAAGTAGAAGTAGGTATCCTTTTCTTGTTCCTAGTGTTGGGGAAAAAAAAGCATCTAGTCTTTTTCCATTAAATATATGATGTTAGCTGTGAGTTTTTTTTTTTGTTGTTGTTGTTGTTGTTGTTGTTTTAGAGAGATGGAGGGCAGGGGTCACTGTAGGGACACGGTCCATGTAACGGTGTGCTCTCCCTCTCTTTACATTTTTTGTTTTTTTGGAGAGGTTTCCCCCCCAGCGGGAACCAGCAGTTAGCGTAATGGCTCTATGTTGCTGGACTCCCATGTAGTTGACCACAGTTAGCGTCCCGGACCTGGTGGGTTAAAACCCACACCAGGCGTGTGTGAGTGCGTGCCCAAGATCCCAAGAGGAGAATAGAGGAGAAGGGACTGCGGCATGGCCATCCCCCCCAGGGGGTGGTGATTTCTCGCTTTCTGTCCCTCTGTCTCTCTCTGTCTGTCTGGCGAGCACACGCGCCCTATAGCAAAAACCTCTCCAAAAAAAAAGACTTCTCAGGAGGCTACAACCACTGTTCCCAAACTATCGGCAATTTAGGAAGAGCCACATGGCTGGGGTCATGGTCAACATCAACATAAGTGCAGCAGATGCAACAATCCGTATTTGTATCAAGCACTCCTGCAGGCGGATGGAATACAAAATGTGATGTCTCTGTGCACATGACAGTAAAATACGCCCTTAGAGTCAAAGAACCGCTGGCCTACAGTATGAGGTCCTTGCCTAGGCATACAAAGCCCTTCAACTTCAGCCCACCCTTCTTGGCCATCGGAGGGACTCTACGCTCAGCACTTGCATGCCTTAAGCTGGGCTTGCTCCCCGTTCGCAATGGTTAAATTTTAATTTTTTCTTTTTTCAACCATTCTTCATTGACTGTGACAACTAACCAGGCACACACGAAGTTCCAGACATGGCTTTACCTCCACCCAGGTAAGGGGACAGCCTTTACTGCTGCCTCCCAGGTGTTCTCAGCTCGGCACAGGCAGTTCTAGCACACTGCCATTGTGTTATTTCCGTATCTGTCTCGTCTGAGTCCAGGCTGCTCAAGAGCAGCCCGTCTTACTCCTTTTTTTTTTTTTTTGGAGAGATTTTCACTGTAGGGCGCGTGCGCTCGCCAGACAGACAGAGAGAGACATAGAGACAGAAAGTGAGAAATCACCCCCCGGGGGGGATGGTCACGCCGCAATCCCTTCTCCTCCATTCTCCTCTCGGGATCTTGGGCACGCACGCACACGCGCCCGGCGTGAGTTTTAAGCCACTGGGTCCGGGACACGAACCGCGGTCGACTACGTGGGAGTCCAGCGACATAGCCATTACGCTAACTGCTGGTTCCCTTACTCCTTTTTTATCTTTAGCGCATAACAGAGGGCCTGGCATACAGCAGGCCCTCTAAGGCCACCTCCTCCACCTTAGATCTCTGCTGGTCTGCCCCAGTCAGGGAGGCCTGAAAATACCCGAGTCTAGAAGGTCTTGTGAAGATTGACAGCGCTATTCTAGTCCCAAATTCCTCCTTTCTATCGACAACATAATCATTTGAGTGGTTTAAAAACATAACCTGTTCACCACACCCGTACCCTCGTTCGGCTACTAAGTCAGAGCGAATGCTGTTTTGGACACTACATTATTTTTTTTGTCTTTTCCCCAAATGATTGGAACAAGCAACAGTAAACTTATTGCAAACAAATACTGCCTTCTGAAAAGTGGAGAAAAGGGCTGGCCGCTTCCCACTTGCCACTCCAAACTCTGCCAAGGGAAGAAAAGGCCACCCTGTCTTCTGTCAAAGGGCAATGCCCAAGGACTCTGAATTCCATCCACAATCAGGAACTGAGCTACCTTGAGGTGTGATAAGTCACTCGCCTTTTGAGGGATCCACAGCCTATTCAAAGGACATTGAGAGCCACAATTACAAAAGAGGCCCCAGGCTAGCCTTGGACAGAGGCAAAACCCCACTGCAAATGTCCTGCTTGTAACTTCCATGAGTAACCCCACTGAGAACCTCAGGCACCAAGCAAACCAACCACACTGAAAAGAAACGCTCATTTGCCTACGGTCAACAGGAACAGTCTTCCCCGACTTCCTTAACTGTGTTTCTACTCTGCTTCTGTTTTTACACATCCACCCTCATGTCATAACTGAAAAGGGCCAGCAGGGGGTGTGGAGGCTTAGGCGCTGGATCCCACATGGCTGACTGCAAGGTTCAAGTCCTGGACTTGGTGGCTTGAAAATCACACCAGGCAGGTGTGCATGCATGCGTGCCCAAAATCCACGGAGGAGACTGGAGGAGAAGGGACTGCATCATGGCCATCCCTCAGGGGGTAATTTCTCACTTTCCCTCTCTTTCTCTCTCTCTGGTGAGTGCACACACCCTAAAGCAAACAAACACAAAAAGATAACTGAAGAATCAGATCCTTTGACACCAGGACAGTCACCTTGCTGTTAAAATAGAACATCCATGAGAAAGAATACTCTCACAATCTTGGCTTTAACTGAAGAATCAGATCCTTTGACACCAGGACAGTGTCACCTTGCTGTTAAAATAGAACATCCATGAGAAAGAATGCTCTCACAATCTTGGCTTATGACAGGTGTTACTATGTTGCCATTCCTCGGAAAAAGTGCAACAAAAGGCACAATACAGAAACAAAGGCCAAACCCATCACCACTTAATAATGACTGCAGGACAGGGTTCTCATTTCCTACCCTCTGCATATAAATTGCCTCCTTCACTTGGTTACTCTGCTAATCAGTCCCCTTCCTCCACAATGGTATTCTTATATTTCAGATGCAGCCAACGCCTGACATTTCCGTTAAGAAAATATAAGAAAAACTGTGGTTACTGATAGCCACTATTGGATATTTACAGACCACCCAAAATGATATTTGGGCCAAGTCTGCCGATTACCCGAAATGTTTTTTATCAATGACTTGCTATCTGGTAAACTGTGCCTGTCACTTTGCTAATCTCACGCAGGGCAGTGACCTCTTTCACTTCCTTTACGTATTTAATCAAATGCTACCTTCTCAATGGAAGGATTCTGAGCACTCTATTAAAATTCACAACTGCCGGCCTGGTCCACTTCCACTTAGAGCCTATTTTTCCCTGTAGCATTTATCAAATGATGCATGCATAAAAATATATGCATGCATAAATTACATATGTATATCAAAAGTATGCATATGTGTATGCACACACATGCTTCTCCTAGAATTCAGCTCCTCCGGAGGAAAAAGATCTGGTTCACCGATCTAGTCCACCTACCTAGAAAAGTGTCTGGCACAAACACTAGGGCTTCATGAATGAGTTCACGAGTCCATTAGAGTTTTACATGAACAATTGAAAACTTTCAACCATCCCTTCATTTCCCGCAACTCCGAAGTACAAGCAGCTAGCACCTGCTCCAACGCCAGCTCACCTGTTGCTAACAGGCTGGTAAAACAGGCCCCTCGCAAGCGGACCCTAGAGAGGACACGCCCTTCCCGGCCGCGTCGCGCCCGACCCGGAGAGAGGCCCCCCCCTCCCCCGCCCCGCCCCCCCCGCCCCGCCCAGCCCCGGCCGGAGACTCCGGGAACCGGCTCTCCAGTCTCCCGCCGCCCGCGGGCGGGCCCAGACCTTCGCCCCACGTGCCGGGGAGAGGCCGGCGACCTTGGCTGACCCGCCGTCGGGGC
>NW_006159506.1:663805-674397 GCF_000334495.1 Tupaia belangeri chinensis | reverse complement strand
GGGGCGGGGCGCGCTGGCCTCCGGGCACCGCGTGAAGGGCTGAGGCCCCGCCCCGCGCGGGCCCCGCCCCCGTCTCTAGGCGACGGCGAGGGCCGGGAGGGGCCTGCGGAGGTCCGGAACTGCAAGGAGCACGTTGCTGCTGTCGCGATTTGCAGTCCTTACGCTGCTGTCTTCCCCGGAGCGCTTCCCTGTCCGGTGAGCCCCTGACCACCAGGCTGCCCTAGGCCTCACTGATGAGCCCTGGCCTAAGTTCCCCGAAGTATGGCTCTGGGGTGCCCTTGGAGGACTCGGTCGCTAGACCGAGTGAATGGTGCTTACAGAGAGGATACGTTCACAGGCTAAGCATTTCAGGCGCCTTCGACATGAAATCACAATCTGGGAAGTTAAAACAAGGGGCATGAATATTAAATGAGGCCTACTGGCACAGTAAAAGGCTACTGGACACTAGTCGAGTTTGGTTCCGTGAATTTTCTGAATGCCTGCTGCACCCATCACAGGTCCTGTGAGTGAACTCAGATGCTGATTGAATGAATGGATAACACACACACACACACACACACACACACACGGAACTGTTCTTGTCCTCCAGGAGTTGTATGCCATCAGTACCACTGTACATGAAAACATACATGATGGAAGAAGAATGTTAGGAGCCATGAGGGGGAAAAAGTGCTTGGCAGAGATCGGAAAGTGTACACGGCTGTGGAAGATAGCAAGTGTCTATTAAAATAGAATTGAAAACTAAGGTGCAAAGTAGACATTTTTATAAAAGATTAGTAGGAGTGTACATTTGGACAACAGTAGAGAAAGTAATTTAGCAATGCGTAGCAACAGCCTTTTATGTTCATAAATATTGCACTGGTAGCCTAACTCTGAAAATTTAATGGAAACAAATAATCCAGACTATTACAACTCTGTTAGGTTGAACCATATGCATGTATAGGTCAAAATGTTGAACAGTGGTAATTTCTTACAGATCAGCTAGTTGAACGTAATGTATGCCCAGAGATACTCCTTGTATTGTTTTGTGGTGTAAAGAAATTGAGAAACAAAAACAAAACGCCTAATATCCAGCATTAGAGGACTGATTAAAAAAACTGTGGAGCAAACTTTAATGTTAGTTCTCTGTAACCATTACAGGTTGAGGCATAGTGGCATGGTGGTTAAGGCGTGAGACTCTCACATGGTCAACTGTGGCTTGGGTCCTGTACCTACTGGCTTGAAAATCATGCTGAACACATGTGCATATGTACCCAAAATCCTGGGAGGAGAATGGAGGAGAAAGGCTTATGGCATGGTCATCCCAACTGGGGGGGTCATTTACCCTCTCTGTCTCTCTTTGGTGAGCACACACACTCTATGGCAAAAACTTTTTTTTTAAAGAGACATAATTTTCACACACAAAAAATATCATAGCTCCTGTATAATCATTTGATGACTTTTGTTTTAAGAGAGAAAGAGTTTTGCTGTAGGGCATATGTACTCGCCAGAGAGACAGGCAGAAAGACAGAAAGCAAGAAATCACCCCCCCGGGGGACGGCCACTTCACAATCCCTTCTCCGTTCTCCTCTTGGTATTTTGGGCATGCACACACACACATGCTCCTGGCATGAGTTTTAAGCTACCTGGTCTGGGACTCAAACTGTGGTCAACCATGTGAGAGCCCAGTGATGTAACCATTTTGCCATCTGCTGGTCCAAATTTGATGGTATTTAACAGTTGTAGACACTACTTGAACAAGATGTAGAGCATTTCCATCACTCCAGAAAGTTCCTTCCTGTCCATTTTGTTTTCAAGACAATCCACCACCCACAAAAAACACATTTTTAAAAAAGTTTATTGATTTATTTCTTCTGTTAAACACACACACACACAGAGCACGTCCAACAGAGTCTTCATGCCACAATCCACACCCGGCCTGAACCAGCCAGGATCACGACCATGTCACATATCCCCAGGGTGACCTGTGGTTTCCTGTTGCATTACCACTGCACCTGTGTCTGTCTGTACGGTAATCATTTTCTGATTTTTACAGGTTAGTTTTGTCTGTTTACCTAAACAGAATCCTACAGTAAGCATTTCCTTGTTTCTGACTTCCTTCTGCTCTGTCTGACCTCAATATAATATCTATAAGATTCACCCATGTGGTTTTATCAGTAATTAGCTTCTTTTTATTGTCAAATAGTATCCCATTATATGACTGTACCACATTGTAGCTATCTGTTTTTCAGTAATGGCCGTTTGCTTTTATTCCAGTTTTTGGCGATCATGAACAGGGATGTGGAATTCTGTATAAGTCTGTGTGTAGACATATGTTTTCAGTCTCTTGGGGAAAATATCTAAGAGTCAAATTGCTCAATTATATTCTAAATGTAGTTTATAGACATTTCCAAATTGTTTTCCCAAAGTGATCACACCCTTATTCTTTTCTTTTCTTTTTTTCTTTTTTGGGAGGTTTTTGCTATAGGGCACGTGTGCACTCACCAGACAGACAGAGACAGAGAGACAGAAAGCGAGAAATCACCCCCCAGGTGGGATGGCCACACTGCAAACCCTTCTCCTCCATTCTCCTCTTGGGATCCTGGGCAAGAAATTACCCCCAAGGGGGGATGGCCATGCCACAATCCCTTCTCCTCCATTCTCCTCTTGGGATCCTGGGCACGCACACGTGCCCAGCATGAATTTCAAGCCACCAGGTCCTGAACGCAAACCACGGTGGACTACATGGGAGTCCAGTGACATAGCCATTACGCTAACTGCTGGTCCTGGGATGGTCCTCTTTAGCACTTCCTCCTTATGTGTGCTGAGATGGACACTTCAGAGAAGCAAAGAGATTCTCCCTGCTATATCCTCTTTCCTCTTTTGTTATATGGAAGTCAGATTTCCAAGCATTTTGAAGTTTAAGAATATAGCCTAGCAACTGGAAGGAAAGGATGCCTCTGAGTTTCATCAGTAACCCATACACATTTGAGCTCTTCAAAAAAAAAAAAAAGAAAGAAAAACACTGTTTTCAAATTGCTAAATGGTATGTGTGCTTGCCAAAGAGAGACAGAGAGACGCGGGGAAAGAGAGGGAGAGGGAGAGAAAGCACCCTCCAATGAGGTATGATCACACTGCAGACCCTTCTTCATTTCTCTGTCCTGAAGGGATTTTTGGGCACACACATATGCACATGCCTGGCCTGTTGTTCAAGCCACCAAGGCTGAGATTGTACCATGTGGTCAGTCATGTGGGATCTAGCCCCCTTCACCACTGCCACAGGATTGGCCCCAACCATGAGCTCTTGATGCCACAGCAAAAGCTTGTAGACACACTCAATATGGCTCTCTTTACTCTCATTTTAACATATGCTGCTAAATATATTAGCTGCTCCATCAATGTCATTACATAAACAACAGGTTAGAAGAGAGAAGAAATGAGAAGCGATGGTGTCATGGTTTCATCACTGGACTCCCACATGGCAAGCTTCTTTTCAAGTCCCGGATCTGGAGAGGTGAAACTCATGCTGGGTGTGTGTGTATGTGTGTGTGCATGCCCAAAATCCTGAGAGGAGAACGGAGGAGAAGGGATTGTGGTGTGGCCATCCCCCCAGAGGGTGATTTCTCTTTTTCTGTCTCTGTGATGAGTGTACACACCCTATAGCAAAAAATCTCTCTCTCTAAAAAAAAGAAAAGAAGAACCAGCAAGTGTTGTGGTTAAGGCACTGGGCTCCCACGTGGCTGACCATGGTTCAAGGTCTGGACCTGGGGGCTTGCTTTCTCACATTCTCTCTCTCTCTCTCGTTAAATTAAAAATAATAAATAAATTTTTTATAAAAAGAAAAGAGAATGAAATGAGGAACTAACGTGTTCAGTAGAGTAAGAAAGGTACGTGACAGCACAGTGGCCACTGGACAGTAAATATAATGGAGGGCTGACCCCCTAGCTTAGTCCAAATCCCAAAAATGCTTGATGTATGTACCTGCATGCTCCGGATTCTGATGGGATGGAGACATGGAGGAGAAGGGATTGCAGTGTGACCACACTTTATTGGGGAGGAGGGTGCTCTGTCTCTCTGGTGAGTGCATTACACCCTCTGGCAATTGAGAATGTATCTATAATGATAACGGAGAATTCAAGGAAAGGTTGATATACTGAAGTTGTCCTGGTTAAGTATTTTATTCTGCATACATGTACTGGAAAGAGAAATTTCTCAGGCCAGCAGGTGGTGTGGTGGTTAAGACACTGGTTCCCACATGGCTGACTCCACAGTCAGATTCTCAGACCTGGAGGACACGTGCGTGCGTGCCCAAAATCCCAAGAGGAGAGTGGAGGAGAAGGGATTGTGGTATGGCCATCACCCCTTGGGGCCGACTTCTCTCTTTCTCCCATGGCAAAACAAAAAGAAGAAAAGAAGAAAAGAGTGATTTCTCTTCAATATCTAAATTCCAGTTGACATTTATTTCAAGGACACTTGCTCTACATCATTGATAATTCTCAGTCCTTTGTTGAACTGCTTCAAGGGCAGTTTCCAATCTATTGGATCACTTTCCTGTATCTTCTCATTTTCTTAAAAGTTGTTTGTTTATTTCCTCTGCTAGAGAATGCATTAGGCACTCCCAACGGGTTCTTCATTTTTCAGTCATCCTCAGCCAACCAGGAGGACGACGTGAGTGTGCCTGGCACGTGCAGAGAGACCTTGGGACACAAACTCGGCGCCTTCCCGTATGACTTCAGCATCACAGTATGTTGTGTTACTATTGTACCATGGGGACCGGTATCTATTCTTCTTAAATTTTATTTTATGTGCATTTAAAAAAAATTTACTGGAGGGCACATGTGCTTGCAGCTGAGAGAGAGAAAGAGGTAAAGTGAGAAACTGTAAGGAATGCTCACACCACAATCTGTTCTCCATTTTTCTCTCACTCAAAAAAAAAAAAAAAAAGACCCAGTAATTACAATGACTGAAATTTAATCAAAATGTGCTTTAAAGTTGACATTAAAAAATTTTTTTAGAGGTTTTTGCCTTAGGGTGCATGTGCTTACGGGGGGCGGGGGGAGAGAGAGAGAGACAGAGAGATGGTGAGAGGGGAAAGTGAGACCCGCCCCCCCCAGGGGAATGACCACGCTGCAGTGGTCTTCTCCATTCTCCTCTTGGGATCTGGGCATGCACACACACATGCAAGCCATGGGATCTGGGACTTGAACCACAGTTGATCCAGTGACACAACTGCTATCCGTCTGCTGGCCTCAACATTTTAAATATTTAAAAAAATGTGATACAGTCATCATAAATATTTTTATATTGAAAAACTCTTTGAGGGCCAGTGGGTGGCAGGAAGGTTAAGGTACTGGATCCCCACGGCCACCTCTGTGGTTCGAGTCCTGGACCTGCTGTCTTGAAAAACATGATGGGCACACGCACGCCCAGAGTTCCAGAAGAGAATGGAGGAGAGGGGTTTATGGCATGATCATCTTCCCTGAGTGGAGGGTAATTTTTCACTTTCTCTGTCTCTGTCTCTCTCTATGGTGAGTGCACATCTCCTTTAGTATAAATAAATAAAGAAAGAAAATAAAGAAAAGCTCTTTAGTTTTGATGTTAGTGTCTATGTCACATAGTTACTAGTGCAAGGGATTGGAATCATGCTACCCAGAGGAGATATCTCTGTAGGAATGTGCTCCTTCAAGCAGCAAAATAAAGTTTTGATGTTAGTGTCTATGTTAGTGTCTATGTCACATAGTTACTAGTGCAAGGGATTGGAATCATGCTACCCAGAGGAGATATCTCTGTAGGAATGTGCTCCTTCAAGCAGCAGATGATGTAATGGTTATGTCGTTGGACTCCCATATAGTTGACTGTGGTTTGAGTCCCAGACCCGGTGGCTTAAAACTCATCCGGGGTGGGTGTGCTTTCTGTTTCTCTGTCTCTGTCTCTCTGGTGAGTGCATCTGTCCTATAGCCAAAAATCTCTCTAAAGAAAAAAAAAAAAAGAAATATGAGTTGCTTAACAGTGTGAAATGTTCCTCAGCTGCCTTGCCCAGCCGTTGTGAATAATGCTCTGATTTTTTAGTATTTCCAAAACCAATGAATTAGACACACAGAGAAATGAGAGATGCTTGGCCTACTTGGAGACAGGCCTTTGGTAGGAAGGACCTGTTGGGTTCGTGCTTCTGAGTCGAAGTGTTTGACAAGTTAATGAGTTACTCTTTTATCTCTCCTAAACACTTCGGCCCAAATCTTCTTATGCTTCCAAGCAGTGTCCGTGCCTGATTCTGGCAGGGGCCCAGAAACCTTCACAGCATTTGACACTCTTCAGTGCGTTAGAAGAAACCCTCCCTGGGGGCCTGAAAAGTGTTCATTACAGGAGTGGAGTTTAGGTTATGGATTTCATCGTGACAACAGAGAGCACTGAGATGCCTGTGTGTTTGCTAATAGGTTTATTTTTTTAAAAAAAGAATGATTTTATTTAACTTTTAGATATTTATTTTAATTTGATCAGAGAGGGCCAGAGAGAGAGAGAAAGTGAGAAAGCAAGTTGCCACATCCAGGACCTGAACCGTGGTCTGCCATGTGGGAGTCCAGTGCCCTTAACCAGCATGCTACCTGCCAGCCCTGCTAATTGATTTATTTTGTGGCTTTTGTGACTTCCCCAAAATCTCTCTAAAGAGTAGTACTGGGGCAGGAGTTTCTTTCCTCTGTGTGCGGGGGTATATAAAAAAAGCAGAATTTATTAGTTATGGTCAGTAATCTTATGGCCTTTAATCTGTTTACTTAGACATCTTACATCTCTTTTTATTAGTGCTTTATATTTGTCTTGGTTTTGAGTTCTTTTTAAATAGAATACACACACACACACACACACACACGAGAATTATTTAATTTTAAAATTATTATTGTCATTATTATTTTTTTAGTTTGTTTTAGGGCACGTGTGACCACCAGAGAGAGGCAGAGAGAAAGTAAGAGAGCACGCTGCTCGGTCTGGGACTTGAACCATGGTCAGCCACCTGCTGGCCCCAGAATTTATATTTTTATTGAGTCGTGTTACACAGAAGCCAGTATACAGAATTTTCTCTGTTCTCTGAGTTATATTTTCTTCAACACTGGTTCTCTCTCTCTCTCTCTCCTTTTTTTTTTTTTTTTTCTTCTTGGCTAGAGGGTGCATATGCCCTCCAGAAACAGAGAGCGGGAAAGTGAGAACACACTCCCTTCAGGGATGGTCCTGCTGCAGTCCTTTCTCCTCCATCTTTCTCTCCTTTCAGGATTTTGGGCAAGCACGCACATGCGCCTGGTGTGTTTCTCCAGCCGCCCGGCCTGTGCTCAAAGAGCAGGGGCCGTGTGGGACCCAGCTCACTGAACCACCAGGTCTAGGCTGGGCAGCCAGCCTGGGTTAGGTATCTTCTTTTTTTTTTTTTTCCTTCTTCTCAGTCCTCTACTTGTTTATTTTCTTATCTTTTTAAACTTTTTTTTTTTTTTAATAATACAGTTTTTTCTCATCTTCTTAGTGCTTAATATAGCTAACTCTATCCGGGGTTTGATGTACTTGGGTATGGGTCACTTCTCCTCAAATCCTTTCTTTTCTTTTCTTTTCTTTTTATTTTTTTGAGAGATTTTTGCCATAAGGTGTGTGCACTCATCAGAGAGAGACAAAGACAGACAGAGACAGAGAGACAGAAAGAGAGTGATAACTCAGGATGGCCACGCCACAATCCCTTCTCCTTCATTCTCCTCTAGGGATCTTGGGCACACAAGCACACACACCTGGTGTGAGTTTTTTTTTTTTTTTTTTAAGTTGCCGGGTCTGGGACTTAAGCCACTGTCAACTACATGGGAGTCCAGCGAGGTAGCATTTTGCCATCTGCTGGTCCCTCCTTTCTCATTTTTATGTGAGGTCTGTTTGTTTTGCCTTCTGAAATGGCAGCTTAAGTGGGAAGTCCTTGTGAGCTGTCCACGGTTCTGGATCCTTGACCAAGGCACTGTGGGAGGAGCAAGCTAGAACTGCTCATGGCCTGAGAGAGACTGGGCTCTAGTACCTTTTTAATTTTATTTTTAAAATTTGCTACGGGGCACATGCTTTCACTGGAGCGAGACAGAGACAGCGAAAAAGAGAGGAAAAATGGGGAATCACCCTCCACGGGGGATGGCCATGCTGCAATCTCTTTCTCCTCCATTTTCCTCTTGGGACTTTGGACATGCATACACATGCGCTGGTATGTTTTCAGACCATATGGTCCAAGACTCAAATATGCAGCTGTCCGTGTGAGATCCAGCCATCTTAGCTGTCATGCCACCATCTAGCCCTCTATAGTCTTTTAGAAGTTGTATTAAATATCTTATACAGACCTTGCTTGAACGTGATGGGTTTGAAGGGGGAGTGGATGATGACGGTGTAATTGTACGCCCATTGGAAGGGCAGATTCCCACTGGAAGGATTTTTTTCTCACTGGAAGTGCATCTCTGTTAGAGAATCCAAACTAGCCGCCCAATCCCTCATGAACAGCTGCTAAATAACATTTTCGGAGGATTAATCTTGCTTCACTAGCCAAGAAAGTTTAAAATGGAAGAGATTGGGCTGAGGGAAAGGAGACTAATTAGCATGATGATGCCGATGAGAAATGAATTAGGTGGAAACATGGAGCATGAAGGGAATAAAGCCAACTGATCATTTAGAGGCGAAAAAACCCGACAAGCCTATGGTGACAGGAGAGAAATAGGTAACAAGGAATTGGGAATAGATAACATTCCTTTAACCTTGGGGACTGAGAGATTGATACTGCTGTCTGCTGCATACTGAAACCTGTATTGATTTTTCTGAGTATGCAGAAAAAGATGACCTCAGTGTGGGTTTCAGGTAACACCTTCAAAATTGAAGAAGCAGGGGACAGTGGGTGGTGTGGAGGTTAAGGTGCTGGACTCCCATGTGGCTGACCATGACTGGCTTGAAAAATCACTTCAGGAAAGTGTACATGCATACCCAGAATCCCAAGAGGAGAATTGGAGGAGAAGAGATTGTGACTTGGCCATCCCCCATGGAGGGTGATTTCTCGCTTTCTGTCTCTCTGTCTCTCAGACAGGCACACACTCCCTATAGTAAAAATCTCTCTCTTAAAAAAAAAGAAAAAGAAAGATTTTCCAGAACAGATAGACCAGCAGGTGGTGTAGTGGTTGAGGTGCTGGTCAATAGCAGTTCAAGTCCCAGACTGGGCAGTTTGAAAAATCATGCCAGGCATACGTGTGTACATGCCCAGAACCTCAGGAAGAGAACAGAGAAGAAGGGATTGTGGTGTGGCCAACCCCTGTGGGGATGATTTCTCGGTTTCCCTCTTACTACCTCTCTCTGGAAAAGAAGGAAAGAAGAAAAGAAAGAAAGAGAGAGAAAGAGAAATAAAGAAGTTTCAATGTGGAACTTCCCTTCCCTTCCCTTCCCTTCCCTTCCCTTCCCTTCCCTTCCCTTCCCTTCCCTTTTCGCTATAGGGCGTATACACTACCCAGAGGCAGAGGGAAAGTGAGGAGGGCCAGCAGATGGCATGGTGGTTAAGGTGCTGGACTGTCTTCCACCCAAGGATTCACTCTGGATCCTTCTCTTAACTATTTTAATAATAGAACCTCCCCCCATCTGACATACTGTATACATTTCTTATCATTTCGATTACCATCTCCTCTCTTCCTCCCTTCAGTAGAATATAAGTTCTCGGAGGGCAGCAATTCCCAGAGAATGATGTGTAGAGTTTCCCAAGAATTGTTTATGGGGGTGAAGGAGTTCTTCACATCATACATATGATCGTAACTTCACAGAAGGACACGCAGCAATGAAATAAAACATAAATCACCCTTTAAACTCTTTCTGTGACCCAGAGTTACGGCCACATTTCCTTCTTAGCCAACAGACTGCATCTGACTCCCAGGATGTCTGAAACCCTGGCTCCAGTCTCCCTTTCTTTTCTTTTTTTTAAAAAATAATTTATTCGTTTTATTTATTATTATTTTAAAATTTGCTATGGGGCATGTGTGCTCACTAAAAGACAGACAGAAAGAGAAGGAGGGGAAGTGAGAAAGTAAGCCATCAGTCTTGGACTTGAACCGTGGACCGCCATGTGGGAGCCCAGTGCCTTAACCATCGTGCCACCTCACCTGCTGGCCCTGGCGTCTTCCTTTCAGCACAGCAGCAGAAGCACTACCACTTGTTCTCTACCAGGTGGAGGCGGTAGCGCGGCTCGTTGGAGGAGAGACGTTTAAAGACAGAGGTTTCAGGATCCTTGCTAAGGGTTGCAGATGAACTGAAATTGAGATGACGCATTTCTGACTGCGTCCCTAATTTCCCTCCAAGTGTAGTTTACATAATGACGGATATTTCCTTGACCTCTTACTTGTCTGTTCAAAGCAGTCGCAAAAAAGAATGACAAATAATAATTTTGAGGCTCCAAGCAGCCCAGGTAGGGGGTTGCCAGCAACTCCTTAAAATTCCTGTTTCACAGATGGCACGGTGGGGACTGCCCCTGCCCTACAGCGCCCCCTGCTGGGGAGAGCTCTCCACACTGCCCTGTCCTGCCGCCGCCCCGCCCCTTTACCGGCCTCTCTGTGGTCACTCCCGTCTTTTTTCACGGAGCTGCTGGC
>NW_006159506.1:655677-663621 GCF_000334495.1 Tupaia belangeri chinensis | reverse complement strand
CTTTTCTTTTCTTTTCTTTCTCCCCCCCCCCTTTTTTGGAGAGGTTTTTGCTATAGGGCGCGTGCACTCGCCAGACAGACAGAGAGAGACAGAGAGATAGAAAGCGAGAAATTACCCCCCAGGGGGATGGCCACGCTGTAATCCCTTCTCCATTCTTCTCTCGGAATCTTGGGCACGCACGCACACGCGCCCGGTGTGAGTTTAAGCCACTGGGTCCGGGACTCGAACTGCGGTCGACTACATGGGAGTCCAGTGACACAGCCATCACGCTAACTGCTGGTCCCTGCGTTGCCTTCTTAACACAACGGTTATGCTTCTTTTATGAATTATGTTTTAATGGCTGATATAAGTATTGTAACTTGGGGTTTCAGCTGCTTAAAATAAGAAGCTTATGCTTAGTAAATGGAAATGCCTTCTCTGCTCTAGAGAGTTCTTTTGGCATTTGTAAAGCCCCTGTTGGACCCCTCATTTCTCTTCCCATCCTTATGGAGCAGACTCTGTTTGGCTCCTGGAGACAATACTCACCAGTTTTATCATTTTGCTGGTTCCTTTCTCCTCTTAATTGCTCTTTGGATTTTCTCCAAAATGTTAGCATTTATCGCCAATTAAAAGGTGCCAAAAACGTGGCCACATGTCTTCCCCTCGTGGCAGCTAAGCGAACTTGCGTCATCATCGAGCAAGGCTTCGTCTAGCTCTGAATGCTGCCGCCGGAACTGGGAAGGAGACAAAGGATCAAGTTCTGAACTCCAAGAAAGATACTTTATGAGGAATATGGTATATTTTTTCAAAAGTTGAGATTCACAGTCCTGGCTGTAATCCAGTGGCTCTCAGACTTTAGAATCAGCTAGAAAGGTTACTTCATAGGTAGCCTCATAGCACAGTGACTAAGCACTATGCAGTGGGAGCTGGATCCTGCATTGCTGACCCTGGTTCCGTTCCCGGCTCCGGTGGGTAGAAACATGCTGGGTGCCCGTATATACGTGCCCAGGATCCTGATGGAGGAGAAGGATTGCAGTGTGACTGAGCCCTGTTTGGGGGTGGCAGAGTGGTGGTGGTTTAGTCGTGGTATTGTCTCTCTCTCTCTGGTATTACAGAAGAAAGAAAGGGGATCAGCAGATGGTATAATGGTTACGTCACTGGACTCCCATGACTGCAGTTTGAGTCCCAGACCCAGCAGCTTAAAACTCACGCCAGGCGCATGTGCGTGCGTGCCCAAGATCCCAAGAGGAGAATGGAGGAGAAGGGATTGTGGTATGTCCATCCCCTCTGGGGGATGATTTCTCACTTTCTGTCTCTCTGTCTCTTTGGAGAATGCACACGCCCTATAGCAAAAATCTCTCTTAAAAAAGAGAGAGAGAGAGAGAGGAAGGAAAGTACATGTCTAGGCCAACCTCATGCTAAAGTGGGATCTCCAGGGAGTAGGGTTCAGTCTGAGAATCACGTTAACATGTGAAAAGCTGAATAAAAGGGCCTATCACCATAAAGTTGGAAGAGAGTCCCCAGAGATGGAATTTGTGGCAGTCTGAATTATTTTATTCTTTGTAAGAAAGGAAAGAGAGCAAGAAGAGGGGTGGCCATGCGTGAGTGCGAACTGCAGGGCCTTTCCCCCGCCCTTTCCCCTACCCAGGATGCCCTTTCCCCACACACCGAGTTCGGTCTCCCGCTCAGTAGGCAGCGTCCACTCAGAGGTGTCCCGGAGACACACTCCCTGGTGGTCTTATCAGAAGAAGCATCTCCACTTCCCAGCCCCGCGTGCTGCGGTGTCCCGCTGGGCCGTTGCCTTCCTGTTGTGATCGCTGTCTGAACCCACCTGTCTATAGCTCTGATGTTCGTCTGCCCCTGTCGATATGTACTTCTGGAACCTTCAAGCCTAGGACACTACCTAGCACATAACCGGTGCTTGAAAGTGAAGAGGTATGGGCCAGCACAAGGCGTGGAGGTTAAGGTCCTGAATCCCACGTGGCTGACTGCGTGGCTGGAATCCTGGACCCGGTGGCTTGAAAATCACGCCGGGCACGTGTGCGTGGGTGTCCAAAATCCCAAGACGAGAGTGGAGAAGAAGGGATTATGGCGTGGCCATTCCCTCTCAGGGTGTGATTTTTCACTTTCCCTCTCTCTCAGTCTCTGTCTCTCTCTAGCGAGTGTAAGCGCCCTATAGCAAAAACGAATAAAACAAAGGTAATAAATATGCTAGGTTTATCATACATACGATTCTCTGAATCTGCACAGCAACCTAAGTTGGCTGTTCTCTCCATCACGGAGGAGAAAACGGAAGCTCAGGAAAAGAAAATCACTCACCCCAAAGTCATTTGCTTAGTGGGTTGCAGTATTGAGATTTGAACCCAGGTCTGTTTGAATCCAGAGTCTGTGCTCCTACTAGTGTGTATAAAGCAGTAGGAGGTGCTGTGCTGATGAACAGAAATGCAGATTATTTCCAGACCCTAAAATCTCCTCCAACTGAGGAGGCAGATTTGAGTTTTACTTTCATCTCCGCTAGCTTAAACGTTTTCCTTCCGTGCAAACTTGTTTTCTCTGTCATTGACCAGCTGAGCAATGAGCAAATGAACTTGGGTTTGGTAACATACATACACATGCGTAAGACCAGATTTCATATGTATAGACACACAGAGATATATCATACTTTTTTTTTTAAGAGTTTTTTTTTGCTATAGGGCACGTGCGCTTGCCAGACAGAGACAGACAGAGACAGAAAGCGAGAAATCACCCCTCAGGGGGATGGCCATGCTGCAATCCCCTCTCTTCCATTCTCCTCTCGGGATGGCACGCACGCCCACGTGCCCGGCGTGAGTTTAAGCCACCGGGTCCGGGACGTGAACTGCAGTCGACTACATGGGAGTCCAGCGACATAGCCATTATGCTAACTGCTGGTCCCTATATCATACTTTTTATATGCCCTGCAACTTGCTTGTTTCATTTGACACCAAGTTTTTGCGATCTATCCACATTGACGCATGCAATATCAGTTTGTCCATAACTGCCGCGTAAGGGTCTGTTGTGTGAACAGAGTGTAAGTGACTTATTCCTGTAGATAAATGTTTAGTCTGGTTGCCTTGCTCACTTTTGACTTTGTCCTAGTCTTTTTAAAAAATATTTATTTAATTTATTATTATTTAAAAATTTTGCCTACCAGAGAGAGACAGAGAGAAAAAGAGGGAAATTGAGAAAGCAAGCCACTTGGTCCAAGACTTGAACCGCAATCAGTCATGCGGGAGTTCAGCGTCTTAATCACTACCCTACCTGCTGGCCCTGTTCTAGTCTTTTGATCCATAGAAATTCTACTTTTAATCTAGTCTTTTCTTAAAAAAAAAAAATACTTTCTATCCAGAAGTTATGAAGATACCTTACAATCATCTCTTCTAAAAGTTTAACAATTTGCTTGTTCTTTCCTTTTATGTTTTTATGTATGTGTGTATATATATATATTATATATATATATTACAGAGTTAGTATGTGTGTATGTATATATATATATATATATATATTGTATATGTGATATATATATGTATGTATTTGTGCATGTGTGTATATATAAGCTTATGTGGTAAACTGACACAAAAGTATGTGCTGAATAAGTGTTGTCTTTATTGGATAATCACTATCAAAAATAACCAAATTAGTTTTCTTCAGAGTTTTAATTTTTTTTTATTTCAACTAATAGTCTTAGCTAGTCTAATCTCCTTAATTCCAGTTCCTAATGTTAAATATTACAAACAGAATTTTCAGAAATATTTAATTTAGAGACTATAGCATGTAATTTAAAAACTTATTTAAGTATGTGCTTTTTCTATATATTTTGGCATGAAGATGAGGTGGTTTTACATGGGCAGCAAATATTTTCTCTGTAAATTAGGGAGTACAATAATTTGTAAAGAACAAAGGTAAGAAGGTTGGGTCTAATATTTTGAGTAAATATTTTAAAACAGTACAGAGAATCAGAGAGCGAGCCAATTTAGGGAAATCTTATAGAATTTCTGAGCAGCTTAATGAGCACTGTTAAGTATAATGAGGATAACTTCATAGTTGCCTGGCTGAGTGATCTTCAGTAATCCTTGGCAAGCCAGACACAAGCATGGGTAAAGTAGAAATAGAATTATTTTTCATTTTACAGTTTAGTCACAAACATGATGAGTGGACAAAAGGATACAAGAATTTAACATACTGATTGTAGAATACATGAAATTATAGACAAATAAATATAAGCATAATTCAACAGACTGTTGTTCTAGGACCTGAAACATTAGAATATCATTTCTCTCTGTATAGAAATTATGTTGATTTGCTTTGTTTGAAGTGAATAACAAGTTTTAAGACAACTTATCATGCAAATTATGCAAATTTTCTCAGGTTTCCTCCTTTGCTATCACATGCATTGTCCTTAATAATAGGATATTATTCTCATTGGTTCCAGTTCTGCCCACAAAGGTGGTATTTTCCCAGTTTGTGAATGTTTGTAAGACTCAAGAGTTGTCATAATATATCAGAAATGGGTCACATGGTAGCCCTATTCTTGAGGCTTTGAGCTATTATTGCAGGAACTAGAAGCAGGCTAAGTGTTCATATTCATTTTATAGTTTGTCTCAGGTAAAAAATGTGGCCCCAGGGTGATGTGAAATTGAATTAAATTGGCATAGACCAGCCTCTGCACTTGGGTGTAAAATTTGGCCCCAAAGTAATCTCTGTATACATTGAACTTCAACCTAATTTTATGTTCAAACAAGTTGTAATTTAAGAGTGTACCTGCTAATCGACTAACTGAGCCTTAGCCAATCACAGGAACCGATCTTTAGCCAATCACAGGACAGTTTTTTTTAAAATCTTCTTTATTCTTTATGTAGCGCATATTTCATTCTGTTCTAGAAATGTCATTGAAAATCATGAAGCAGCCAATCAGTTTGTACACCGGCTCAGCATCTTTTCAATTTTAATAAATGAAATAAAAAATAAGTTGGAAAACATCTGCACTTTTTCTGTTCTTCTTTTTTGCTACTTTAAAAACAAAAATTCAGGGGCCAGCAGGTGGCGTGGTGGCCAAGGCACTAGACACTCCCACGTGGCTGACCACTGTTGGAGTCCTGAACCTGGAGACTTGCTTTCTCACTCCCCCCTCCCCCCCCCCCGTCTCTCTCTGGTCAAATTAAATGAATGAATAAATAGAATTAAATAAATAATTCTTAAAAAAAATGCTCAAACAAATAGTGTCTTGTTAAATAACCTCGGGAGGGTGATTGCATCTCTCTGAAAGCTTCAATTTTGGAATATGCCCGACAGTGCCTCTAGTAGGAGGGTATGATATTAATATTCATTCAATAGATATTTACTGAGTAGCCTGTGCAAAGAACCATTCTAAATGCTAGAGATATAGCTAGTAAGTAAAATAGATGAGACACTCTTTTTATTTTTCTCAAAGTGTCTTTGTTACTGTCTTCAAGGAACTTCAAGTTACTGTCTTGAAAGTAATCAACTCATGTGCTTGAATTTAGTCACACCTTATCAAAATTTAGACTAAGCATCCCGTCTTTTGGGTAATGCAGGCTTAGACCATGGGAAACCTATTAGCCAAATCCAAAGAACTTCGTGTCCTGTTTTATTTACGGCTGCATCGCCGAAGTTAGTGCTCACTGCTTCATACTCGCTGAAACCCTTCCTTTCTTTCACACTTCCTTCCCGCCTTTCTCCCTTCTCTTCCTTCCATTTCTTTCTTCTTCTTTTTTTTTTTCTTATTTGCTCTAGGGTGCATGGGCTAGAGGGAGGGGGGGAAGCACTGGCCTCTTCCCCCACCTGGGGTTAGGCACCTGCACTGCAACCCCTTCCCCCAGGTCTTTTCTCGGGAATTTGGGTATGCACACACACATGCGCGCGCACACACACACACACACCCCTGGCGTGTTTTACAAGCCACCAGTCTGAGACTTGAACTGCGCAGAGGGCCACGTGGAATCCATGCCTGAACCATCACACCACCGACTCCTTCCTTTCTTCTTTCTTTTCTTTTCCCTTCCTTCCTCCTCCTTTTCACCTGTCACAGTGCACAGAACAATCATCTAGAACAACTCACACATAGTGGGTTCAAAATAAAGTTTTATTGACTGGATTTCCGTAAACATTTATGGTCCGGATTTCAGGTACTGGGAGAGCTTTGGGATACGCCAGCACAGATAAAACGCGATTTCTATTTCCTACGATCTCACAGCTAGTTAAGAGACAAGCATTGCAACCAGAAACAGGGCGAATGCTCTAAAGTTTTGTGTATAGAGTGTCCACCTCCATTGCTATCCTCACTTTCCTTTCCTAGTCAACCTACCCCGGAGTTTAAAACTTACTCTAGGCTAGCAGGTGGCATGGTGGTTAAGGTGCCGGATTTCCACATGATAGACTATGGTTCGAGTCCTGGACCTGGCAGCTCGAGGATCACATGAAGCACATACATGTGCGTGTCCAAAATCCTGAGGAGAAAATGCAGAAGGGATTTCGGCATGACCATCCCTGCTAGGGGTTGATTTTTCACTTTCCCTCCCTCTCTCTTTCCCCGTCTCTCTCCAGTGAGCACATGTGCACTATGACGAAAACCAGAAAAAAAATAAAAAAGTATGTTTGAAGGCAGCACTGGTAAATGTTTTCTTCCTGTTTGCAAAGCAGGTATAAACATTTCAGGATGCAGTTGAACTTTCCTCCTTAACGCGCGTTTTCCTGTCTGCATGCAGATGTGTCTAGCTGTTGGAACGAAATGATTGTGAAGATCCTAATTCCATGGCAACCATGACGAATGGACTTTTCCCTGTGATACTAGGTTTCGACTAGCTGATTTTTAGTTAAGACAATGACAATTCTTGGTATTAAAAAAAAAAAAAAACCTCTCAGAAGATCCTTGGGTCTCTGCTTTATAACTTGGTCCTAGTTAAAGATCGTAGTAGGCCACACAGATTGGAATCGATTTGTTTTTCAAACACAAACACAACTTGAATCACTCTTCCAGGTAGGTTTCATGGATATTATTGTAGCTGAATAGCCTGAGTCTACCTTCTTTTTTTGGAGAGATTTTTGCAATAGGGTGCAAATGCTTGCAAGAAATCAGCCCCTGGGGGATTGGGCACACCACAATCCCATCTCCGTTCCCCTCTTGGGGATGCACATAACGTGCATCTGGCATGAGTTTAAATCGCCAGGTTCGGGACTCGAGCTGTGGTCGACCACGTGGGAGTCCAGCAACATAACCATTATGCCATTTACTGGTCCCAAATCTGCCTTCTGAAATGTTAGTATATCAGGAAAAACAGTGACTAAGCAAAAAAAAAAAACTGTAGAATGACATGTAAAATGTGCAGTCATGAATGGACAAACTTGGACTTCCTCATAGGTCACTTTTAATGTTCTACCCATAGATGGCAGCAAGTGACCAGGCTGTTGAACCATGGGGCGGCCAGCCGGTCCTTAAACTCACCGTAAAGGGAAGAAGGTGGAAAAGAACAGACCCCATCTCAAGAGAATGCTTCATTCCATTGTACAAGATGTGGCTCTTTCCTCCAGATCTGGAGAACTTTGTTTGGATTCTTCGGAGGCCCATGAGAAGAACCCCACGGCATCTGAGCAATGGTAAGCGATGGCTAAGACCTTCAGCATGTGCCTGAGGCTGTGGCTCTCTGACTGCCCCAGGTCCCCTGCCCTGGCTCCTTCACTTCCAAGAGTTCCAAGCCTTATGACCTGGGTGTTCTCCTTGAAAATCAGCCCTGTCCACGCTGCCCCTGCAGGTCCAGAGGCCCTCTCTCTTATTTTTCAACCTCCTGGCAAACTATATTTTTGGTCAGCCTATATCTTTTTATTTATTTTATTATTTTTAAAGAATTATTTATTAGTTTTATTTATTATTCTTATTATTTTAATTTTGCTATAGGGCATGTGAGCTCACCAGAGAGAGAGAGAGAGAGA
>NW_006159506.1:638425-655657 GCF_000334495.1 Tupaia belangeri chinensis | reverse complement strand
ACGCAGTCTCGCGGGTCTGGGACTTGAACCCCAATTGGCCATGTGAGAGTCTAGCGTCTTAATCATCACACTGCCTACTGGCTCTTATTATTTTTTTCTCTTATTTATTTATTCTTTAAATGTATTTATTCTGAGGTCTAACAAATGGCATAATGGTTATGTCACTGGACTCTTTTGTAGTCCTGGACCTGGTGGCTTAAACTCATGCTGTGTATGTGTGCATGCGTGCCCAAGATCCTGAGAGGAGAATGGAGGAGAAGGGATTGCAACATGGCCATTCCCACTGGGGGGGGATGATTTCTCACTTTCTGTCCCTCTGGAGTGCACACACCCTATAACAAAAAACCTCTTCCAAAAAATAAATAAATAAAAGTCTGTGTGGAGCCAGCAGGTCATAATCCACTGTGGTTCAAGTCCCAGACCTGGTGGCTTAAAATTCATGCCAGGCATGTGTTTGCGCATGCCCAAAATCCCAAGAGGAGAAAGGATTGCAGCATGGCCACCTCCCCACCCCTTGGGGGCAATTTCTCGCTTTTTGTCTTCCCAGCAAGGACACACACTCTATAGCAAAAATCTCTCAGGAAAAAAAAAAAAAAAACCAAACCAAACCAAAGGAGGCTGTGTTAGAATCTCTCATGTAGAACCAGGAGGGCTCCAGAATTTCTGCTCTTTAGGGTAGGCCGGACTGCCCACGAGAGGACGTCCCTGCGTGCGATCACCAAGTGGGCCCTTCCCACACTCTGACATAAAGCATCGTAGAGCAGAGCTGGCACAAAGGCAGACTACCGCGCCCACGCTGGGACCCTGTCCACGGCGTTGGATCCCGAGGTGCCGAGCGTTAGTGAGGATGAGTCCCGAGTCCCCCGTGCACCCAGGAGACAGCTTTTTCTTCGAGTTTGTTAATCTGGGAGCTGAGTCAGGTCAGTGATCTGCATTGACGGTGCTGGGTGGCATGTTAATGAGAAGAAAATGAAGGAGCAGGCAACAACATCGGCTGGGGATTTGAGAGTTTATAAAGGAGAAGTGACATAGTAAGCAAACATGCCCGTGAACGATTGCTCGTCTCATTATTCAGTATGGGTTATCGGAAGATTTCAAGGAAACTAGATTTGCAGAAAGATCTCACCCGAAGTTGGAGTGGCCCTTTTCTTTTTTCATCTGAGAAACTATTGGGTGCTCCATATTCCGGTGCTGTTTCACTGTCACATCTGGTGAGGAGGTGAGTGGATACTAGCTATGAAAAAAAGGGAGGGGTAGCAGAAACAGACCTTGAAATGGCGTAATGGCTATGTCGTCGGACTCCCATGTAGTCGACTGCGGTTCGCGTCCTGGACCCGGTGGCTTAAACTCATGCCAGGCGCGTGTGCGTGCGTGCCCAAGATCCAGAGAGAATGGAGGAGAAGGGATTGCGGCGTGGCCATGCCCCCTGGGTGGTGATTTCTCGCTTTCTGTCTCTGTCTCTGTCTTTCTGGTGAGCGCACGCCACCTGTAGCAAAAAACCTCTCTCTCCCCCCAAAAAGTTTACTAATTTATTTCATAAGTGAGAGACACAGAGGGATAGAGACACAGCACCTCTTGACAGGGTCCTGATGCCATTTTCACCCCAGCCTCAGCCAGCCAGATCACAGCACATGCATGTCTGGTATACTTAGGGAGGCCTCTGGATGCGAACTGGTAACCTTCCCATGTGTGTTTGCCTCACAGAGTGTTGCATTCTGTGGCGGTACCACAGTCTGGCCCCTAAACCACAGCCTTCTATTTAAGTGACTTGAAGTCACAGAGTGTGCAGAAAGCCTTCGGAATGAGCACATGATGAAATTGCCCACCATCGTTCCTCCTGGGGCCTGTGCTTCCTGTCTCGTTCTCGTGTGTACCTCGACCAGCCCTCCCCCAGGACCTCCGGCAGCGCCTCGCTCCTCCTGCACCTTCCCAGGGCTGGCAGTTCAATCACTCAACGTCCTCTGAGTGTTCTTTGAGGCTGAGCCATCTTTCCCTTCCCTGGCATTTTAGTCGTTCTTCTTAAATGGCTCAATCGCTCTGCTCCTTCCCACTGCTAGCCCTGGAATGGCTCAAAATGCAGCACAGCTTCAAAGAGCGCTCTCGTAGTTGAGTCTTACATGTGATTTCTAACCTTGAAGGTCTGTCTCGGGGGAATTTCTGTACCCATGGGTAATGTTAAATCACTGTGTGTTCAAGAGAGGGCTGCAGAGAACATGCAAGGCATGGATGGGGGATTCCTGCAAAAGTAAACAACATAAATTTGTGGTGGAAGCACAACAAAAGAGGAAGACTACAAGGAGGGGCGCTATGAAGCGGGGATAAAAGATCAGCGATGGCTGGAGTCAGGCTAGCAGGACGAGATGAAGGCTGGTGACTCAGTGTGAATGGAGCTCACGGGGAGGAACACATTGAGAGGAATTTTCCCACAAGCTGGGGCAAGCCTCAAGATCCAATAATTATACATAAGCCACTATTGACTGTGGCAATCAACATAGAAAGAATGAATAGTGATAACTTTTCAGCTTAATTTTTTTGTTTTTATTCATGAGAGAGAGAGAGAGAGCTGATCAATTTTCAGCTTAATTTTTTTGTTTGTTTTTATTCATGAGAGAGAGAGAGAGAGGCACCCTGGATAGGGGCTCATCATGCCACGAGTCCCTTCCCACAGGCCTGCAGCTCGTCAGGCTCTTGGGCCCATGCACACACACCTGATGTGTTTGTAAGTTGACTTGGGGATCTGACCGTGGTCAGCCATGTGGCTTCCAGCACTGCAGGTCGGTGTGTTCCTGACTACACTACCAGGCTGAGTGTTTCAGCTTACTTTAGGTAATGCAAGATAACTTTTCAGTTACTGTGTATAAAAATACCCAGGACAATAAAACAAGCTTCAGTTTAATCAGGTGAACCATCTTTGTTTTATAGAGTCAGCCTTTTTGTTTTTTAGGTTTTGGCCATAGGGTGCATGCGCTTTGCAGAGAGAGACAGAGGCGGTGAGAGGGAAAGTGAGAAAACACCTCAGAGGGGATGGCCACACCTCGATCCCTTCTCCTCCATTCTCCTCTTGAGATTTTGGGCATGAACACACATATGCCCGATGTGAATTTCAAGTCACAGGGTCTGGAATTTGAACTGTGGTCAACCGTATGGGAGTCCAGCGCCTTAACCAACATACCACCTGCTGGCCCCTAGAGTCAGACTTAGATCGTTATCCCTTTTGTTAATTATAATAATGATGACAATAATCATAACACTAATAATGATAATAAGAACAACAGTGCCGATAATAATGAGTTACTTTTATTGCATGATTGGGTTTAGATTCTATAGAGACAGCCCTTCATTCACTCCCATGAGTACCGAGTGACTGCCACTAAGCACCTTCTTGTCCTGACCTCAATGGACAGCAGTCTACAGCACCACAGTAACTTCACAATGGCTCCACGGCAACTCCCCTGTTTTTCACTCCCAGAACCCCATTCTTCTCACCTGCTCATGTTCCCAGCTTCAGGAAACATGTGGGCGTAGGCCAACTGCAGTTTCAGAACTTCCCTTGGGCAATGGTTGGCCCAGGGATGACTGTGGTACCCAAGTCAGTCTATTGAGACTTTAGGCACTGAGGAGTTTGGGGGGAAAAGCTCCTCCTGACTTAGGGAGTAGCACAAGATGCAATGCAGTTGGCACATCCCCTTTCCTCCTGTTTGAAGGTGGTTGTGTGAGAACATGGAATTTGCAGCCAGACTAGCCGATCTGAGCTTATAATGGGGTGACTGACAGTTGAAAGAGACGACAGAGCAAAGACAGAAAGGGTCCAGGCTTGGTCAACACTGTGAGCTGCCAGAATCACCTACCTCGAGACACCTTGTTTTATAAAATAAACACCATTATTATATTTGGGCTCCTTTTAGTTATCTCCTTCTTGGGAGCTGAAAGCATCCTAGTTGATAGTAGTACTTCACTAATTTTACACTTGTCATCACAAACATGGGGCCAGTCAATCCATCCACCTGGGGTGTTCCCAGGGACATTGTCCCCACGTCCTCCGAGGCTGAGCTGGCTTTCTGCTCGTTGGCGTTTCAATCATTTTAATCATCTGATTTTGTGTACATGCATTACAGTTTTACAAATAAAGTCCCTGAAGAGAGAAAACACAACCAAATTAAAAGTTTGCTTAAACAAATTGATCCTATAAAATCCTTTTGGAATAAAAGATGTTGAGACAAATGGGTCTCCAGTGCTAGGGAGTTCTGGGCTGTTAAACAGGGCAGAAGTCCAAGAAAAGAAAAAAAGAAAAGCTTCCAACAAAAGAAGCACACATGAGTAATTAGGGACTCAGGAAAGGAAGCTCGGATTGCAACTCCAAAGCCGTGCTTTTGTGCCAACTAGAGAGCCTTCAGAGCGAAGAGGCAAGCTAATTTCCAGGCCAAATTTTACAAGTTGGCACCTCTTCAGTTTGCCTTCACCGAGAACCCCAACCAACCAACCATCACCTCCCGCACCAAAGAGAAAGACAAACAAACCTTGGATGTGCACTCTCACTTAACAGCTAAGCAGAACACAGCCGGTGACCCTGGTGGCTTTTACACCTGGGGTGGGAGTTCTGTGTGGGCAGAAATGCTTGACTCATTCATTCAATCAATCGACTGCCTACAGAGGGCAAGAAATCAAACTAGGGGCTCTGTGGGATTCAAAGATAAGAAAGACTTCAAGCTTTGTGGTGTAGGAGATTTTATTCTTGGCATATACAAATAACACTCACACAAAATATAAGGTTGTAAGTTCTTCAAGAGAGATACCAGGTTACGTATTACGGGAGATTCCATCCCGTCAGAAGGATGAGTGATTGCTTCAGGACAGTGGGGGCATTTGAAGTGAGCCATGGAAGGTGGGAATGAGGGGACATCAGAAAGTCTACAGAAAATGGAAATGAAAGTAGGAGGTTATTTTAGTGCAAAAACCATTTGAAATCTATTGCTTTAGATTGATAATAGTCCCTCAAACTTCATGTGTTGGGATTTGGTTGTATTGTGAAGGTGCTAAGTGAAAATGTAAACTCTTCATGGTGTCCCAGAGTGGGGTGTGATGACATGAGGGCAGGGCCTCCATGACTGAGTTCTGGTGTGTATATAACAGAGGAAGTGAGGCAGACCAGGCCATAAGGACACAGAATAAAAGAAGGAGAGACTTAGAGATAGCAGCTTTGCTCAGTTCCAAACCCTGGTGGAAAGGAAATGTAGTTTTAGTCAGGAAACCAGCAACCTGGGGAAAACGGTGGTCTTGTCCTATGACCATCTCCAAAGTTACAGGTCATCGCAGGGTTTTTTCAAAGGAAAACAAACAAAACAAAATATGAGGGGAAGCAGCGATGTTTACATGTTTAATTTGCAGTGTTTAAGTGGATAAAATCTTCTGCTCATGCTAGAGGGGCTGGTGCATCGTCCGCCTTCCTCTCTCCCTAGCCCAGTCATCTGCAGAGACTCAGTAAGGCTGTCTTGCACGTTTGTCAGCTAGGCATCAGGCTAGATCCGTGGTGAAGGAGGAGAAAGGTTAGGCTCTCTAAGGTTCATTGCGAGGAAAAGACAGAAGTTCAAGGCTGACCTTCCTAATCTACTAAGATGGACTCCAAAACTAGGTAGGATATGGAGTCACTTTGGCTCTCTCAGGTCTCGGTTCCAGTTCTGGATGACAGAGAGAAAGGAGTTGAGTGAGGTTGTCATTCTATAGGCAATAGCAAGTCAGGGGGTGTCTAGGATCTGGACATGACGTGTTCAAACCTGTGTTGTTGGAATAATGAATGAATTGACTCAAGGTGGGGTGGGGGGGACAGGGGACCACACGACCAGGTGAGAAGCTTTTATGATATTTCAGGTAAAGTACAATGTGCCCAGCCACTATCGTAAGTGCCTAACAAGGCTGGAAGCCACACGGTGGATTGTGGATTTGGGTCTCTGAATAGCCTTGAAAACACAGCAGGGACGTATGTGCGGGTTCCTAGGACATAGAGGAGCTGGAATGCTGGGGGAAGGGGATTGCGGCGTGACAAGACCCTGTCTCAGGTGCTTTTCTCACCCTCAATCTGTCCCTTTTCCTTTGTGCGTGCATGCACACCCATTCCCTGCATTGAAAAAACTATATAATAGAGTCTTTTTAAGGTTTATGGAATGAAAGTGAGTGTGAAAGTAGAGGAGAGCCTAAATTTATACATTGAATAGAATGCAGCACATGGGCCAGAATAGGAAGAAAAAAGTTTGCCCGAGCAGCATCTGTAAAGGGTTTCTGAGAAAAACAGAGCATCCACCAGCCTAAAGATTTTGTTTTCATTAAACCGTGCTAGTGAATGTCTTTCTTGTTAAACAAGTTAACTGAAGCCCCTTGTGATTCTCAGATCTCTGTCGGCCAACACAACAGGCAGTGTTGGAGAATTTCTGGCCCGCTGCCTTTTCCCGGCAAGCTGTCATTGATGAGGTGACAATGGTGCTGGTCTTGGCGACATTGGATATCCATCCATGGGAACCTGGACTGGGACCAGCAGGCCTCTTAACTTCCAATACACTTCATTATTAATCATGCTCAGCTTTAATATCTGCTAAGCTCCTTTGAAGGCAGTCTTGTAAAAAAAAAATGTCCAAAAGCATGCAGAAAAAGAAAGGTATGTGTGTGTGTGTGTCACCTAGGGGATAAAGTCCCAGCTCCAGCTCAGCAAAAAGGATGAGCGTCCCACTAGATAGCCAGCAGAAGAATGCTAGGGGAAGGATTGAGAGTTTCCAAGGGGAGGCAAAATCTAGGAGAAAATTAAGTCAGATCCCATGAGGTCCTGGTCACCTGGCAAGTATTTTTCCAGGACTAGATTTTTACCATCCTGGGTTTTAGTTTCACTGAAAACTTTTTTTTCTTGGTCCAGCCAGTGCAGCACCGCAGTAATGCAAGTGCCCCACGAGGTTGGAAGCCACATGGCTGACCATGGGTTTGGATTTCCCGGTCAGCCTGAAAATATGACAGGCATGTACGCGGGGGTCCAGAATCCCAAGGAGCTGGAGGGCTGGGGAAAGGAGATTGCAGTGTGACAAGACCCTCATGTGCATGCATGTACTCTATAATAAAATGAGAAAAAGGAAAGAAAAAAAAGAAAAGAAAGAAAGAAATGCCGTTTCCTCACACGGGCTCATATTATCTGGTCCTTGCTACTGTCCCAATATCATGTCCTGCCGCTCCCATCAACACCCTGAATTTTGGCCCCACAGGATGGGGTGCTCAGAACTTGATACGTTGCCTGTTCATCTCAGCGTCTTGCAGCTGTTGCTTCCTCTACCTGGAATGACCTTTCCTCCTTTGTTGGCTCAAGGGCCGGTGTGAACATTACCTCCTTGGTGCCGTTAGGTCTGCAAACAAGGGCTTTACACTGCTCCACAACACCCCCTGGCTGGCTGCCATCGATTGCCACCCTTCCCTTCTCTGCAGGCTGCCTTCTCCAGGGCTGGGCTGCCCCTTACAGATCTTGGGACCCCCAGGCCTACCCCACCGATTGCACATGGAAGGGAGGCAGCGGCCACTATATGAAAGAATAAAAGCTTTGATCTGGCTGATGTTCCTCAAAAGGGAGCAGGCTAGTAACGTATGTAGTACGTATGTTTTCTTTCTGACTGTTCTGCTCTACAGTTAACAATCTGTGACTTGGGGCCAGACAGTGGTGCAGTGGTAAAATACAACACTCTGCAAGGCAATCCCCCTATGAGAAGGTTCTGGGTTCGTGTCTAGAGACCTCCCTGGGTATGACATAATCCAGGGCTGGCTGAGGCTGGGGGTGAATTGCGGCATCAGGATCTTGTTAGGAGTGCTGTCTCGCTGTATATAAATAAACGTAAAAAGTAAACTGACTCTTCTTAGAGAGAGTGTCCCTATGCCAGTCTTCAACAAGTTCTTGAATGGATATTATGAAAAACTACGTATGGAGTTAAAAAAATTTGCACCTAAATAAACTTGTACCTTAATTGTATATTTCTGCAAATTAAAAAAATTTCCTTTTAGGTTTTTTCCACAGGGTGTGTGCACTTGCTGGAAAGAGACAGAGAGAGGGAAAGTGTGAAATCATCTCCCAGGAGTGACAGCCATACTTCAATGCCTTCTCCTTCATTTTCCTCTCCAGATTTTGGGCATGCATATACATGTGTCCAGCATGATTTTCAAGCTGCCAGGTCTGGGACTCGAACTGTGGTTGGCCATGTGGGAGTTCCAGCTCCTTAACCACCACACCACCTGCTGACCCCTTCTGCCAGCTTTTGAAGTGTCCTCATACTTGGCACAGTCCATGGTTTCCTTCTAGCCCCTCGCTGATTTGGATTCCCACATGTGTTCTGTTTCAGTCCTCTCACTGGCAAGGAAATGAAGTGCCTGAAATGAGATCAAGGAAAGGAAAAAGGTATTATAAGGACATGGCTATTTCACAGCTAGTTCCTTGGCTCTAGGACTAGGAATGGGGCTGCTGATCATTCAGTCCTTCTCCAGGTGTTTACCAAGTACCCACTGCACCAGTTGCTGTGGTAGAGATTGAGGGTCAGTGCAAAGAGAACAGGCAAGTTTCTGTAGCCTAGTAGCTCACGTTCTAAAGGTTGTGATGACAGACAAAGCCAATATACAAGGAAGGAATGACAATGTAATAAGAAGGTAAACATTCTTAAAACAATACAAGAGGTAATGTGATCATAAGAAACTGGGTGCTATTTCAGAGTGAGTGGTCAGGAAAGTTCTCTTTGCCTAAGGAGGACAGTCTTGTGAAGATCTGGGGGCAAAAGCATTAGGAAACAGTATGGCAGGGATCTCAGAAAGGAATGCCTTTGATGTGTTCCAAGAAGAGAAAGAAAGCTTGTGAGGCCTCTTTTAGAACTCTTAATGGACAGAGTTTTTGTCTCTGTTTCTCTCTTTGAAGTTGCTTACCTTTGCCCTGCCAAGGGATCAGCATGGGGTTATCTTAGCTGGGTATCATGGCATCTTAGCTGTATCCACTTCTACCAACTGATCTCAGTTTCTTCTTTCAGGAACACAAATCGGCCCAACCCTTCTCCTGTAACACAGGGTTCTTCATGGCAGGTCAGATATCCATGATGAAGTCTTGGCATTTCCCTCTTCCTGATGTCCTGAAGGAAGCTCCTTACCAAGAACTCTCTGCTCTTTCTGAAAATGCTTCTTCCATTTTACTCTTCTCTTCATCTCTATTGCTACCCACCCTACTGATCCACTCATTATAATCTCTCACCTGCTCTGTTGAACTGGTCTGCTCATGGGTTTCCCTTTAATCTCGTGCATAACAAATTCACTCTTTATCAAATAGAGTGTTTTTTTTTTTTTTAAAAAGTTGCTACCTGGGGGATGTCCTCACTCACAGTGATGGCCTATATTGGGATGGATTTTTCCAAATTCTACCTCTGTGTTAGAAATTTTGATACACCTCTGGGGAGATGTAAAGTGAGAACTTACCAGCTGGAGGGTTTGGTCTTCTGAATGGTATGGAGGCAGACACCAACCCTCCAGCACATCGTTTTGGGTCTCAAAGTCAGCTTGCTCTTGTTAGTGTGGCCTTGATCTTGTGCCATTTCTAATAACTGTGTTTTTCCTCCCCCTCAGCCTCATTATTGCCTTTGCTTACCACTTATCTGTACTACGTTTATTAGCCTTGACTATTATTGCATGGACCGGAAATCTTGCTTTGCTGACTAGAACTGGTTTTTCCCAGGAGCTGCATCTGCCTCTGTTGAAATCCTCCCTGAGCTCCCTGTCTAGGATTGCCTGATTTAGCAAATAAAAATACAGGCCACCCAGTTAAATTTGAATTTCAGAGAAACACAAAGAATAAATGTTTCAGTATCTGTATGTCCCAGATTTTGCACGTCCTATATTTGATCTGGAGACTCTTCTCTGCCCCTTGGCTAGAGTCTGTCCTACACTGATGAGCAAAGCGTGTTCCAGATCTTCACTCTGGCTTAACCTGCCATATCTGGATACAGTTACAAGCCTACGTGTAGGTATTTTGTGTGATTTTCACCCATTAGCAGAGTAAGGTATGCTCTCAACTGGATGGCACTGTGTCAGTGGAAAACGCTGTCATGTATCTCTCCTTTGACATGTTGTGTACCTCACTCATGAAGAACATGTCTGGTCCCAACACCCTCGACTTGCCTTTGATGGTGTACAATCCTTTATTTATAATGTTCTAGTCACAAAGAGGGCCTTTGAAATAGTTTTATGGTGATGATGATGTATACAATACACAATATCCCTTTGATACCTCTTCTAGCCTCTCACTCCAATGCTATTATGGCAGTAGAGTCTCCCGGAACCTTTGATCAATGAGCTTTACTGAATGATCTAATTCAAATTTATGAAAACTTTACTGAAGATGAGGTCAGGTATCAACACCCTTATTGTATAGATGAGGAAACAAGAAACAAATCATTTCCATTCTGTTAAGAGCTAATTTGCAGCTGTCAGATATCACTAAGAGAATGAACGGTGAGTTTAAAACTATTGAAACTAGTTCACATTTCCACACTTTTTTTTTTTTTTTTGCCACTAAGAAACAAAATTTACTTAAACCAGATTAAGGTACATTAAAAGTAACTTCAATATGATCCAATCAATATCAAATTATATGCTTTTGGCTGAGATATTGTATTGGATCTTTCCATAGAGAGTGCTTGGCCGAGAACTGTGGTGTATTTGTTTCTCTAACAAATTTCCATGCCATTTTTCCCATTGGCAAATAATATGTATAGATTTTTAAGTGAGCTCTGCCATAAACACAGGGGGATAATCAATGAAGAATAAGACAGTGCTTCTCAATCCCATTAACTTTTGTCTGTATCCCCTACCATTCTTAGAGGGTGCATTTATGTAACGAGCAAACTTTTTCACACTGATATGCCAACCTACCACCCCTACCGATTACTGAAGATGCTTAGCAGTAAGGATATTTCAAAATTCATCTTAACTTTGTGGGAAAGATTGCAGAGAGAGGACAATATTAAGTTCTAAGCAGTTATGGGACTGTCCAGCATTGATAAGAAAGCTGAACATATGAATGTCTTCTCTTTTCCTTGTGATAAAGTCATTAGAGGATGACAGCTCTTAGTCAACATCATACACAAAGCTCATTTCAAGTTAGACGAAATTCTTGTCATTGACTGGATCTCATTTCTGTAGGAGAATCACTGGTAAAGGGATTGAGAAGGTTAATTAGGCATCTCTTGGCACCTTTGAAACAAATGTGATTTAAATTTCTCTTAATGGCTACTGGTTGTTGAGTCCAAGGGATCCAAAGTTACCTCCTTTGAGTAAGGAGGTCCACACAACTTGGGAGCAGGGTATATAGGGCTGTGTTTTTCTTTATTTTATTATTTTTTGAGAGGTTTTTGCTATGGGGCGTGTGCTCGCCAGAAAGACAGAGAGGGACAGAGAGACAGAAAGTGAGAAATCAATCCCCAGGGGGATGACCACGCAGCAATCCCTTCTCCTTCATTTTCCTCTCGGGATCTTAGGCATGCAGGCACACGCGCCTGGCATGAGTTCAAACCCCTGGGTCCAGGACTCGAACCGCTATGTAGTCTGGACTACATGGGAGTCCAGCGACATAGCCATTACGTTAACTGCTGGTCCCAGGGCTGTGTTTTTCTACTTGCAGGGATGTGACAGTAGTATTTGCCTTTTAGAGCAGATTTGCCCAGTGCCCTACAGGGGTTACTGGGAGGAGAGATGTTTGCACACTCCGCATTTTCAGTTTCTAGGCTCAGCCAGGTTAACCCTCTCCTGGCCCTTTAACCCTTTTGAATGGCTGGGGATGGGTTTTTCTAGTCAAGTTTTAAAGCAACCCATGGTGAATATAAATGTGAAGACATAAACAAGTGTTTAAGGACAAAATTTAAGACATGAGCAAGTATTTCTTTATGTGTTTTGAATGTGTTGATATCACCTCATTAAACAATGTCGAATCATAGCCAAAAGGCAGGAGGCGTTGGAGTGGAGACTTAATGAGGTTGTAATGAGAGAACAGTAAAGCTTGTTTTTTTTTTTTCCGTCTCTGTTTCAAAATTCACGGCTTCATGGGATAAAACATATTTAAACTCAAGCTCTCAAATAATTTAAAGATATTTCTTAGGATAGTTGCTTTTCCTTTTAGTTTTTTTATTATATCAAGAAATAAAAATTCATAAATGCTCTTTTCGCTTTTATTAACACAGTAGTGTACACTGATTAGGAGTCCAGAAATTTTGCTAATAAGTAGTTGTAGTGAGCTTGAACACAATATGTAATAATTATCAGCTATTATAATTTATGGCTGAAAATTGGGCAGACAAATTTCAAATTATTAAACGGAAAAATTATTACATACTATTTATGGAATTTAACTATCATCTATTAGGGATTTGACTGTAACAAACTATAAACCACTTGATGATATTTGATATGTTTTGTTAAATCTGGAAAATATAATACTTATCATGAGGAAATTATGATGAATGCTGATTTGATAATTGAACTTTTTGATATCTTTTTTTTCGGAGAGGTTTTCGCTATAGGGCGCGTGTGCTCGCCAGACAGACAGAGAGAGACAGAGACAGAAAGCGAGAAATCACCCCCCAGGGGGGATGGCCACGCCGCAATCCCTTCTCCTCCGTTCTCCTCTTGGGATCTTGGGCACGCACACACACGCGCCCGGCGTGAGTTTAAGCCACCAGGTCTGGGACGCGAACTGCGGTCGACTACGTGGGAGTCCAGCGATATAGCCATTACGCTAACTGCTGGTTCCCGAATTTTTTGATATCTTTTGCTAACTTAAAATGAATCAAAATATCTCTTTGATTTTGACAACTTTATAACCAGTTCAGGGGTGAAGAGAATTAAATCTTGATGGCTTAGCTACAGATCCAATTGGACTGTTTAAGAAAAAAAATTTGTTACATACGAGGTGTCTTCAAAAGTTCATAGAAAATGCATGTTATAAAAAAAAACTATTCATGAATTTAAATTTTTCGCACCAAAATAAATTCATACTTTAATTCCATTTTCCACAGCCTTTTTGAATTCTCCTTATATAGACTAACTGAAAATGAAAATTAATAGAATAATTGAAAGAGGGGCTAACAAGTGGCATAGTGGTTAAGGTGCTAGATTCCCACTTGACTGACCATGGTTCAAGTCCTGGATATGACAGTTTGAAAATCACACGGGGCGCCTGTGTGTGCATGCATGTCCAAAATCTCAGGAGGATAATGAGGTTTTTATAATATTATAATACTACATAATTGTTACATAATTATATATACATATGTAAAAATATATAGTTATATATTTTTATATTTGTTTAAATAAAGGTTAAGAAGAATAGCTAACTTTGGACTTCTTAATGATATTTAACATAAACACTCAGTCTAAAACAGAGCTGAGGTGCCACATATATAATTGAAGAATGTAAACGTAGCCATTCTAAAAAAAATTAAAAGAAACACATTACAATTTTACTAGTTTGCTTAACCCAGTATGTTCAAAATATAGTTCAACAGGTAATGCGTATAAACATTATTAATGTAATATACTTTTTAAAGTTATTTTTGGAAGTCTTCAAAATTTATTGTGTATTTTGCACTGCCTGAACCTAGCAATGCAAGTTAGCTAGTGGCTATCGAATTAGACTGTGCAGCTCAAGAAGATCTTTCCCGGAAAATTAGGAAATTTTCCCTATTTAGGGGGAAAAAGTAAATTCACTATTTTCATCTCATTTCAAAAGTCGTGGGCGTAAGAAAGACAAATAGTGCATCCATACAATAATTTCTAAACTCTAGTGCCATCATTTTCAATCTAGCTAATTGGAAAGAAAACTGCCACTAGTGGCCTGCAGGTGGCGCAGTGGTTAAGGTGTTGGGCTCCCAAGTGGCCAACCATACATAGTTAAGAGTCCCAGACTTGGCAGCTTGTTTTCTCCTTTTTTTTTTTTTTCCCCCTCTCTGGTGAATACACGTGCCCTATAGCAAATTTTAACAATAACAAATTTGGAAAAATAAATAATTTAAAAAAGAAAACAAGTTATCACTGAAAAAGTTGTTCCAAGTGATATCCCTTGGCCAGTAAGGTGGCCCATTTTGGAATGGTGGTTTCCTCACCATCTTTTAATTTTGTCTAAGAGACAGAATGGGAGCAGACCTTAAGATAAATCTAAAACTTCTTGGGAAAAAAAATGAATGTCTTGGGGCTAGCAGGTGGATTGATGGTTAAGGTACTGGACTCCCATGTAGAAGACCATGGTTCAAGTCCTGAAAGCTTGCTTTTTCATTTTCCTTCTTTCTCTTGTTTTGTCTCTCTGGTGAGTGCATGTGCCCTATAGCAAACTGAAAGAAAATAATAATAAAATTAAATAATTATTAAAAAAAATAAGTGCCTAGAAGAACCCATTACAAAATCCGGCAGGACCAGGTCCCTTAAATGGGAACTTTTCCAAGCCTTCAGCATCTGAGGGAGGGAAGGCCAACTCAATGACCCTTCTCTGTTCTGTATTCTGTTTGCAATCAGCCAATAATATATAGGTCAATGAACATTTATTAAGGATCTTTGTTTTTGATTTTTCATTGATAAATGTCTAATAAAAACTCACTAAAAGCAAAACAGAACAAAACACAGACCTGGGTCCCATAGTGCATAGTGATTAAGTGCTGTGCATGGAGAACTGGATCCTACATGTCTGACCGTGGTTTGAATCCTGGACCCAGCAACCTGAAAACATCCTGGGCACATGGTGTGTGAGTGTTCCAAATTCTTATAGGATGGAGAGATGGAGGAGAAGGGGTTGTGGTGTAACCCACTTATTGGAAAGTACTCTTTCTCTCTCTCTCGCTATCTGGAGAGTGCACATGCCATCTGTCAATCATAACAATAAAAAACCCCAAAGAAATCAAATTTCACTGAGTTGTCTATAGTAACATATAAAAGTCCTTTCAATGCTTATTCTAGTTAACAGTAACCACTGATAATAATTAGGTTGTCATTTATCTACATGTCCTTTTCCTGCCTTCCTTTTTCTTTCTCTCTCTTTCATGGAGTCAAAAAGAACAACTACAAAGGAAAACTTAAAAGGAGAAAGGAAATGGAACGGCCTCACAAAGCCAGCATCAGTAAAGGTCAGCTCCTGAGACATGCGATCAGACCCACCAGCAGTAGAGCCAGATGGAAAGGACAACATGTCCTCAACCCTAAAAAGGCAAGAATCTTTTATCTTAGTTAAAAGGGTTACAATACGTGGAAGCTGTTCTTAAACAATTTATTTACACTGGACAAAGATAGCAGAGGAGGGTCTTATGGAGATGGGGAAAGGACAGGATTAGTTGACAATCCATTAACAGAAGCTGTCTGGAGCAACTTGCTAGCAGGGGTGGTCATCCATTCAGCAGAATGTGTGATCAGTAGGAGGAAAACTGCAATCTGCAATGCTCTTTAGAGAAAAGTGTGTTGTGACAGCCTGCCACATAGTCAATGGGAAGTAACTGCAAGCAGTAAGCTGGTCAGTCACCTCTTCCTCCTCATAGTTCTCTGGTTCTAATTCAGTATTATAATTATATACAGTAATTGCTTTTCTAGATAATTTTTTTTCTTTCTATGTAGACATTCTTTGCACAGAATGGGATCACTTCATACATACTGCTTTCCATTGAATAAGAAGTGATTATGTATCTTTGTATCTTATGTATATAATTCTCTTTAACGACTGCATAGCATTACATGGTATGTATGTGCCAACTTTATTTAGCCCTAGTGCTATTGATGGGCCTACGGATGGTTTTAGATTTTTACAAAACTGCCGGGACGCATCTCCTTCTATAGCTATCATAACGCATTTGTCTGTTTCTGCATGACAGATCTCTAGAACTGAGATCGCTGGGGGAAAGGAATGTGCATTTTACATTTTGAGAGGTAGTGCCAAATTGCTTGACGGTCTATCAGAAAGACCTTGCTTCTTGATTTGACCTGGAAGTACCAATAATCGCCATTATAGGAACGTGCCCAACCGTTCTGAGGCACGAGCTGTGTTCGTTTGCCTCTGGAAAATGGATTTTATGTTGTCATTAGTTAAGATGTGTGGCTTCAATGGGTAATGGCATTGGTTGGCTTTGTGGCTTCTGGGATAGGCAACAGACCCAGAACACATCGCTGTTCAGGGTTTTCTTGTAAGTTATTGTTATTTCTTCAGTGAGTCACAAATACCAGAAATGAATGCCAGGGTCCCCAGAGTGTAAAGGAAGACACAGTACCTTCTGGATTCCGAAAGTGATCTTTCAAGAAAACAGCACAGAGTCAAGAGTCACCCCTGCTCCCCATGGCAGCTGCTGCAGCTCTGTCCTGTAGACTGTGTGTGTTTGTGTGTGTGTGTGGGGGGTCCCTAACCTCCCCGGTCCTTTATTATTACAATGTAATAATAATAATAAAAACAAACGGCACCATAAATGTTAGTGCACTTGAATCATCCTCAACGCCCCCAGCCCAAAGTGGAAAAATTGTCTTCCACAAAGCCGGTCCCTGGTGCCTGAAAGGTTGAGCCTGCTGCTTCAGAGGAAGGCGTGCTAGTATTTTTCCCTTCCTCCCCAAGAATTTCCTTAGGACAGGATGCCAATGCCAAGGTGAACCTCTCTCGCTCTTCCCCCCAGTGCGTGGCCTGCAGTGCACGCTCGGTCCCTGGCACGGAGTCACAGCCGGGCTCCCAGCACCGAGGCAGCCGCCGTGACCTGCAGCCTGAAAGTTGTGTTTCAGCTTGTGAGGGTACAAGAGAATTCCGTGTGTGCAGTCAGGGACACAGCCGCCTTCCCCTGTCCACGACCGGAGCGGGGCGAGCCCAGACCCAGCAGAGGCGAAGCTGGGGCCTGGGGGAGGCGGCGGAGGCGGAGCGGCGGCGTCCCTTGGCAGCCCGGCGCGTGCTGCGGCAGAGGCAACAGGAGCACCGAGGACCAGTTGCTCCACACTTTGTCACTTCGCGTCGCTCTTGGCCTCTCCCCGAAGTGCATCTCCGCTCGGAGGGTGCGGATCCAGAGCAGAGAGGTGCAGTGCTGGTGGGGGCGGGGGAGCCGGCGCTGGCGGCGAGGGGTCGGGACCGTCCAGCGTGGGAAAACACGGGGTGCCTCCTAGGATGCCAACGGGAATCGGCCCAGGGCTGGCCGCGCTCTTAGAACTGGCGACTTGGAGAGGGAGCCAGGGAGAGGGGGGGTG
>NW_006159506.1:629156-637941 GCF_000334495.1 Tupaia belangeri chinensis | reverse complement strand
CCCGGGGCCCGCAGTCTGGCACCAGCGAGGGTCCGTGCGACCGAGCCCCTGTGCGGTGGCGCGGCGACCCACCTGCACCGCCCGTCCGCCGCTCCCTGGTAGTAGTAGTATTTTTTGGCGTGTCATCAAGGCTTTGGGGGGCGGGGGGAGGTATGACAATATTTACGTTTGGACTTGGCTGTTTCACGGTTTCTTCTCTCTGGGGCTGAGAAGGGGGGCGTAGTAACGGGGAGCAAACGAGAGAGATTGCCACACCTGTGCAGGGTGAGCCCGAGCTTACCGCCCAGAGGTGGAAGCATGCAGAGGTGTGAAGTTCGTTTGGGATTTGAACCTGAACCACCTTTATCCTGGGCGGTGTAGTTGCACCTGTCCCTAAATGGGAAAGGTAAGCCAGGTGTGCCCATCCGGAGTTCGCAGCAGGATCAGTACTTGGTCGAGGAGGTACTGGGACCGAGGTCATTGCTATTGTTTCCGGGAGATGCTGCGCTCGTGCTTTAAGCGACTGGAAATGCCTTGTTTTTATATGTGCCAGGAAGCACCTGTGCAGACAGGTAGCTGGGTGGCATTTGCATCAGTGCATGTGGCTGTGATGGCGAGGGTTACGATGCAGTTGCCAAGGGCATTCGGGTACCAGATAGGGTACCAGTGATGGGCACCCCACCCTTCTCACTGGCCCCAGGGCTTAGAATCATTTCATGATACTTCATTTGTGGCAGACGCAGAGAATGAACTAAAAAATGTGATTGGGAAGACTTGTGTTGTTGGCTGCCTAGAAATCCTCTTGTCTGGAATAACGTGAAAGACAGAGAAAGAGTATTCGTTTCCAGAAAGACAGTCGATTTGATTCCCAAGGAAATCATATATGTGGTATCATGATTTGTTTTAATTGGGGAGCGAGGAATGACTCAACTCATGGTCTACCCCCACGTAGTAAGATCATTTAAAAGTGGCAGTAGGTCAGTAAGAGAACATTAGATAGAAAGCAAAAAAATTGCATTTTTGCTCTAAGATAGTAAATGGAAAGAACCACTGGCCCTGATCGCTGTGGATTGCAGTTAAGTTGATTAGAATTCTGGCTGTTAGAGCCAGTTAGGGTGTCAGGCTTAGAATGATTATTTAATATTCCTCTCCCCCCTTTGGGGATTTTAACACCTGTTAGCCTGCTTGCCGATGGCTTGGTTTGGCAGTCTGTTCATACTTGCTAGCAATTTTAAGCCATGCCACTCCATTAGAAGATTGTCTAGGACAGTAACACATTTAAGTCGCAATGGGCAGGTTATTTTAATAACCCACCTTTAAAAAAACTGAACTTCACTGTAGAGTGATTCGCAGATGCTTGGCTAAATCCTCTTTCACAATAATAATGAAATGGCACATTGATTTAAAATAAAGTAGATCTGTTTTGAGAACATAATCAGAAGAGAAAAATAAGTATTTTCTCATTTAAGCATGAAAGGCAGACAGAGACTATTGAAGCCTGGGAACATCGTAATGTAGACACAGGCTATAGTTTCAGGGATTTGATTATTTATTTTTTATTTTATTTTTTTAAGTTTTTGCTACAGGGCGTGTGTGCTCACCAGAGAGACACAGTGAGAGAGAAAGCAAGACATCACCCCCTCCCCCGGAGGGATGGCTGTGCTGCAATCCCTTCTCCTCCATTCTCCTCTTGGGACATTGGGCATGCACACACACGTGCCCGATGTGAGTTTCAAGCCCCTGGATCTGGAACTTGAATTGCAGTTGGCCCTGTGGGAATCCATCGCCTTAACCACCACGCAAAATAAATGATGCTTTTTCTAAGGTACTCAAAGTGCAGCTTTATTGACATCTTTGTTAGCAAATCCGACACTCAAGTCCCTGCCCTCAGCCAGACAAAGCCCACACTGTGGATCGAGCCTGAACAATTTGGTTGTGGGCCTCGGTTCGAGTGCTGATGGAAGGAGCTAGCCCATGGGAATTTAGCCGCATGGGGACTCCTGTTTCGCCTTGCTGCTTGCTCACACAGGCAGAAGATCAGTACTGTTTGGCATTGTCAGCGCCGTATCATGTATTTTTCCAAAAAATAAAGTCAGTAAACAGAAATAAACAGTTGTGGGTTGTGTGCAATGCTTGTTGTAGCGGCGTATTTAGAATAGCTCTGAAGCATGAACTGAAGCACATGCCAGTTCCGCAACACACAGTAACCTGGTGTGTTTGTGTGTGTTCTGGTATTCCGAGGTGTGTGCATAACCAGGTAAGGAAAGAAGAAATACTATACTAGCCAGCACATCGCCTTAGAAATGCACAGGGGGAACCAGCAGTTAGTGTAATGGCTATGTCGCTGGACTCCCATGTAGTCGACTGTGGTCCGTGTCCCGGACCCGGTGGCTTAAAACTCACGCTGGGCGTGTGTGCGTGCATGCGTGCCCAAGATCCTGAGAGGAGAATGGAGGAGAAGGGATTGCGGCGTGTCCATCCCCTCTGGGGGGTGATTTCTTGCTTTCTGTCTCTCTGTCTCTCTCTGTCTGTCTGGCGAGTGCACGCGCCCTATAGTAAAAACCTCTCAAAAAAAAAAAAAAAAAAAAAAAAGGAAAAAGGAAAAAAATTCACAGGGAAAGTGTGCTTTCTGTCCGCACTGTAGATTAGCCACCGGGGGGAAGCAAGCCATGTCCTCCGGTGGAAAAATCTCAGTTCCCCCCTTGCTGACTCCCAGGGGTGTAAGTCTTCCTTGCATTTCTAGACTTCAGAGTCTTCATTTCAGCAGTAAACCTAGTCTTGATTGGGGGGTTCAGTTATCAAACACGGCCTGTAATTGTCACCCCAGTCGCCCTTCTACCTGGAGAATTCTGTGTTGTCAGCTCTCCGGCACGCCCAGAGTTGGAATGGGAGCCGTTCTTGTTTATATTGGGATCAACATCGTGTTGGTGCCATTGGAAGTCAGCTTGTGACCGGATAAGCCTGCACGGGCAGCCTCCAGCCACTGTCGCCTTCACTGGCTGACTCTGGGTCAGCAATTCTCTTACAATTTCTAGTTGCACTGTGGTCACAGGATTACTGGTTGGTAATTTAGCATCTAGTGCGATGGGTGAGAGCATTTAGAAAGGCGCATTGACGAAGGATGAGAGTTTTTTTTTTAATGATTTCTTCATTACCGAAACACTTAGGCTTAGATTTGTGGCTGGGGGGAAATCATGCGGCCGCGAGGAAAAATGCCATCATTACAAGGTATTGTTAACTGACCTGCCGTACGCAGTGGGTATTGATCCTAACTACCGTGCTGAGAAAAGGCAGGGAGACACGTGGCTGTGGTGACAGGAAGTGGCGTGTAGTGACACAGATTGTGGATAGTGATTGCTGGACGTCGGAAAACTTGCCTGAGCAGGTGTTTCATTTTTCTGTGCTCCCGGATAAAATGCAGATAAGATGTTATTAAGCCATTTTATAAATCCTGCTTGGGGGCTGGGTCTACATTTTCACCGTCCGGCCCAAAATTTAAGCAAGACGAACATAGTTTATGGTAAGTGGTTGACTTTCTTCAGTGCCAGTTATTTGGAGGGATTTTATAATAGAATAGTTTTGGATATTAGTCAAAGAACGCTTATCAAGTGTTCTACCTATTCCGTATTGCTTGAAAGTTATCTGAGCTTTTTTTTATTCTTTTAAAGTTTATTTATTTTATGAGGAGGGACAGAGAGAGAAAGAGAGAAGTCCTCTCAACAGAATCTCACCCTGCTCTCCTAACCCCAGCCTTTTCCAGCCAGCCAGTATGATGTGTGTGCGCGCGTGTGCATGCCTGGCATGTATGGGTCCACCCGGGAACCGAACCCGATCTTCCATATGGCTTCCAGCATTGCAGGATAATGTGCTACTGCTGTGCCACTAGCCTGAATTCTTGTGGTTGAGGAATTCCTTGTTTTCCAACTGTTATGATGATTGCATTTTAAAAAACAATGTGTAACTCACTATGTCAAAGACCCACATTTTCTCCTTTGACCTAGTTTGCGGCCTTTTTTTTTTTTTTTTAAAGGGAGAAATTGGGGCCAGCAGGTGGCATGGTGGTTAAGGTGGTTAAGAGAACTGGGTGCCCACATGGCCGACCGTGGTTACAGTCCCAGACCTGGCAGCTTGCTTTCTCACTTTCCCTCTCTGTCTCTCTCTGGTCAAATTAAAAATAAATACATAAATAAAGTTAAAAAATAAAATAATTCTTTAAAAATTAAGGGGGAGGGAGTTATTCATTGATTCTGTAATGCTTTAAAATTCTTTCATATTCCCAGAGCTTATTTAAAAATATGATTTGGTGGGGCTGGATGGTAGCTCCATGGTGAAGCGTACCGGACACTTTGCAAGGCTGACTCACATGGGAGGGGCCTGGGGTCACGCCTGCTGGCCTCCCTGCTTGTGGGTCACAGTGTCATCCCTTGTTGGAATGCTCTCTCTTTCTTTTGGGGAGAAATAAATAAGTAAACTTTAAAAACCTTTATAAGATTTGACTTGATGTATTTGTAGTTCAATCAGAAAAATATTATAAATTTAGCTTATAGTAGAATGTATTAAAAACATAAAAATGTGATATAAGCTTCTATTTCATAGTATAGATTGGTATGGTGGGTAGACAAATTTGAGATCCTCTTAGGCCATTAATTGCTTAGTTTTCTCTCTTTTTTAAAAGAGATTTTTGCTGTAGGGTGTGTGCACTCATCCAAGAGACAGAGAGAGAAAGCGAGAAATTCCCCCCCGGGGGGATGGACACACCGCAATCCCTTCTTCTTCATTTTTCTCACACGACTTTGGGCATGTATGCATATGCACCTGGTGTGAGTTTTAAGCTGCTGGGTCCGGGACTTGAACTGCAGTTGACTACGTGGGAGTTCAGTGATGTAACTGTCAGGCTATCTGCTGATCCATTGATTATTATTTTTTTAAGAGTCTTGGACTCAATTCCCACTTCTTTATCTTGTGATGATCGAAGTGAAAAGCAAAAGCTTAGAAAGTGGAGACATGAGTGAATTAAAAGGATTTAAAAAAGGAGATGAGGGGGCCGAGGTAGTGTGGTGGTTGAGGTGCTGGATTCCCACATGGCCTACTGCACTTCAAGTCCTGGACCCAGAGGCTTGAAAATCACTCCGGGAGCATGTGCGTGTGTATGCCCAAAATCCCAAGAGGAGAATGGAGAAGAAAGGATTGTGGTGTGGCCATCCCCCCTGGGGGGTGGTTTCTCATTTTCCCTCTCTCTGTCTCTCCAGTGAGCCCATGTGCCCTATGACAAAAGCCTGAGGAAAAGAACAAAAAGGGAGCTCAGTACCTCCTGGGAGCCTCTGGCCTCAGTGGTCCCGGGCAGGGGAGGACCGGAGTCTTCGCTGGCTCTCGTAACCTCTTTAACAGTTTATGGTAAGCAGCTGACCAAGGACTGCGTACATGATGGCGTCTGCAGCAGAGATGCGGGGCCCAGTACCTTACCTCTCCCGTTCCTCACCCTAACTACAAAGTGGCTCCCTAGAGTTGGGGCCTCAGTACATTTTGAATATTGGAAACCGCAAATTAAGGCCCGAGAAATGATTTTCCCGTGGGTAATCTAATTGGTGAGCTACATAATTTAGGTTATCAAGACAGTAATGGACCGATAAAATAAAGTTATATTCTGTCTTACATATTTGATGTATTTGAATGAAAAGTTGTGTCTCTCCTAGTCCACTGCGAACCACCCCATTTCTGTGAAGTGTAGCCCCTCAAGGGAGAGGCAGTTGTGCAATTTGCTCGCTCAGGGATGTGTCAGACAAAGTTACACTGAAGAATGGATGTTTACTCAAACTCTTGAATTGTAATTCTGCATTAAAAGGTCTCTCTCTCTCTCTCTCTCTCTCTCTCTCTCTTTTTTGGAGATATTTTTGCTATAGGGTGTGTGTGCTTGCTGGAGAGACAGAGAGATAGAAAGTGAGAAATCATCCCCCCAGCCTCCCAATGGGGATGGCCACTCCACAATCCCCTCTCCTCCATTCTCATCTTGGAATCTTGGGCACACACACCTGGTGTGAGTTTTAATCTACTGGGTCCGGGACTTGAACCGCCATCGACTATGTGGAAGTCCAGTGATGTAACCATTGCACCATCTGCTGGTCTCCTCTGTGTGTTTTTATCTGACATCTTCTCTTGTTCTATTTTGTTTTCCTGGGACCCTATTTGGTACGATTCCAGCCATTTTGATTTCCATCTCTTCTATCAATCGATTAAACCTCACACGTGCTTCTTACAGGCCAGGCACTATTCTGAGTTCTTTATAAATATCGACTCCTTTCATCCTTAGGAGATCCTATGAGGTAGGTACTATTATCACCCGTTTTATGAATGAGGAAGCTGGTATGATCTCTCTCTGTTATATCAGCCTCCACATACTCAAAATATACCACGGTTCTGGCTTTGTTTTCTAGTCACTGATACATACTCAGTGTGGAAATAATGTCACCTGACATTGGCCCCATTGTCTAGTAGTTAAGGGAGCTGGATCCCACATGTCTGACCATGATTCAAATCCTGGCCACAGAGCCTCAGAAAGCATGCTGGGAAGTGTGTGTGTGCACACCCCCAATCCTGACAGGATGCAGAAATGGACGAGGAAGGATTGAGGCATGACCCGTGCCCCGTGGAGGCTGCCTTCTCTCTCGCTCTCTCTTTCTCTCTCTATCTGGCAAGCATACACACTCTCTAGTAATTAAAAAAAATAAGCGAACCCGAAATAACAGCACCAGTAGTACTGCTTGGGCTCTCCTCTCCATCTTATTTTCTCTATCTTTTAAATAAATAGAAACAAGTCCTAAAGTCACAAAACAAGCATGTCTCCGCTGTGTGTTGTGACCCATACCAGGATTCTTTCCTGTAGGCAGGAACTAGAAAAGAGGAATTTATAAAAAAGATGCTTTCCGAAGGGAGCTGTCCTTCCATTTATCACTCGTATTCATGTATGTAAAGACTACATGTTAATATTTTCTGTGGTGTTGCCGTTGCTGTATACACGTAAAGATGTCAGGAGTGTTTGTTCTCGGTGCCTTGTGGGGCCGTCCTCCATCTGGGCTCACCTCTTTTTCCCTTGGCTGTTTCGTACCCGTCCTGAGGACTCAGTGACAGATTCCCTTTCTCCCTCCCTTTCTTCCAATGAGACTCTGTCTTTTCTTTCTTAAAAGAATTTAGCTGGGGGGGGGGCAGCAGGTGGAATGGTGGTTAAAACACTGGTCTCTACTCTCACATGTTCAACTGCAGTTTGAGTCCTGGACCCAGCAGCTTGAAAATCACTCTGGAAACACATGCGGTTGCCCAAAATCCCAGGAGGAGAATGGAGACGGGATTGTGGTGTAGCCATCCCCCCCATCCCAGGCGGTGGTTTTACACTTTCTTGCTCTCTCTCTCTCTCTCTCTTGCTTTCTCTGGTGTTTCACACGCCCCATAGCAAAAACCTAAAATGAGAGAGAGAGAAAAAAAGCATATTGTGTTAAAAAATTACATTTATCTGTTTTTTACTTTTTGTGCGTGCTTAGACTGTAAGCATTCTCAAGAACAAAAGCCATGTCTTACTCATTGCCAGTGTCAAAGACAAAGTGGGCCCCAGCATGCTCTTCTGAATTAGGTACCTAAAAGAAGTTTACGTGGTATAAAGCGAGTGTGTTCCGTCTAGTTCCAAAGTCTGCATTGTTTCCAGATCTCGGGAGCCTGGCTCAAGTCCTTGGTTGTATTATTACTTTATTTGCTTGAGTTTCAAAATGTATTGAGGACACTATACGCTTATTTGAAGTTTTGGTTATTTGAAATATATTGAGTTGTTGAAAAGTCATGACACATTTTTGCATAGAAAAATACGTCATGACTTTTCCAATGGCCCAATAACATTAGAAATCACATTCCGCGATTTCATTTTTCTAATAATTTTGGATTGTGATGCTCATGTTTTAAAAGGCTATAAAAAAAACCAAAACACTACCTAGCTTTATTTTAAACTGGTAGTGACTAAACTTTTGATTCTTTTAGTCAAACTAGAAAAAGGATCTTTCAATATAATTAACCTTTTTTTTTTTTTTTAAAGTTTTTGCTATCGGCCATGTGCACTTGCCAGAGAGAGAGAGAGAGACAGTGAGAGGGAGAGTGAGAAACCACCCTCCAGGGGGATGGCCACACCGCATCCCTTCTCCACTCTCTTCTTGGGATTTTGGGGTCACATGCACAAGTGCCTGGTGTGATTTTTCAAGCCACCAGGTCCGGGACTTGAACTGCTGTCAGCTATGTGAGAGTCCAGAACCTTAACCACTACACCACCTGCTGGCCCCCTTCACTTGTCTGTTTAACGTTCTTAATGTTTTAGCTTTCATCCCTCCAAGCTCTGCTTCTATAACACGTGTTCTTACTGTATTTGTGGAAAAATGAGGAAGCATTTTTATTTCAGGGGGCCTTTCTTATTTGCACTATATGAAAAGTAAGATTAAATAAGAGACAGGTGTCTATACAAGCAAGGGATGGTAGGTTCTTTCAATAAATACCATAATAGCTACCATTTATTGAGCATTTAGTTGGCGCCAGATACCCTATTAAGTATGTTACACAAGCTCTCTCTTTTGATCTTCGCAATAACTCTTGTTTCCTCATCTATTAAATGCAGATAAATAGCATAGCCAAGATTGCACAGAGATGGCGAACATGAAAACGTGATTTGTGTGGCTCAGCCGTGAGCTGAAGTTGACTGTGGTTGCTTTGTTAATTACCAGCTGACAAAGAATGCCTTCCTGCAGCAGAGAGGATGCTTTTGAGATGTTGTGTGCTT
>NW_006159506.1:603779-629109 GCF_000334495.1 Tupaia belangeri chinensis | reverse complement strand
AAACTAATCAAATAATGGGTCAGACCGGGGCCAGCAGGTAGCATGGTAGTTTCTTCTTTTTCTTTTTCTTCTTCTTCTTCTTTTTTTTTTTTTTTTTTTAGGAGAGAGATTTTTACTATAGGGCAGGTGCGCTCACCAGAGAGATGAAGAGAGACAGAAAACGAGAAATCACTCCTGGGGGGATGGTCACACCATCATCCCTTGTCTTCCACTCTCCTCCAGGGATTCTGGGCATGCACATACATGCGCCTGGTGTGATTTTCAAACTGCCGGGTCCAGGACTTCAATGGTGGTTGGCCATGAGAGAGTTCAGTGCCTTAACCACCACACTTACCTGCTGGCCCCCTGAAAGGAGGTGTTTCTTAAGAAATAACCAAAAAAGACATCTGGTTTTTACTTCTTGTTGTAGAGTTTAGGTTTTGGAGTACGAAGAAGAAAAAGAACGCTTATCTTCAAATATGTTTTTTTAGAATTAAAAACAAAATTAAACAGAGTTAGCTTCTATCATCTCAATTTATTCGATCCTATGCCCTGGATGGGGAACTAAAATGCAAAAGGGCTGTTTGAGGTGGTATAGGATGAGAAGAAATGCAATGCGAAGGAACTCAGTGCGAGTCGAATGCCCGGGGCTGGACTTCTCTGGGAGTCAGAGCAGCGGGCTGTTACAGCGGGAGAGTTCCTCGTTTTAGGGGGTTCAAGGTCTTGAGTGCGGGGTCAAGGATAAAGCCAGAAAGCTCTTTATATTCGGGCCCTTTCCTTTATAACATGGAGTCTTCCTGGAATTCCGGGGGCATACCTTTTTTCATAACTGCTGGGAAAAAAAGGAATAAGACACTTGCAGTTTAAATGATGTAAAAGCTCACTTTCATGAACACCTAATTATTTTGATCAGTGTGAGCTTTTTTCTTTTTTTTTCTTCCATGTTCAAAGGCAAATTGAGAAACAAGCTAGCCTGGATTTGAATCCTGACTCTCTTAGTCTTTAGCTGTGTGATCTGGGGGCAGTTACTTAGCCTCTCTGTGTGCCTTCTTCTTCTTTTTTTTTTTTTTAGGTTTTTGCCGTAGGGCATATGCACTCAGCAGAGAGAGAGAATGTGAGAAATCACCCTCCCCCCCACCATGGCCACACCGCAATCCTTCTGTTCCATTCTTTTCTAGGGATTTTGGACACACATGCATACACCCCTTATGATTTTATTTTTCTAAGAGAGATTTTGCTATAGGGTGCTTGTGCTTGCCAGAGAGACAGAAAGTGAGAAGTCATCCCCCCAGGGGCGGTGGCCACTCTGCAATCCCTTCTCTTCCATTCTCCTTTCGGGATCTTGGGCACGCACACACATGCGCCAGCGTGATTTTTAAGCCACCTGGTCTGGGATTCGAACCACAGTCGACTATGTGGGAGTCCAGTGACATAACCATTGCGTCATCTGCTGTCCTACCCCATGCGAATTTCAAACTGTGGGGTCTGGGACTTGAGCTGTGGTCAACCATGTGGCAGTCTAGCACCTTAACCACCATATCACCTGCTGGCCATCCTGTGCCTTCATTTTGTACTGCAGTGGACTGAATTTTTTTGTTATGATTTTATTTAGCTTTATTTATTTATTTATTTATTTAAATTTGACAAGAGAGGGCCAGAGTCAGAGAGGGGGAAAATGAGAAAGCAAGCCGCCAGGTCTGGGACTTGAACCACAGTCCACCATGTGGGAGTCCAACACCCTTCACCACCATGCTCTCTGCCGGCCCCAGAACTGAATGTTTATGTGACTCCTCCTGCCATCTCCATAGCAGCACAGACTCTTCTGTTGAAAGTCTAGTCCCTAAGGTGATAGTATTAGGAGGTGAGGCCTTTGGGAGGTGATTAGGTTCTGAGGATGGGGCCCTTATGATTCAGATTAGTGCCCTGATAAAGAGGCCTCTGAAGGCTGGTTAGTCCCTCCACCATGTGAGGACTCAGCAAGAAGGTGCCATTTATGAACCAGGAAGTAGGCTCTCACCAGGTGTTGAATCTACTGGCACCTTGCTCTTGGACTTCCAGCCTCCAGAACTGTGAGAAATGAATTTCCATTGTTTGTAAGATATCCAGGTTATGGTAGTTTGTTGTAGCAGCCCAAATGGACTGAAACAATTGCCTGTAAAATGAAGGGAATAATTTTACTTACAGCACTCAGTCATTATGAGGATTCAGTGAATTAAGACTTGTAAAGTACTTAATTATCAGTTACTGATGGTATGCAGGAAGGAAAATTAATATTTAATGTATTACAAGTAAAAATAAAAATCTAGTTTCTTTAGGCCTTTAAGTTCAACTTAAATATCTTACTATTCTATTTATATATCCATTAAATATGAGCAATCATCTTCGCTTTTTCTTTGACTAAGCTTTAATTGAAATCAAACAGATTGGATTCCTCAAATTATCAGTCTCATTTATAAACGTAGTTGAATCTAAATCTTTAAATATTTTAAATCGCTTATATAAAAGTAATACATTTGATTTTCTCTTTGAACACGTCAGATGCTTTGTAGGCATATTTATGACCCAAATCAGTAAAACCTTCTCAAAGACCTGTCTCATTTCACCAATTATCCCATGACTTACAATATTAATATGGTATAGACATAGTCAAATACTCTTAAATATTTCAATCTAAATAAATCACACGAATAAAATCTATCACACCTTTTAAAATTGGAATCACAAGCCTAATTTGTCAGTTTTCATGTCAGATTCTTTTGAACATGAAAAGCATGACAGTCATGCAGTTGGTTCTAGTTACAGGAGTCCCCCCTTATCTGTGAGGTTCATTATATATCTTCTATGAGTTCATTATATGCAGTTGTATGTGGTCCAAAAATAGTTGGGCACAGTACAATAAGATATTTTGAGAGAGAGAGAGAGAGAGAGACTGCATTCACTTACCTTTTGTTACGGTGTGTTATGCCTTTTCCGTTCCATTTTTAGTTATTATCGTTAATGTGTTACACTTCCTAATTTATCAATTACACTTTGTCTTAAGTGTGTACACACATAACAAAGTGCCCGTACCAGGAGAGGTTTCAGGCATCCATTGGGGGTCTTGGAATGCACCCATACAGATAAGGAGGGGTGAATGTAATATAAACCATACTGCTTTCTTCCTCATCTCAATATTTAATTCCACACCTTCTTTAGGTTGGAAAATCACTTACCTGCTAGGAGGAAGTTTATTATTCCAGAGGAACTTTACCGCAGCATTCCATGTTGATTGAAGTTGTGCCTGAGTATTCCTTATTAACATATGGTTGCTTACTGATCACAGATTCAGGACCTGAATGCTGCACCTGGGCTCATAGATCCTGATAATTCTTCCATGACATGGATAGATAGGCTTGGCCATCATTTATGGTCACCATAGCAACAGGAGTCTCCAAACCATGCTTTTCAGACAGTATTGGTATTTAAATTCTTAGACCAGTGCTGTCCAATATGTAATTTTAGGTCCTGGGTAGGCATATTCAAAAAGTAAAACCTAATTAATATTGATAATATATTTTGTTTAACCCAGCGTATCTGAAATTTCATCATAATTACAACATGTAAGCATTATACAAATTGATAATGAGATATTAAACATTTATTTTTAAGTCTTGGAAATCTGGTACAGGGTGAGAATCCCTGCCCAACCTTGCTTGGAACCAGAAGTGTTTCAGAGTTTGGCGTGTTTGTATGCGCACAGTGAAGTATTTGGGGGCCTAAGACACAAGTCTAAATAACAAGTTTATTTATGCTTCATATATATCTTTTTATTTTTTTTTTAAGAGGGAGATTTTTGCTATAGGATGTGTACACTTGCTGAAGACACAGAGAAAGACAGAGAGAGAGAAAGTGAGAAATCACCCCTAGAAGGGGATGGCCACACTGCAATCCCTTCTGTTCCATTCTGCTCTTGAGATTTTGGGCATGCATGCACATGTGCCTGGCATGAGTTTCAAGCTGCCTGGTCTGGGACTTGAACTATGGTAAGCCATGTGGGAGTCCAGCACCTTATCCACTGTGCCACCTGCTGACCCCCATATATATATTGTATACATAATAGTCCATAGGATATTTTATATACTACTTTTGTATTGCAGCATTTGTACTGCAGCCTGTCACATGAAGTCAGGTGTGGAATTTTCCACTTTTGACTTCATGTGGGCCAGCAAATTTTTGGATCTGGGGACATTTTGGATTCTACATTTTTGTATTAGGGATGCTGAACCTGTATGTATTTTATACTGACAGAACAGCTCAATTTGAATACTGACTTTTCAGCAGTTACCATGAAATATGGTCCTACCAATACAGTAAAGTTGTATTTGAAGGAAAAGCATTTTAGGTTGCTATAGTTTCTCAACTGAAATAAACTGAAATGAAGTAAAATGAAAATTTCAGTTCCTTTGTTGCACTTGCCACATTGCAAGAGCTTAGTAGCCAATTGTGGCCAGAGGCTGCCACGTTGAAGTGTTGTCCCAGACTGTGGAGTCAGATTAGTCCCTCACCCAGTTCTTTTGTGAGGCGGAGGCTGTGTCCTACCACCGTGTCAGACAGCTTCCTCCACTCTGCTGGAGGAAGTCTGCATTTCTCTACTCGCAGTTCTCTAGTAGTTTTAGTTACATCTCATGCATCTGAAGGCATTTTAATATAATATAATTTCATTAGTCCAGATATTCTGTACTTCAGCATATTTTTCTGAGTGGTTTTTCCAACAATTTTTTTTTTTGTTGGAAATAGTTCCAAAAAAGGTCCAGTGGGGTAAGATCATAATCTCTGCTTCATCATCAGTAGTTTGCATTTAGATAGGATTGCGGAGACTTAAATATGATCTGTGTGTGAGCGCAAATGCTGACCAGCTGGTTTATCTCTGTTCATTATTCTGAGATCCTAGACAGCCGGTCTTCATCTTCTTTTCTCCCTTCAAGGACCACATCCTCCCTTCTCATTTATTGCAAATGCTTCTAGAGAATTTCCACAGGCTTTTACTGCTGCCCCTGCCACGTCTCCTGCATTCACTGAACACACATGCACTGCCACCTCTCGTGGGAACCTCAGTGTCTGAGTTCCTCCCTGACTCCACCTCCTCCAATTATACATTGTGTACCTCTTCCCTGTTCATGAATAAAGGTCTTCTTGTGTCATTCGTTTCCCTACTACTGGATTGTGTCCTTCATGACTGTAACATTATGAGCTGGAGTACTGCTCATTCCTCCCACTGTTAATTAGAAAACAAAACAAAACAAAAAAACACCCAAAAACAAAACCTTCCTTGACCCCCACCTCTTTCTTCAGCTGCTGCACCACTTCTGTGCTCTTCTTTCTGGCAAGATTTTCCAAGAGAGTTGTTCTCACTCTCTTTCCTTTTCTCTCCTCCCATTCTGGAACCTATCCCAGGTAGGTGTTCCCACCCCCTGCTCTGCTGATGGTACTTCTCGGTGCCCTCTTCCTCGCCACATCTAGGGTGCATCCTCAATCCTCATCTTTTCCTACCCAGCTATCAGGAACATTTGACTGTTGATTTGTCCCTTCTTTTTGAACAGTTTTCTTCACTTGGTATACACTGGAGCTGTTGCCTTAGAAATGCTGCAACATAGAAGACCCTAGAACAGCTCACACTTCGTCTCCTGCTCATGGGATCTCAGACCAGCTGTGTTTCAGTAGACTTAGGGTGAGTGCAGCCGGATGGCTCTGCTCCAGGCTGTAGTGCAGCTGAGATCGACTCTACACTGGGGACTTCGGGTCTCTGCTCCTCAGGCATTTGTTCTGGGCTGACCCTGGGTTGCTACCCAGGGAATGCTCTTTTGTGGCAGATTATTGGAGTGAAAGAGTGAAGTCACACCACCTAAGTGCCCTGGGGCCTCTTCTTTTGTCTTTCCCACTGATATTCCCATTGAACAAAGAAATTCAGGCCTCGGGCTGACAGGTGGCCTTGTGGCTAAGGACGCTGGATTCCCATATGGCCGACTGCGGTTCAAGTCCTGGACCTGGTGGCTTACCTCAAAGGGTCAGGGAATCTTACTCCACCCACAGCAGGAAAGCAGAGGGACCGTAACCTAGCTTTCCTGCCTGACCTCCGGGTCGCCCATCTTCCTTCATTCTCCGCCCCCCAAACTGTGCCATGTCTCTCAGTGCTTTCTCCAGCTCCCTCTGGGCATGGCAGGGCCTTCCAGTCGAGCCTTCAGACCTTTCTTTTCTTTGCCCCCATTTCCCGAGTAATTGTATTTTGTTTGACAACTTTACTGTCATCTTCTCTGTGAACAAATCTCAAATTCCTATTTTCACTTGAAAACGCTTCCCTTGTTCCACTCCTGTGTCCACGCGAATGTCTAAACAGGGCCCTCCTCTTCCATACATCCACAAATGAGCTGAGGATTTCCTGTCCTGATAGCTCCCAGACTGACCCCTCCAAGTTTGTTTTTCCACTTCAGTAAATGGCAACTTCATTCTTTGAGTTGCTTAGGCTATAACTTTGGAATTATCCTCCACTTTTCTTTCCTGTCCCACTTTTAAATGAAGACAGTTCCGTTGGCTCTGCCTTCCCATTCGGTGGTTCCCCACCCGTCTGCCACTGCCACCCTAGTGCGGCCAAGTGCCCTTTCTATTTTTACTGCAAGTTTGTTCTTTTGTTCTTTCTTTCTCTTTCTCTCCTTCTTTCTTTCTTATTTTAGAATTATTATTCAAATTTATTTTTTATTGTTATTATTCCTTAATTTGCTAATAGGGCACACACACTTACTAGAGAGAGAGAGAGAGAGAGAGAGAGTGAGAGCGAGAAAGTGAGAAAGCAAGCCGCCAAGTCTGGGACTTGAACCACGTTTAGCCATGTGGGAGTCCAGTGCCTTAACCACCACGCCATCTGCTGGCCTCTGCAGGTACCTTCTAAGTGGTTTCCAGCTCTGCCCTTGCCCCTCTATGTAGTCTATTGTGCAGAACAATCGTTTTGAACTTTCAAACCTTTTTGAGCAGTTTCCTTGTTCAAAAGGCTCCAATGTCTAAAGAAAACAAAATCCCTCCATATGCTGTTGGTTCCTTCCTCCTTCAGGGTAAGTGGCAGAGTCAGTCCAGGGGCCTGGGAGGCCCTCCATGGTGTAGCCCCACCCCTGCTGGCTCCCTGGCCTCGTCTGTCACTCTCCCTTTGCTACTGCACTCCAGGCTTGCTGCTGTCAACACTGCCGGCCTGCTCTGGCCTCCAGACCTTAGCTCTGCTGTTTTGGTGCTTGGATTGCTCGTTCCCAGGTACTCGAATGACATCCTCCCTCATTTCTCTCAGGTCTGTACTCAAATGTTATTAGAGTGGCCTTCCCTAAGCACGCTATAAAAATGGCAATCTTTTCGTCTTCTGTACTCCCTACTTCTCTATCCCCCTGGCCTTTCAAAATTATTTTTTGTAGGCACAGCACTATTGCTGGAACGTCATGTAAATAAAGAAATATTTTATGTTTGTTTTCTTCTGTCTGTAAATTCCATAAAGACAGCAGCTCTGTTTTTTTCATTATTTTAGTCTTAGCTTCTAGAACAATGCTTGGAATGTAGTAAAAGCATTCAATAATATACATATCTTTTTTCCATGGGGTGTGTGTGCTCACTAGAGAGAGAACGAGAGATGGAAAATGAGAAATTACCTCCAGTTGGATGGCCATTCCACAGTCCCTTTTCCTCCATTCCGGGATTGGAGGAAATCCCAAAGTACCTGGGATTTGGGGCACAATAACAGAGAAACGGGGAGACCAAGATAGAGGAATAGCAACCCCAACAGGGTCTTTATGCAGGTGCTCATGGACCTGGTGTAATTTTCAAACTGCAAGGTCTGGGACTTGAACTGTGATCGGTCGTGTGGGAGTCCAGCACCTTAACTACCACACCACCTGCTAGCCCCTCAATATTTTTGAATGAATAAAATGATTTTATAGGATGTGCATTTCTTGCACAGGGGATTAGTCTTAGGAAAACTTCAGAACATTCTAATAGAGCTTTCGATTTTCATAGTCAATCTTCTATTTGATGTTGTCATGTATTCAGTGATGCCAGGGAAGACCCAAGACAATGCCATCCTCTCTCCGACAAGGAAATAAGAATTCATTGTTGAGTAAAACTGAAGACATGGGATCAGGTGCTGATGCAATGGTAATGCAACTGGACTCCTTGTGAAGAAGGTCTTGGGTTTGGGTGCCGAGGTCTCCCAGTATGCACTGGGTGCCTACGTGTCTGTGACCCTGTTGCAGCTGCCTCTCTCTGTCTCTCTCTCATACAGTAAACTGAAGCAAGCAAACACAACCTGAAGGCAATCACTGAGGCACAGGCATTTCCTTGGCCCAGACTTCCCCAAGTGGTTGGGGGCTTTTCATAAAAAATGTGCTACCCGGTTTTGTTCTTTTCTTAAGGCTTTGTGGACACAGGCGTAAACCAGCGCTGGGCAGTGACATGATACTGGGCCGACCCACAGGAGGTGGTTCCAGGTCCTGATCCGGATATCCCCTCAAACACACTGGGTGCACGTATGCCCGTGACCCGGGTCTGGCTGAAGCTGGGGTAGATCGTTTGCATAAAGACCCTGTTGGGGTTGCTATTCCTCTATCTTGGTCTCCCCGTTTCTCTGTTATTGTCACTCATGGAAGGAAGGAAAGAAGGAAGGAAGGAAGGAAGAAAGAAAGAAAGAAAGAAAGAAGACAATATAAACTACTTGAAGACAGAGTTTGAACCTGTCCTAATATTAACCTGAATTAGCATTTCTTATGTGTAATTTTAGGGGGTAAGAAATAAAAGGAAAATGTGTAAAGCCCACTTCTCTGTCAGCTTGACTTGGCAGTTAGTTTGCAGATATTTCAGCGTTAATGATCATAACAAGTACTTCTAAAAGCAAGCGACTCTAAAAATCAATACATTTAGCAGTCCTCCACTTGTCCTGTGTTTTAACGGAAAGAAATGTATTTTGGGGAGGAGGGGTGAGACCATTGTGCTTTCTCTAAGCTTTTCATTATCTCATAATCACTGAAATACGAAGAGTGTTTATAGGAGAATGCAAAATACATCCCCACTTCCAGCTTAGGAATTTTTGAAAACTTCAGTTATTTATTGTGTCCTGTGGGTATATGTCATTTATAACCTTTTTCTTTTCAAGAGTGTGTTTGTATGTCTGACAAAGTGAGTAACTTATCTAAGATTACAAAATCAGCTTTTGGGGGCATGGCGGTGCCCGCCCTCTGGCGAAATCAGCTACTGGGCACCAAACATGGCAACAAACTCAGAAGAGGGCTCTGACTTGCAGGCTCGTGTCCCTACGTCACACGGTTGTGAAGAGCCGGGCAGCCTAACTTTTTGAAGGGATTGGATCTTACATGGCCGACTGAGTGGTTTGAGTCCTGGAACTTGGTGTCTTGGAAACATGCTGGGCATGTGTACATGTATGCCCAAAATCCCAAGAAGAGAATAAAAGAGAAAGGATTGTGGTGTGGCCATCTCCTCTGGACTGGGTGGGGGTTGGTGATTTCTTACTTCCCCCTCTGTCTCTTTCTGGCAAGCATGCGTGCCCTATAGCAAAAATCTGAAAAAAAAAAAAAAAAGCCAGTAAATCATATATCCCAAAGTCAAATAGAAATTATGTTATAAAGACAAAAGACAGTGGGTGGTGTGGTGGTTAAGACACTGGACTCCCACATGGCTGACCATGGTTTGAGTCCTGGACCTGGCAACTTGCTTTCTCACTTTCTCTCTCTCTCTCTGGTCAGTGCACATGCTCTATAGCTAGTTGAAAAATAATAAAAATAATAAATTAAATAATTACTAAAAAAGACATTAAAAAAGGTGGACCATGCTACCAACTGATAAACTTTTTGTAAGGAACAACCACAAACCGAGTTTTTCTTTTTTCTTGTCTTTATAGACAGTGGTGGAAGAGTTTGAAACCTCCAGTTGTTTAAAGATGTTTTTGCCTTAGGGTGTGTGTGCTTGCTGGGGAGAGGGAGAGGAAGGAAAAGAGAGAGAGAGAGAGAGAGAACTCACTCCACAGGGATGATGACCACACTGCAATCCATTTTCCTCTCTCCTCCTCCTGGGATCTTGGGCACGCAAGCACTCATGCCTGGTGTGATTTTCAAGTCACTGGATCCAGGACTTGAACTGTGGTGGGCCATGTGGGAGGGAGTCTAGCAACATAACCACTATGCTGTCTGTTGGCCCATTTCTCATTCTTGATCATAGCTGGTATTGTCAGTCATAGTGGTAAATGAAAAGTGAGCTCATTGTTTTATTTATTTTTTTTCTATTAGAGAGAGAGTCAACCTCAACAGAATCTTTATGTCATGATCCCACCTTGCAGCTGGCCTCAGCCAGCCAGGATCACGGGCACATGTCTGCACCTGGTGTGCACAGGGAGACCTTGGGACACAAACCTGGGACATTCCCATATGGTCTCAGCATCGTGGATCATTGTGTTACTTTGCTCTGGCTGACCTCCACTGTGGATTATATCTGTGCCTCCCCAGGAAGTCACATTGAGCGTTTGCTCACGTTCTATTGGGCATTTGAATAGCTCGTTTCGTGAAATGCCTGTCAAGTACTTTTGCTCATCTAAAAAGGGATTACGGGGCAGGTGCAGGTGGTGTGGTGGTGAACGCCCTGGACTCCCACGTGGCTGACCATGGCTCAACCCTGGACCCAGCACATTGAGGACTGTGCTGGATGTGTGTGCATGTACACGTGCCCAGAATCCTGAGAGGAGAACAGAGAAGGGATTGTGACATGGCCATCCCTCCTGCGGTTGATTTTTTACTTTCTATCTCTCTGGCTCTGTCTTTCTCTCCAGTGAGTGCTTACACCTTATGGGAAAAAAAATCTTAAAGGAAAAAAAGAGAAAGGATTATCTTTTTAAAAATTTATTTATGGCGTTCTTTAAATTTTCTAGATAGAAGTCCTTTGTCAAATATGTTACAAATATCTTTTACTACACAATGGGTTACTTTTTAAAGTATATATACACACATACACAAACACACACACACACACATTTTGATGAACAGAAATGTTTAATTTTAATAAATTCCAATTTATGCATCTTTTAAGTGCTTTTTGTGTCTTGTTTAAGAAATTATTGCCTGTCTCAAAGTCATGAAGATAATCTCCTGTGCTATCAAGAAGTTTTATTGTTTTCTCTTTCACATTTGGATCTATAACCCCCTTGAATCAGTTGGATATGGTGTGAGGTAAGGGTCAAGATGATATTTTTTTGTGTAACTATCCTGTTGACTCAGCATTATTTATTGAAAAAGTCCTCCTTTTACTACTGAACTATAATATAATGGCACCTTTTCTGTTATCAAGTTATCATATGTTTGTGAATCTTTATGGACGTCCTATATTCTGTCCTATTGGGCTATTTGTCTAATAAAGTATTTTAAATTATTTTAGTTCTGATATCAGATATGCAAGTCCTTCAATTTTGTTTTTCTTCTTAATTTTCTTTTAGTCTATTTTTACATTTAAATTTTAGAATCATTCCATCAGTTTCCACAAAAAAAACCCTACAAGATTTTGACTGGGATTGCTTTCACTCTGTAGATCAATTTGGGAACATTGACATCTTCACAATATTGAGTTTTCTAATCAATGAAAACAATATAGCTCTAATCATGTTGTCTTTAATTTCTCTAAGCAGTGTTTTGAAATTCTCTTTGTAGTATTCTTGCACATCTTTCGTTAGGTTGATTCTTTTTGTTGTTATTGCAAATGAATTTATTTTTTCCCCCTTGTATATGTAAATGCAGTAGATTTTTTTAGTATAGTGACCTTGACTCCAGGAATTTTGGTACATTCACTTCTTAATTTTAATAGTTTATTTGTAGATTTATTTGGGTTTTCTGTTTATTTGAATTTTCACGTTCTATGATAGATAGAGAGTTTTTTATTGTTTTGTTTTTTAGAGAGATTTTTGCTACAGGGTGCGTGCGCTTGCAAGAGAGACAGAGAGAGAGAGAGAGAGACAGAAAGTGAGAAATCACCCCCTGTGGGATGGCCATGCTGCAATCCCTTCTTCCCCATTTTCCTCTTGGGATTTTGGGCATGCATACACACGTGCCCAGCGTGAGTTTCAAGCCTCTGGATTCGGGACTTGAACCATGGTGGGCCATGTGTGAGTCCAGCGATGTAACCATCTGCTGGCCCTGAGAGTTTTAATTTTTCTTATTTAATTATTATTATTTTTCCAATTTACTAGAGAGCATGTGTGCTCACCAAAGAGAGACAGAGACAGAAGAAGAGAAAGGGAGAGGGAGAATGACCACGCCTCAATCCCTTCTCCTGCATCTCTCCTTACTTTTGGGATTTTGGTCACTTATGGACACATACCTATCACCTGGAACCACATGGTGGGCCATTTGGGATGCCGCACCCTTAACCACCAGGCCATGGATGGGCTCTCTTGTCTAGTTCTTATACCTTTCATTTAGTTTTCTTATTGCCTTGTTGCACTGGCTAGGTCTTCAGTTATAATTCTGAATAGAGATGATAATGAGTTTTACTTTCAGTGTCAGAAGAAAGCTTTCAGTATTTAAAGTATCACATTTGATTAGAAGTATCACTGAAACTTTTTTTTATCTGGTTAAGAAATTCACTTATTTCTATTTTGGTAGTCATTCAAATCATGAACTTGTATTGAGTTTTATCAAATATTTTTCCTGCATTTATTGAGAATGATCATATCTATAGATATGTTGTGGTTCTCCTTTATTTTGACTATGTGGTAATCACATTAAAAATGTTAAAATGGGCTGGCAGGTGGCATGGTGGTTAAGGGCACTGGACGCCCACATGGCTAATTGCAGTTCAAGTCCTGGACCTGGTGGCTTCCTTTTCCCTTTCCCTCTCTCTCTGATTCTGTCCCTCTCTGGTCAACTAAATAAAGTTAAATTTTAAATAAAATTTTATTAAACTTCATTTATTCACTCATTTATTTTTTAATTTGACCAGAGACAGAGAGAGAGAGAGAGAGAGAGAAGGAAAGTGAGAAAGCAGCGACCAGGTCCAGGACTTGAACCATGGGTGGCCATGTAGGAGTGTCTAGCGCTTTAACCACCATGCCACCTGGTCCCCAAAATAATTCTTAAAAAAGAAAAGACTATTAAAAAATATTAAAACAATTTTTTTTGTTATAAATCCAACTGATGTGTTATCATTTTTGTGTCTTATTGCTGATTCAGTGTGCTAATGTTTTGTTTAAGAATTTTCTGTTTCTGTTTAGAAGAGTAGAGCCTGTAATTTTCCTTAGCATAATGAACTTACCCTATTTTGGTATTGAGTATATGCTTGGCTTATAAAATTAATTAGAATGTGTTTCCTTTTTTTGCCCAGTTCTCTGGAAGAGATTGGTTTTAGTTATTCCTTAAGTGTTTGAAATAATTCATCAGTGAATCCACCTTAAACTAGAATTTTCTTTGTAGGAAAATTTTAAATTATGAATACAATATATCAATAAATATAGACCTATGGAGATTTAACCATTTCTTCTTGTGTCCAAATTTGGCTGATTGTGTTTTTTAAGTAATTTGGTCATTTAAACTTGCAAATTCTAAGTGAAAGTTGGAAATAAAATTTTAGAGTTTTTTAAAAATTTTTTTGTTTTTCTAATGTTTGTGGTTTCTATGTAGTGTCTTCTGTTTCTTTCTTGATAATACAGGTTTTGATAATACAGGTTTTGATAATATAGGTTTTGATAAATCTTAACCAGGGTTTATTACATTTATTATTCTTCCAGAGAGCCTATTTTGACTTTGATGGTATTTTTGCTCGTTTGTTAGAGAGATTTCGCTATTGGGCACATGCAGTTGCTGGGGAGACAAAGACAGAGAGACGGGAAGTGAGAAATCACCCCCATGGGGAGTGACCACCCTGCAATCCCTTCTCCTCCATTCTCCTCTTGTGATCTTGGGCGCGTATGCACATGCACCTGGCGTAAGTTTTAAACTGCCAAATCTGGGACTTGAACCACTGTCGACTACGTGGGAGTCCAGTGATGTAACCATTATACCGTCTGCTGGTCTCAGGTTGAGCGATTTACTCAAGATCCCAGAGCCTCTTCATTAAACAGAACTAAGACTGGTTTAGCCCAAATGAGTGTGACCCAATTTGGGGAATTATCCTCAGAGGTGAGGGCAAAATGTATTTCTCATGATGGCAAAATGTGTAATATTTGTCAAATGTTGAGTGACCACAGTGTTGCCAATAAATTCCATTAGAAAAATAACTCTAACACTTGGCCTTTTCCTTAGGGAGAGGACCGTGACTCTGCAGCACCCCTCACAGTAGCTAAGTGACAGGAAGGTCACTTAGCAATGCTTTCCACTTCCAGCTCTCCTGATCGGTTCCGCCAGGTCACTGTAGGTTAGGCAGAAATAAACCGACGGCAAGTAACGTGACAACAGCAACAGAACACCTGGCACAGGTATAAAACAGACTTTCAGAAACAGCCTGAAAGAGGCCACCCCAAAGTCTCAAAGGTTGAAGTGTGTCACTTCTCTTATGTAAGTTGTAACCGATTCATTGCTGCTGCTTTGGGGTGGTGAGCAGTAAGCTGGCTTTGTTCTGTTTTCCATTATTACTGCCGTGCCTGAGTTTCAGCTGGATTCTTTCCCTCTGTCCTTTTGGCATCCCCTTCATTCCGGATACACGGTGGGCCTGGGCTTGGAAACAGTGCGGGGCTTTTCATTCCATTCAGTCATGAGGGCAGGCAAGTTAGCAGTGAAGGTGCAGAACAAAGGAGCCTGTACTGCATTGCAGATGTGTGCACATGGATGTGCATGTGCATGCACGCATGTGCAGGTGTGTGTGTGTTGTACTCTGGTCGTGAAATTCCCAAAAGACCACCAAAGAGCCGATTCCGATGCAAGCACACAAGGGTCGATTTTATTCAGGCTTGAGCCAGGACTCTCGATTGTCGCTGACACAGCGGATCAGTCGAGAGCCCCAGTGTTAGTTGTTCTTTTTATTTGTTGCTGTGGAGGGGAGGTCGAGGGGTGCTGAGGAATGCACTCAGGCAGCCATACATTAGCTGTAGATTACAAGAAGCATAGTTGTCTTCTACTGATTGGTCGTTAGACCGTTAAGTTGCTTTGGGGTTCTGGTTTTTTTTTTTTTTTTTTTTTTCTCATTGGTCAGCCCCAGTGGGGTGATGGCCTTATGACCTTCTATGTGATTGGCTCGCCTCCATGAAATGGGGCCGATTTCCAGAAAGGTGGGTTTAACAAAATGGAGTCGCCCCATTAAAAATGGAGTCACTCTGGCCCTTCATGTGCACACACGTGCGTATGTGTGTGTGTGCCTGTGGTTGTTAAGAACCAGAGAGCAGGAAGCAAGGAGGAGAGTGCTGGGTGAGAAGGGGAGTTTGATGGCTGTCAGCATAGTTACATAGAAGTTGAGGATGTGTGGGGAAGGGGTGCAGACACAGAGAGTCGTGGAACAGACAGCAGGACTCTTCTGGGTTATGAGTTGGGTCAGGGCCACTTAGAGAAAGGAAATCTCTTCTTTAGAAGAGTGGAAACTTGGGACATTACCTATTTTCTAAAAGAAATAGGGCCGGGGGTGGGAACACAGGAAGATGAGCTGCTCCCTCTGCTTTTCGACTGTCCAGTGCTGCAGTAGCTGCATTACTTCCTGGGCTCCCCCTCCAAACTATTTCCTGTAGGTGAGGCCAGTGCCTGTACCTAACCCAGGGCCCATGGTAGAGTGAGCCTTCAAAAAAACAGTTGATCAGTGAACACATGTGGTGGATGAGCCGGGAAAAACAAAGCCTCCATGAACATAAATGTCAGAAAGGAGAGACGGAACGCTTTGCTCATGGTTTTTATTTTTATCTTTTCATTATGGAAAAATTTTAAACATATCCCAAAGTAGAGAAAACGGTATTATGCTGATTTCCTTGGCCTCAACAATGACCAACATATGGCTGATCTCACTTCCTTTCTACACCCCCTCCCCACTGGATCACTTTGAAACAAAGCCCAGATGTCAAATCATTTCATCCGGAAATACCTCAGCGTGTATCTTTAAAACAATGAAGAGTCTTGCCTTTTAGAAAATCTAACCACAAGATCATTATCACGCCAGAAAAACAACACAAGTGTTTTCTTACTGTCATTGAATATGTGATTGGTATTCAAATTTCCCTTATTGTCTTACAAATTTTTTTCCCTAGTTGATGGGTAAGAATCAGAATCCAATCAAGGACTACAAATGCCTTTAGTTGATAAATCTCTGAGGCCCTGTTTAGTTTATAGGTTCACCCTTTATTTTTTTTCTTGCGATTTATTTATTGAAGAAACTGGATCCTTGGTCTTATGTAATTTCCCACCGTCTGAATTTTAACTAATTGTATATAGTTTCATTTGTTTTTGAATCCCCAATATTTCCTATAAATTGGTCTTTGGAATATTGCTCAGCCATAAGGAACAATGAGACCCTGTTATTTTATACAAAATGGGCAAACATAGAAGATTTAATGATAAGTGAAGTAAGCCAGACTGTGAAAGACAAACATTGTATGTCCCTGCTCAATATATAGGCAATGTCTACATTCTATGAAAGAAATGGAAACACTTGAAGATGTAACAGTAGGGAAGACAAGGGTGGATACCAGACACTATAGGGAAGGGCAGTGGGTGGAAGGGGCTTAGGAGGGAGTACTTGACAAACGTAAGAACATAAAGTTCTCTAAAGGAAAAGATATATATCCTTGATTTGTTGGTAACATAATGAATATTTTTGAGGGAAAACCATTTTGGGTGCTCCAGAGATACACAGCAATGAAATGTACAGAAGAAATAATAATAATAAAAAAGAACCTAAAATCTATCACATTTTTGGTTTTTGGGCAAGAACACAGGTGAAGTATGTACATACTGTCATTGTGCATCAGGAGGCTAGGGACACCAGTCCTTCTCTGTTGTGAGAAGCTCCATCTGTGCATAGGCATTGTCAGCCCAGTCCATGTCTTACCCATCCTCCTCCTGCTTTTGCCCAGTGATTTCAGTGACCATGGATAATTCTGTCTAGATCAGGGGTTGGGAAGCTTTTCCTCTAAGGGGCCAGTGTTCAGTACTTTTGGCTTTGAGGGCCGTACGGTCTTCATTATGGTGATAGGAGAGCCTTGGACAGGTGGCATTGGGCAGCAAGACTGTGCACCTGTGAAAACTGTCCACCACATGACCTTGGCCTGTTGGCAGTTGATTACCAACCCCTGACCCAGGGTTGCAAAATAATATCGCCAGTCTATCATTCTTTCTTTATTAAGATGCTTCCATAGAGAGGAGTTTTGCCTCATTAGTTATTTGGTTACCCCGAAGGTATAACAGAAAGCAAACTGTCTGTAAAGGAAAGACAGAAAAAAATTTGTTTGTTGCCAGAATGAGTTGGCCTTCCAGAATTTTCCCAAGATGATCCATTTCTTTTTTCCAAGTGTCATCATGAAATTATGGCTTTTTGACATAGTTGATGTTTCTACTTTCCTAGACTTGAGCCCTGTGGCCACATGGGAGGGTCCCTGTGGCCAGTGTCCTCAGCAGTCACCCTGTAGCCACACGCACTTTGGAGGCATTCTGTACCCATGACACAGAATGTCACGGTTGTCATGACCTCTGTTGTACTGTCACTGTAAAATCAACCAGAGGTCTTTGCTGCTTTGCATGCAGGATGCTACAGTGTTCAGTTATGTTAGGTAACCAAAAGGTATGTTTTTAAAATTTAGAAATTTGATTCTTTCCTACAGTTTTACGTAATTTTTGTTCCTTTTTCATTGATCATTTTTCTCTCATCCTTGTCTAGCTTCTTTTCCTCTCTTCTTTCTTCCCAACCCATTAACTACATTCCTGGAGTCTTGTTTTACTCTAAGGACCTCTAACTTTCTGGGAAAGCTCAGTCTTATGTTCATGGTTTTGGTTGTACCCATATGGGGATGACTTTTGGAATATTATCTCTCATTTTATATGAATATACTTGTTTTTATCCTGCCTAAATCACTGTTGTTAAGCAAAGCCGACATTTCACAATGCAATGTTATTTAATTAGTCTACATCCTGAAATTTAATACTCTTTGGTTTTTCATTAGTGCCAAGTGGAAAAAAAAAGAACGTATTTCAAGAGGGTACATGTAATATTATTGTACCTATCAAAACGTTCTCTTCTGATTTATCGTCCCTGTTTCACTTAAATTGCCTGACTCTTCTGAGGCTCCTCTTTTCTTTTCTCTGTTTCCCCCCCCCCAGCTATTCCAATTTATGACCTGCTTGTTCTCTCTGTCCTTGCCAAATTCTCACCCTAACCCACTGTCCTCCCCTCCAGCAATTGAGGATGCATGGCCTCTTTCAAGTCTCTGTATCATTGACCTACTTGCTGCTCTTGGTAACTCTTGGTCATTTTTCTTCTCTTGAATTTGGGGGCAACCTTTTTTCTCTCACTCTCATCTAGAGCCCTTTCTTCGCTCCTCTTCTCAGCCCATTCACTGTGTTCTCAGAGTCTTGCTTTATTCTAAGTGTCTCTCACTTCCTGAGGAAGCTCATCGATGGCTGGTCTTCTGGTCATGACGTCAGTTAAACCTAGCTGGGGATGGCTTTTGGAATCCCGTCTCTCATTCTGAGCTCTGAGGCTTCTGTTTCTATATATATTGGAAAGTATAAAATGTATAAACGTTGACTTCTTTTTTTAACAACTAAAAATAAAATACAGGAGCAGAGAGTGTGTCCTTTTCCCAAGATACCTTTTGAATGGATTTGTGTCACTCATGGAGTCCTGGTTGCTAACTGATCAATGAAAATTTTCTGAAGATGAGTTTAAAGCCTTCTAAAAACTGCTTCCCAGCGGCTGTGCATTTTTATCTTCTGTGGCACCCTGGGTCTGCACCGGCCTGGTGTATACTGGCTGTCCTTTGCTTCAGACCACGTACTCCATAATACTCCTTCTCTAGTCGGTGTGAGTTGACTACGAACATTTCTTAAGTTTTGCATCTCTCCCTGAAGATTTTCTAGACTTCATTCTGCCCACCTTCAAGGATACCAACAGCTGAGTTCTTTCTCTCTCAACCACAAGAACAGGAAGAAAATATATTTTTTTAACTTAAAAGCTTCCCCCAACCTATCATTTCCTAGGCTGATAAGAAAGGAAGCAGGTTTCTCTTTTGGGAATCGACTGTTTAATGCGTCTGGCACACAGCAAAGTCACTTCACCTTAGTGTGTGATAAATATAAAACTATCTTTCCTAACAATCTTCTTTTTTCATACAAGTACCATTTTTATCTCATTAAGAAACATTGCTGCTTTTTTCTCTGTCCTAATTGTCACAGTTGAATACGTGTCAGTCAATAATGTCACATTAGGTAGCTATGTGGCAAAATGACACATTCATTAGGATCGATGCTGAAAGGCTCATTGAGAAAAGCCACTCAGGGCAAGTACATTTAATAAAAATCTCAACTATGTTTCTTCTCTTTCTTTTTTTTTTTTTTTCTTGTGAAGCTTGGATCAAGGCTTATATTAAATGTGGTGGAATTTAAAAAGTGATTTTTTTTTTTTCCTTTAAGAGCTTTTTTGCTCATTCGTAATTGAAGCATTTCGTTTATTTTATTTCTTTCATGAGAGAGTACAAGAGAGAGAGCACGTACTCATATGCATGAGAGAGAAAGGAGGAGAGGCAGCCCAGACCAGGTCTGGTCATGCCATGGTCCTCTTTCTCCAACAAGTCAGGGTGACCTTGGGTGTGCTAGCCCAGCATGTTTCAAGCTGACTTGGGATCTGAACCTGTGGTCGTCCATATGGCTTCCAGCATGGTATCCTACTGCTTGTGATACTAAGACTGGGTCGATACATTCTTTAGAATTATTGAAAGTGAGCCAAACAGCTTAAGGAATGGTGAACTATAAGAGCATTTTGGTTTGTGACTGTGTTTTCATTTTAGAATGAGAGTATAAAAATGTTTCTAGCTTTTGCTGTATTTTTAATTTTGAGAAAGATGTGAGATATGAATATTGAGATGTTGTAGTGATAACTGATTTGCTTAGTATATAAAGAAACACTGAGAGACATTTTTCTTCTTTTTTGTTTTCAATTTTTTGCAGTAGGGTACGTGTGCTTGCCAGAGAGGGACAGGAAGTGAGAAATCATTCCCTGGGGGGGAGGGGATGGCCATGCCACAGTTCCTTCTCTATTCTCTTGGGATCTTGGGCATGCATGCACATGTGGCCAGCATGAATTTTGGGTTTGGACTTGAACTGTGGAGTAGGCCATGCGGGATCCAGTGCCTTAACCTCCATGGCACCTGCTAGTTCACATTTAGAGTCTTTGAAAGTTCAGCTGATTAAATATTTCTGTATGGAAATTTTAGGATATTCAATTTATAATTTAAAATTGAGGTTACAGGGACCAGCAGTTGACATCATGGCTATGTCGCTGGCCTCCCACATAGTCGACTGTGGCTCAAGTCCCGGACCTGGTGGCTTAAACTCATACTGGTGCATGTGCATGCCCAAGATCCCGAGAGGAGAATGGAGGAGAAGGGATTGTGGCGTGGCCATACCCCCTGAGGGGTGATTTCTCGCTTTCTGTCTCTCTGTCTCTCTCTGTCTTTTTGGTGAGCGCATGTGCCTTTTAGCTAAAACTTCTCCAAAAAAAGAAAAAAAATGAAGTTATAAAACATATAGCATCCACAAATATTTATTAAGACTAAGCGCTGACGTCACCACACTTAGAACGGTGTACCTCACAGATTAGTGAGGGTGGGAGGAGTCTGGAGATATTCCATGTGTTTGTTTATACGGCACGTATTTATTGAGTATATTCTCGGTGCTGGCTTCTGATGGGTTCTGGTGTTACAACGGTATGCAGCATATCAGTGGTTCTTGTGTTAGAATTTACATTCTAGGGACCAGCAGGTGGTGTAGTAGCTATGGTGCTGGATTCCCACATGGCCAGCCACGGTTTGAGCATCAGAACCAGTGACTTGAAACTTACACCAGGCATGTTATGCATGCATGCCCAAAATCCCAAGAGGGGAATGGAGGAGAAGGGATTGCAATGGCCATCCTCCTGGAGGGCGATTTCTCACTCTCCCTCTCTGTCTCTTTTTATCTCTCTCCAGCCAGTGTACATACCCTATGACAAAAACCTTTAAAAAATTACATTCTAGTAGTAGGTATTGAGAGCAAACAAACTCATTCCATTGGGCTTACAAAAGAGTGTTGAGCAGACTTACACATTCACACCATGGTCACCCTGTGGCGTTCAGCTCCTCTTGAGCAGTGAATCACCACTTTCCCACAGAGCCCGCCTCCATGAACCTTCCAAGGTGCTTGTACTTGCTGAATAACTAAATAAAGTGATACCATCAAGAGAGGGCTACATATGAGGCCTTCAAGAATTAAACTCCAACTCTTCCTCCATGTGGCCTCTGTCGCAGTTGAAGACGACTTTCCTGTCAGTCACTAATACATTGATGAACAACGATCTGTGACTCTCAGTCAGTGCTTCAGGAGTATAAATCGTAGACTTTGTCCAGTAGGTCTGTTTCCCTGTCTTCCAAAAGAAAGGCAGTCAGAGTGACTTGGAAAGAGGCATGTGTGTGTGTGGATGGGAGGGTATGATGGCATATTAGCTTCCTTTAGTGCAATAGGCATCAAGATAATTAACCTACTTCTACCCGAGTTTAAAATGGTAGAAGTGGTGCAAAGAACCTGCATTAATTTCTTCAGGTATGTTACTTTTTCTTGATAAGGCTAGAGAATTTTATTATACTTTGGCCAAGGGGAATTACAGAGGAAGGAAATAATTGAAAAGAGATTAACCTAATGGGAGAGGGCTCAGTCACTTTTAATAATGCAATTTTCAGGCTGGATTCCTATTTAACCCGTGATCTTCTTAAATTATCTTTGTTTGCCTCTCCCAAGGAAAGAGAAAGGTACTAAGAGAATAATCTAAATTGGTAAAACTTCGACATTATCTTTTAGTGTTCTGTATGGATTATATGAGCAAAAGAATAATGACATTTCCTTCTCAATTCATCAGGTAGTGGAAATTATTACTATATAATATCGCAGACTTGATAGATTTTGTTAGTTGCTTATTTACTGTCTGCTCTGTACATAGAAAATCTACTTACTCTCTGATAATACGTTCAGTGATTATTTGATCAGCTGACAGTTTAGGATACTGAAATACTTCTTAAAAAAATCAGTGGCTCAGGGCCAGCAGGTGGCATGGTGGTTAAGGCACTGGAGTCCCACATGACTGACTATGATTTGAGGCTTAAAAATCACACCAGGTGCATGTACATGTGCGCCCAAAATCCCAGGAGGAGACTGGAGAAGAAAGGATTGTGGTATGGTCATCCCCTCTGGGAGATGTTCTAGAAACATCCTTATAGTGCTGATTTATTAAAAATATTGATGCTCAAATGATTTCATTGACTCCTCGCAGCAGCTTTGTAAGGAAGGTGACAGCTCTTAGTGCAAGATCATATGGCCAGTCAAATGAGAGCCAGTTTCCAAATCAAGGTCTTGGGATTTTAGATTCTAGCCGCTTCCATTTCAAGACCACCTACGAGGGCTGGTCACAGTCCTGGCCACACACCCAGAGCCCTGCGGAGAGCCCGTGTGGAGACCTTGACACGGGATGACGCCTGTATTTCTCTCCCCCACCGCTGGACATTTATTAGTTTAAAGCCACTGGCAAACGGCATATCGTAAATTACTAACAAAATGAATAGTCTAGATTTCTAGATCACTAAGTTGGCTGTACCCTAATAAGTAAAATATGATTACTCATCAAATTAAGTTGCCTGGTCTTGGAGGAGTGTTGAAGTGAGAGTTCTAATTTTCGAGGGAGGCCACGTAGCCACGAGAGGTTACATTCTTTTAGAGTTAGCTGTTAGTCCTTTAAGAATGCGTGCTTGGTGTTTGTTGAGCTCATTCTTTTCAGGCTTTTAAAGTTGGAACCTTCCTGAGGCTGGCAGGTGGTGTGGTGGCTAAGGCACTGGACTCCCGCAGGGTTGACTGTGGTTTGAGTCCTGGACTTAGAGACTTGTTTTCTCACTTTCCCTCTCTTTCTCTGTCTCTCTCTCTGGTGAATATGCATGTTTATAGCAAACTTAAGAAAAAAAATGATAACATTAAATGATTTTTTTAAAATAGTTGGAACTTTCCGTTGTAGCAAGAAGAACTGGTCTTAGTGAAAAGGTGTATCAAATCATCAACTCTGACGCTGTCACTATCCAAAGATCTAGTCTTGGTAAGGTTCCCTAAGGGAGAATCGTGATCCTTGAGACCGACTCCCCCGTGTTATTGTTGAGTAACTTACAAGGATGTGAGTCTCCCCTGCTCTGGCTGGAAGCCGGATTTCTAGGTGGAAACTAGACTTTTTTGAGGGGTAGATGCCACATGTGTGGTTTAAACTTAATTCGAGACTCAGGTGCCATAAATAATAAGATTAGGAGCAGAGAATTTTGTGAATGAGAGATTAGGTGTCAGAGAGATGGCAAATGTGTGTAATTTATCAATAGCTGAGCTTATAAACCAGTGTTCTGCCTTGACATTCACAAAGAAGAATGATGCCACCAGTGTCAGAATCTCTCATGTGCTTTGGGGGTAGTTATTAGTCAAAGAATTTAGGATGTCATAAAAACTGATGATCAAGACGTGGAAACGTCTAGAGAGCGATGCTCCATCTTGCACAAAGAGAAGGCAAACATGGAAGGGGAACTTTATGTCATCTCTAAAGACAGAGACTGTAGACGATAATTAAAGCAACCAAACTCGTATTCGTTTTCTGGCTAGAGAGCCTTGTGAAATATTTTGTCTCATCATCTAGACAGCGATGTTTATAATATTTATTTTCCAAGATGGGAAGAGTATCCAGGAAATGAGAGTTGAAACTTGGCAGTTGTGGTTTCATAAGGGGAAAGTATAACCTGTCCTATTAATGCCAAATTAAAGTGGTTGATGGACTCTGAGCAGAAAAATCAACTCACCTTAAAACCTATAAAATGAATTCATGGGGCAGTGGAGTCACACACAGACTCAAGTCAGGGTGGACAAATCATAGGATCACAGTGACAGCTCTTGTCTTCCTTCCCCCCTCCCTCAGTTCATCCCTCTGTCCCTTCTTCCTTCTCTCCCTTCCTTCCTCAGAGAGAGATTTTTGTTATAGGAGTGCACGTGCTCGCCAGAGAGACAGAAAACAAGAAATCACCACCTGGGGGCTGGCCATACCACAACCCCTTCTCCTCCATTCTCCTCTTGGGATTTTGGGCACACACATACATGCGCCCGGCGTGTTTTAAGCCACTGCGTCTGGGACTCAAATTGTGGTCCACTACTTGGAAGTCCAGCAACATAACCATTACTCTATCTGCTGGTCCCCCTGCCATATTTTATTTTAAGTTCTTTTGTCCTGACTTCTTAGGTAATCTTGGGAAAGATGTTTCTTTTCCATGTGTGTTCAAACACCTTGTAAGTGAGAATTTTTAGTACCCCTTCCTGTTGTAGGAGTTAGTAATGGTTCTAAAAGTTTTCAGCATTTTAGAGAGACTTTTTTACTTAACAGAAGTTATCATGATAAAAATTGTAAAAGTTTATGCATGGAAGAATATACAGAAACTGTATTTTAACCAATAATTTCTAGCACAAAGAAAGATCAAAAAAGCTACTAGATTGAGTAGCTTTAAAATTCACAATAAAGTCTTCTAGGCAGGGATGATGCCCACTGAGTAAGAAGGGAAATAATATATTTGGACAGAGATTGGCTTTGGATTGGTTTGTAAAGAGCTATTGGGTCATCAGAAAAGTCATGATCTATTTTTCTGTATATTTCTGTGCAAAAATGCATCATGACTTTTCTAATGACCCAATAGTTTAGCAAGATATTCTGGTTATCCATTGTTACAAAACAAATGCTTCAAAACTTAGTGACTTAAACTATTAGTTTTACTTTAATATTATTAAATTGTAAATAATTTTATCATGTGTAGATGGTAAGCTTTTTTTTAAAAACATGACTTATTTATTTTTAAGAATTTATTTAATTTTAATATTATTATTTAAAATTTTTTTAAGAAGCTTTTACCTTAGGGCACATATGCTTGCTGGAGAGAGAAAGAGACAGATACAGTGATAGGGAAAGTGAAAAATCACCCAAGGGGAATGGCCACACCACAATCCCTTCTCCTCCATTCTCCTTCTTGGATCATGGGCATGCATGTACTTGTGACTGGCATGAGTTTCAAGCCACTGGGTCCAGGACTTGAACCATGGTCAGCCATGTGGGAGTCCAGTGATGGAACTGGTATGCC
>NW_006159506.1:585586-603543 GCF_000334495.1 Tupaia belangeri chinensis | reverse complement strand
TTTTTTTTTTAAAGAGATTTTTGCTAAAGGGCACACATGCTCGCTAGAGAGACAGAGACATAAAGTGAGAAATCGCCTCCCAGGAGAGATGGCCACATCGCAGTCCCTCCTCCTCCATTCTCCTCTTGGGATTTTGGGCACACACGCACATGCGCCTGGCATGAATTCTAAGTTGCCAAGTCTGGGACTCAAACCATGGCCCACTCGGTGGGAGTCCAGTGCTGTAACCATCACGCCATCTGCTGGTCCTGAGAAAAAGTACACTTGACAGTGTCTCATGGCGCACTGCTCCCTAGCCCTCAGTTCATCAAGATCTCAGACGCAGGCGCTCCCAGTGTGTTTTCAGGTCAGCTCAGCATCTGAAGCTCAGTTGGCTGCATGGCTCCAGCATTGCAGGTCAGCGTGCCACTGCCTGCACCTGAGGCTGGGCCTGGATTAGCATTTTCTACCGAGCTCAGTGGGAATGATTCTTCTGCTAGTCTTCTTGGGGCCACTCATATAGTGAGTCTTGTCATGGGTGGTTCACTTGAGGCTGGCTGGCCCCAATGGTCTTGCCTACTTGGCTGGTGGTGCTGGCTTTTGTCTGGGTCTCTCTCTCTCTCTCTGTCTGTCTCTCTGTCTCATCTCTCGTCTTCAGGGAGTCTAGGCTGGGCTTCATCACATGGTGACCTCAGGGTTTCCAGACCACGAGAGCAGACACTGCAGTGCATCTTGGTGTCAGGACCCCAACTTTCACCATCCTTTCCACTTCGTTCTATTGGTCAAAGCAAGTCACAGGCCAGCTTAGGTGTAAGGTGTGGGAAACATTCCTCCACCTGTGGATGGGATGGAGAAAGTCACATTGTAGAAGCTGTTTGTGCAGTGCTGTGGAAAATTACTGCAGCCCTATTTGTGAGCAATCCATCATACGTGATACGGGCCAGGGCAGAGGATATTTAGGTAAAATGGCCTAGTGGTAAATTGAACCTTTGAAATTAAAGAGTCATTTGTTTCATGAAAAAACTGGAAAGGAAGACCCCAAGCACCCCAATATCCAAACAGCAAAGACTCCATCGTCTGAGGTTCGAAAAGGTATATATGGATAGTTTTTAAATAGAAAAATGACTTTTTGATGTAACTGGTAGGTAGGCATACAATTCTCTTAATTAAAATGTAAAACTTGAAAGGTATTATTTAGGGGAGATGGCTAAGGGAAAAATAAAAGCCTTCTTGTACCCTTGGGTATCATGTGCATGGATTTTGGAAGCCAGATAATTTGCTACAGAAGAAGAAAAACAAATATAAAAATGTGCAGAAGGGAGAATTCTAAAATGTGAATTTCAGAAATGGCTATGAACTTTGGGGTGAAGGTCAGTTGGATACACGTCTTTATGGGGTAGTCACTGAACGTGATTAGTATTGCCTAAACTTTTATTACAAATCAACGCGTTTCCCATCTGGATAAAGACTGCCCCCCACCCCCCACCCCCCTTAGGAAGTAGAACTGGGGAGGATTCTGGGAAGGTGGCAAGGGAAAGTAGCTCAGCCCTGCCCCTCTCCCGTCTCTGTCTGCCTCTTCTGACCCAAACCACTGCCGGAGTTTGATGACCCCTGAGCGATACCCCGAGCTTTGTGGAAGTTGAAGATGGGGAGTGTGGAGCAGATGGGAGCTTTCTTCCTGGGCCGGACAGTGAGGAAGACTGCTTCTAATGAGCCCCAGGAGAGGATCCGAATGCACTGGATACTGCAGTGAACTTGACCTGCAGAGATCGGGGGACACCAAGGAGGAAAATTCCACGAGACCGAGGAGAAAATGAACAGTTGGGTTGAGTCCATCCTGTCTCTGAGTCTGTGGAGCGGAAAGTCTTCCCTTCTGTTGCCCTGGCAGGGCCCTGGCAGCCCGCCTACCATGACAGTGCTTGGTCACAGGAGTGGAGCCCACTCAACTTCCACCACTCCACCCTGCAGGTCCTCCTGAATGTCAGTGATGTAACCAGGAGAAGCGAGGGCACTGCCAGAGGGAGTGCGTCTAAGAGGACAGACAATGTGTGCGTAGTGCGATCGAGCGGCAGCTGGGGACAGAGGACACTCCGACCAAAAAATAGGAAGAGCACATAAGGAGATTTAAATGAGTACGAAAAGATTTTCTAGAAGGCAGTGCCTGGTGTTCTAACCAGACATTTCAGCGAATGAATCGAAGGAGGTGATTATTCTTCATTCTTGAACTGGTAGCCTTGTTGGTCCAGGGGAAGCATCTGGGTGCACAGAACAAAAATATAAAGGGGTGGAAATCATGAGCGAAAATAGATCCAGGAAATATAACATGTGAGTAACAGGAGAGCCAGGAGGAGGATAAAGAACAGATGGCAGAAAGGCAGTAATTAAATAAATATAAGAAACACATTTTCTGAGCTTAAAAATCAAGACTTGAATCTGTAAATTCAAACGGTTCAAGTTCCAGACAAGATTTAGGAGAAAAAAAAAAAAAAAAAAAGACACCTCTGCACACACCAGAAAAGTTCTTGAACTCTTAAGATTAAGGAGCAACAAGACCAGCAGATGGCGTAATGGCTAAGTCACTGGACTTCCAAATGGTTGACCACAGTTCGAGTCCTGGACCTGACTGCTTGAAACTCACACCAGGTGCATGTGTATGGGTGCCGAAAATCCTGAGTGGAAACTGGAAGAGAAGGGATTGCAGTGTGGCCATCTGCCCTGGGGGATGATTTCTCACTTTCTGTCTCTCTGGCAAGTACATGCACTCTACAACAAAAACCTCTCTTAAAAAAAAAAATGAAGAGTTCCTATTGGCCTTGGATTATTGAGTCATCAGGAAAGTTATGACTCATTTTTACATAGAAAAATACATCATGGAGAAATGTTGGGAACCAGCAGTTAGTGTAATGGCTATGTCGCTGGACTCCCACGTAGTCGACCGTGGTTTGCGTCCCAGACCCAGTGACTTAAAACTCACGCCGGGTACGTGTGCATGCGTGCCCAAGATCCCGAGAGGAGAATGGAGGAGAAGGGATTGCGGCATGGCCATCCCCCCTGGGGGGTGAATTCTCGTTTTCTGTCTCTATGTCTCTCTCTGTCTGTCTGGCGAGCGTACGTGCCCTATAGTGAAATTTTTTAAAAAAAAAAAAGAAATGTTCACATATTCACATATTGAAATGTTCACTTCGTAAGCTAAATAATGTGATTGAATGTATATGAAAAATAAAAAAATAAATAAATAATGAGTAAGTTTTAAAATAAAAAAAAATACATCATGACTTTCCTGATGATCTAATCGTTTGTTCAACTATTTATTTATAGATTTCGTAGTATCAAGTAGATACTCTATCTAAAATTGAGATAAATGCTCCAGGTCAAGTCTAGCATGGTAACTGTATTAGAGTACTTTGGGTTGTAAGTAACAGAAATCCAAGTGAAAACCTAGCTTGAGGGACCAGCAGTTGGCACAATGGCTATGTCGCTGGACTCCCATGTAGTCGACCGTGGTTCGTGTCCCAGACCTGGTGGCTTAAACTCACACCGGGCACATGTGTGTGCGTGCCCAAGATCCTGAGAGGAGAATAGAGGAGAAGGGATTGCGGCGTGGCCATCCCCCCGGGGGATGATTTCTCGCTTTCTATCTCTCTGTCTCTCTCTGTCTGTCTGGTGAGCGCACTCACCCTATAGCAAAAACCTCTCAAAAAACCAAAAACAAAACCAAAAACCAAACCTAGCTTGGGTATAATAGGGGACTGATTTGGTCGTGGGAGCCTGGTGAGGTATACTTCAAACACTCCCTGTTCTCATCAGGGAGGATTCCAGACATGCTCATCCTAGACCTTCCATTCACTTTAGTATTGCCTTATAGTGATACCTGGCTATCGAGGTGATAGATGACTGACTGACATTTCAATTTTGTGAACAAATTAATGGAATTATAGATCACAAAGAAAAAATGAACTTCATCCAAAATATCCATGGGCAGAAAACACGATAGATTTTGTATCTAGAAAAAAATTTGTAGCGCTAAAAATAGCCTAAATATTGAGTCATAGATTACCTCCTTCCCTTCCTCATCCCTCCTTCCCTCCTCCCCTCCTTCCCTCCTCCCCTCCTTCCCGCTCCCCTCTTCCCTTCCTTCTCCCCCCTGCTTCCCTCTGTACCGACACAGCACTGACAGCATCCAGGAGATGGAATAGCACACCGTGACGCCCTCAGGCCCACCCAGCCACCCAGCCCTTGCATGGAGCTGGCCTGCCCTGTCCCTCTTGCTCCTCAGAAGCATCTAGGCTAATTGCTTCCTGGCTTTTCTTTCTTTATAAATTTTAATTTCTTTTATTCTTTCAATTGCTACACATGGCTGCAGCTTGTAAAGTGGATTGACCCAGTTGGGTACACTTCACGCCAGTCCAGTTGAAGATACCATACATATTGTCAACCTCCCTTTCTGTGTCCCATAAATGTCTTGCCTCTCTGTTTTTCTCTTTGATTCCTTTCCTCACCTTCTCCCCCTCCTCCCACCCTCTTCCCTCACTGTCTCTAGTATCCATGACCATTTTCCATGCTTCGATATCCTCTAATCTTTTATTTTCTGTCATAGAGTGTGGACTCTGGCTTTTTCCCCCCTAGTTTTGCCACCTGAGTGTGCCCCCCGGAGCACTGCTTCAGACTTCCTGTAAATGGGCTCACTCAGGAGCACTCCCTGGGTCTGGCTCAATGAACAACTTCCATGCTGTTTTCTGCCATTCCAGGAATTTGCACCAACGCTGGCTAGTTTCCAGGGATGCAGCCAGGGCTCAAGGCCGTCGGTTGGTGCCACCTGGAAGAGACTTTCTTAGAGGCAAACCCTGATGGAGTCGTCAAGCTGCGGGTGTGGTGCTAACACTGCCCTTGGAATCTGAGTAGGTATCTTTTTGATTGATACTTGAACAGTTTTGAAGACGTTAAACTGTTTTATTTATTTATTTTTTTGAGAGAGATTTTTGCTATAGGGCATGTACACTCGCTGGAGAGACAGAGAGATGGTAAGTGAGCAATCACCCCCTAGGGGGATGGCCGTGTCGCAATCCCTTCTCTTCCTTTCTCCTCTCGAGATTTTGGGCATGCACACACATGTGCCCAGTGTGATTTTTAAGCCCTGGGTCTGGGGCTCGAACTGCAGTTGGCCATGTGGCAGTCCAGTGCCTTAATCATCATGCCACCTGCTGGTGTACTTACATGTAGCTGAAATTCCACGTAGCTGTGCTTAGTTATGCCCTGTAGATACTTTGCTCTGTCTTTCCCGGTGTCTTTATGTGGGTGTTTATGTACGTCTTTCCCCTTTCACACGACCCCACAGAGCTCAGTCCTTTTGATGGCAGTGTGGACAGTCATGCTGTTCATGCCACTGTTACCCCTGCGTGGGGACACCGTGATGTGGACACTCAGGTGGGTCTCCGGTCTGTGCGTGGCTAGCTGGGGCTCTTGTAAGAGCTCTGTGTTTGTGGGGTGGATGGGAAGTGTCCAAGAAGCAGGTCACCAATGAGCTGCCCAGGGCCGGAGACCGCCATGACAGCAGCCAGGACTGGGAGTGTGACCGGGGTAGGACGCCTCGTCCCTTGGCTGTCGTCCTGACGATGGTCATCCCACAGGAAAAAGCGTCAGCTTTGGGGGATTGTGGGCAAGGCATGGTCACATTTTATGAGGACATGGGCATATGTGTCCCCAGCAGGAGCAGAATCAGTACTGAGGAGCCTATAGGGACGTGGAAGGAAAGGGGATAGAGGAATTGATCTTTGCGTGTCTAGGTCATGATCTTCCATGTGACATTGGATACACAGACATCGGTCCAGGGTAGCAGTTGTGAGAGTAGGCATTCGTGTACAGTAAGCTATTTAGACGAATGCTCCTGGGACCAGCGGGTAGCCTGGTTTGAGTCCAGATCTGGCTGTTTGCTTTCTCATGTTTTTCTCCCTCTCTGTCTCTCTCTAGTGAGCACATGTGCCCTGTAGCAACTTAATAATAATAATAACAACAAATAAAGTTAAATGTTTTTTGGCTTATCACCAGGACTTCACTTTGTTCCCAGGTGGACATCTTCCACTCATATCCATTATACAATACACTGTGTAAACTAGGATAGCAACTTAAAGATTAGCTAAAATTGGGACCAGCAGATGACGTGGTGGTTAAGGCACTGGACACTTCCACGTGGCTGACCACGGTTCAAGTCCTGGACCCGGTGGCTTGCTTTCTCACTTTCCCTCTCTCTCTCTTTCTCTCTGGTCAAGTTAAAAATAAATGAATAAATAAATAAAAATAAAAAGAAAAGATTAGCTAAAATTACAAGTAAAAAGGAAAATAATCATGTATTCACAAGTCAACTATTCATGATTCTTAAAATTACCCGCATTTGGGTATCTTCTGCCTTGTCTCTATTAATGCAGGATGATCCATAACAATTTTTTTTTTAGGTGTTTGCCATAGGGCACATATACTTGCCTGAGAGAGACAGAGACACAGAGAGGGAAAGTAAGAAAGGAACTGCATGGGGGGGTATGGCCATGCTGCAATCCCTTCTTCTCTGTTCTCTTGGGATTTTGAACATGATACACATGTGTCTGGCATGATTTTTAAGTCGCTGGGTCTAGAACTCAAACCACGGTCAGCCATGTGGGTGGGAGTCCAGCGCTTTAACTGTCATGCCACCTGCTGACCCCACCATACCAAACTTGAAACTTGCGCGGGATTGCACTTTGCTTCTGTTCTGACAGCTTTCTGCTATTCTTACTTGGTGATGTGCTTGGAATACATTTTTTATTTTGATGTTTTTAATTGCCAGAGGGCATGCGCACTTGCCAGAGAGACCGAGGGAGAGAAAGCCCTCCCCAGTGGGACCAGCTTCCTGCTACAATCCCTTTCCCCTCCATTTCTCCATCTGTTGGGATTCGGGGCACGTACACACATACACGCAGGCTGTTTTTAAGCTGCCGGTCTGGGGTTTGAACCAGGTGAGCTATGTGGTACCTGGCTCTTGATGGGACAGGGCTTAACCCTTTGTGCTGCAGGGCTGGTCCTAAATGCATTTTCTGTATTTTTTCCAAGCAAAACATGATCTAAGACAGATGACTTCCAAAAAATATTACATAGGTTAAAGTTAAATCAAACGATGTGGAGATTCCCCATATTGCTGTCCCCTTCTGTCCCCTTACTGACCACGTGCTGGAAATCAACATGAAGCCATGTGTCCAAAGCTGGTGGTGGCCACTTACTACCGGTAGTAGTAAGGACTATGGGTCGCATTACACGTTCTGTTTACTACAGGAAGCGAGATTACGTGAGACCAGGTGGGTGAGCAGGTGGACGTCGAAGTATTTCTTGGGAGCGGTGCTTGAGTGATTCCTCACGTCTGGAGATCGAAGCGCATGTGCGTTACCTTCATTCACCTCTCTCAGAAATGGGACTCGACTTGTCTATAAGGCTTATGTCAGATAGTGTATGCCTCGTTCTCGAGTGAACATATGCATGACTATGGTTTTCAACCTTGGCATTGAAATAAAAAAGTTTGAAATCGAATAGGCCAACAACAAAAGCTTTTATGTAACCGATTTCTTTACACTGAGAAGGTGAGAACAGTCTGTTCTACTTAAATATGCCCTCATCTCTATCAAAGAACGCTCTGAAAATATACTTTTAACATTTTTTTTCTTAAGATTTCCTTCTTTTTTTTTTTTTCCCTGAGAACTATTTAGGGCATTTAGACAACTGGTATTTACATCGATGAGACTCGGAGTTAGTGAACTATTTCGGATACGTATTTCATTCTGTTTTCGAGGAGACCAGAATTTGTTACAACGTTCACAGTAGAAATCTTGGGGGTCTAGACCAGCCCATGTAATACTCTGGAGTTTACCTCTAGAGTCTCCCAGACACCCATCCGGAGTCTGAATTCTTTTGTCACGATCATATTCATGGGCCAGAACAGCCTGGGTGCTAACACCTTCCTGTCCTGGGACAGAAATGTGTGAAAAGATAAAGGGGATGGAATCTTTTAAGTCTATTACTGTAATCCTTGAAGCTCAGAAAATTCCATAAAGCACTTTTCGAAACACTTTTTCAATGAACTTTTCACCGTATTAGACTTTTTTTTTTTCTTTCCAGACCCTTCGTGTGGCCTTTTGAAATGTGCGTTTGAGAGAGAGCGTTCTGTTCAGAAGCTGGAAATGCTCGGAGGATTTCTGGTTTCTCTCACCACGCTGCCAGCCTTCGTGCCTCGCCCCCTGACCTGGCTGTTGTGATGTTCGGAGGGATGCGGTAACCCAAGCGGGTCCTCCTCTGGCAGAAGGTTGAACCCTCAACTCAAGATGGCCAGTCAACCCCCCGAAGACCCCGCGGAGTCTCAGGTCTCGGACGAGCTGGAGTGCAAGATCTGCTACAACCGCTACAACCTGAAGCAGAGGAAACCCAAAGTGCTGGAGTGCTGTCACAGGGTGTGTGCCAAATGCCTCTACAAGATCATAGACTTCGGGGACTCCCCACAGGGTGTCATCGTCTGTCCCTTCTGCAGGTTCGAGACCTGCCTGCCGGACGAGGAGGTGAGCAGCCTGCCCGATGATAACAACATCCTGGTCAACTTGACTTGCGGCGGCAAAGGGAAGAAGTGCCTGCCCGAGAACCCCACGGAGCTGCTGCTGACCCCCAAGAGGCTGGCCTCGCTCGTCAGCCCCTCACACACGTCCTCCAACTGCCTGGTCATAACCATCATGGAGGTGCAGAGGGAGAGCTCCCCGTCGCTGAGCTCCACCCCGGTGGTGGAGTTCTACCGGCCCGCGAGCTTCGACTCAGTCACCACCGTGTCGCACAACTGGACGGTGTGGAACTGTACCTCGCTGCTCTTCCAGACCTCCATCCGGGTGTTGGTGTGGTTGCTGGGCTTGTTGTACTTCAGCTCCCTCCCCTTGGGGATCTACCTGCTGGTGTCTAAGAAGGTCACCCTGGGGGTTGTCTTCGTCAGCCTCGTCCCGTCGAGCCTTGTTATTCTCATGGTGTACGGTTTTTGCCAGTGCGTTTGTCACGAGTTTCTAGACTGTATGGCACCGTCTTCCTAATCGATATGCAAAATAGGAAACCTGGCACGCATTGCCACGCTCGAAGTCCTGCAGGTCACTTAGGGTTTATTTCCTTTTATGTTCTTTCTGCCGAGCGTCCGCGACATGAACAAAGCCATTGGCCGTATGTTCGTGGCCTGTTTTCCATCAGCATTGGTTGGTTTTCCTGTCCGCTGGAAGTATGTCCTTTTCTCCTTAGAGCTCAGTGAGGAAGCAAGACTGTCAGCTCTGCTTTTGTGGGGTGCTGGCAGAGTCTTCCCAGGAAAGGGCGGGGTTCCGCTGGCACTGCAGAGGCACTGGGTGTGGTGTGCCGTGGGGAGGTGGAGGTCTTGGGGAAAGTGGGGGGCACTGGATCCCTTGTTCCTGATCATGGGGAGTCTCCGATGCAGGTGGTCTCAGAGGAAGGCCACTTGAAGACACCTTGGTTGGCAGTGTGCACCCTCTCCCCTGGAACTCTCAGTGTTGGGACCCCTCACCCACCCTCAGATGTTTTCTTCCTTAAATTAACCTGACTCTCTGTGGCCTCTGCTCCTGTGGAGATGCCTGTTCCCTCTGTCCTTTTCCCTCACCACGAGGGGACACAGCCTCATTCCCTTGGGTGGTTTCAATGCTGTACCTGGCTTGCCACGTTACTAAAGAGAATGAAAACACTGAGGAAATTGCATCAGAGTAAACTTGATGGCCAAATACGGCCATTTGTCTTCGAGATCCACTTTTTCCTCCATTTTCTTTTCCTCTCTCCTCAGGCTTCTCTGAGAAGAACTGAGGAGAATGAGTTTGAAGAGAATGAACTCTTCATAGAACAGTTATTCATGGAGCCCTTCCTTTGAGTCTTTCCTTGAACCATTACATTTTTTTAAGTTTTTGCAATAGGGTGTGTGCACTCACAGAAGAGAGACAGAGAGAGGGAAAGTGAGAACTCACCCCTTGGGGTGATGGCCATGCTGTAGTCCCTTCTCCTCCATTCTCCTCATGAGATTTTGGGCATGCATGCCCATGTGTCCAGCTTGATTTTCAAGCTGCCCATTTTGGGACTCGAACTGCAGTCGGCCATGTGGGAGTCCAGCGCCTTAACCACTATGCCGCTTTCTGGCCCCTATTAGTTTTTTTTTTTTTTTTTTTTAACTACATTGCCCAATCAGCCCTACCTTTTATCCTGAACAAGTTTCCCTCTACATCAGTTCCTGCAAATTTATGAGGATTTATTTATTTTTTCCCATTGCGTTTTATGTTCTACGAGAATCTATTTAGCTTGATCCTATAACGGTGTGGGGTGAACTGTGGCAGCGAAAACCCATTAGCAACTAAGGAGATCCTCTAGCTCCCAGTTTGAAGTGCTGAGAACCTATTTGCTGTGCTGAGCTGGACCAGAACAGAATGGTTTAGGCTTCTGTGCACGACTGGGTTGTGGTGGTCCAGGCGAGTGACTGGCAGAGACACGTTGCTGTCCCTGGCATCTTTTTTCCATTTTGGAGTGGATTCAAATTCTTAGGTGGTTTGTTTCAAAGAAAAGCATACACTCTGTGACCTGAGTTAATGAACTTCTTTACAGAACGTAAGGGAAGTTGAATGTATATATTTATAAGAAGAAATTGCTTAGCAGATTCTAGGTTTGGGGAATAGAATGTTCCCAGAACTAGGCAAAAAGGAAAATAAAAAGGGCTTTTTGACTTCTAAACCCCATTATTGATGACTAACATTCAAATGTCTGTAACTGTTAGACAAGGGCATTACTAAGACTACTTTAACTTGTTTGTGATGAAACATTTCTTGCCATAAGGTTTTAGTGGGCCAATTCCAATCTCTTTCTCTGGGTAAAATTGACACGCATCCAGAATAGCAGTTTGATTTTAGTCGTATTGCTCTTAACCTTGAGAATATGAATGCCCAAGGTAGGTAAGAGAGAGGATCTGTGGGATGCGGTCCAGTGAATCGAAGCCCCAAGATAGAGCTAAATACATTTATGATTTCGGAAAATCTAGTTTAGATAGCATTGTGAATGCAATGTCCAGAAACCCGTTTGTACTTCAAGTAAATACAATGTTTTAGAAGATGTTTTGTGGCTTAGATTTATATATTTATAAGGTTTTAAAAATGTTCATTTTGTCTGGAATGTAATATTGAATACATTGGTGAGTTACGAAGCAACATTTCTAGAAAGCTTTGGATATGGGTATATGTATTTTGCTTATTCATATGATGTCTCCAGTGCTAAGTTTGTGTCCTGTGTGTTGAGCAGTCTTTTTCCCTTAGTTGCCAGTAAGTTAATTTGGTTTAAAAGAGTTTTAAATGTATGACAACAAAAAACTTCATGCTGTCGAGTGAGAAAAGGACAATGCTTTCATATTTTATTCACTGTGATAATGTTGTGTTTGTCTATTAAATTGTTGTTGTTTCCAAACTAGAAGTTTGATTTCTCTGGCTCATGGTTGGCATTCAGTTATTTGGACCTCCGTTAAGTTTAGATAACTACAACATGAACTTTCAGAAACACTGATTAAGCTAATGCCTTTATCCTGCGCACGAAGATTTCAGAACTTTTCCAGGAAACTGATTTGATCCACTGAGCTTCTAAAAGGCCTTTCTTTCTTTCTTTCTTTTTTTTTTTTTTAAAGCAGGAAGAAAAATTAGGGAAGGCGAAATAAAAATACTGTCTTTATAAATAAATGTTTTGGTTTTAAATTTGTTTGATTTGATTTTTAGGTTTTGCCTCGCTCCTCAACAAAACAGTTTAGTTGGGGAATCATGTACCTTCTGTGGTCTAGAGACATTTACAAATATTATCTGGTGTTTAATGACCATTATTAGTCCAGGTAGAAATAATTAGGAATATGTAGTGGTTCCGTGGTAATGACAATTAGTGAATTGGCACTGTATGTAAACTAAGAGTAAGGGTTTCATTCACTTGCAAAATCTTTACACAGATAAGGAGCGAGTCAGGTTAAAGAAAGCAGTTATCTGTGCTAGTTTTAAGAGTGTGAACTCCTGCTTTTCTGCTAAGAGACCTGAACCCACGAGCATTGGCTGGTTGTAAGCAGTTGGTCAACTTCAGAGATATCCGTGTCAACCTATAAAGGAAGGCCGAGGCAAAGTGAGAAGAGCCAAAGAGTTTATTTGGACCAAACTGAAGATGATCGTCTGGATGTTGAGATATTTGAGTTGCCCTGAATATTGTATGCCAAGGTCTTATATATTCCAGGATGATTTTAAATTGTTGTTGTTTCCAAACTAGAAGTTTGATTTCTCTGGCTCATGGTTGGCATTCAGTTATTTGGACCTCCGTTAAGTTTAGATAACTACAACATGAACTTTCAGAAACACTGATTAAGCTAATGCCTTTATCCTGCGCACGAAGATTTCAGAACTTTTCCAGGAAACTGATTTGATCCACTGAGCTTCTAAAAGGCCTTTCTTTCTTTCTTTTTTTTTTTTTTTTTTAAAGCAGGAAGAAAAATTAGGGAAGGCGAAATAAAAATACTGTCTTTATAAATAAATGTTTTGGTTTTAAATTTGTTTGATTTGATTTTTAGGTTTTGCCTCGCTCCTCAACAAAACAGTTTAGTTGGGGAATCATGTACCTTCTGTGGTCTAGAGACATTTACAAATATTATCTGGTGTTTAATGACCATTATTAGTCCAGGTAGAAATAATTAGGAATATGTAGTGGTTCCGTGGTAATGACAATTAGTGAATTGGCACTGTATGTAAACTAAGAGTAAGGGTTTCATTCACTTGCAAAATCTTTACACAGATAAGGAGCGAGTCAGGTTAAAGAAAGCAGTTATCTGTGCTAGTTTTAAGAGTGTGAACTCCTGCTTTTCTGCTAAGAGACCTGAACCCACGAGCATTGGCTGGTTGTAAGCAGTTGGTCAACTTCAGAGATATCCGTGTCAACCTATAAAGGAAGGCCGAGGCAAAGTGAGAAGAGCCAAAGAGTTTATTTGGACCAAACTGAAGATGATCGTCTGGATGTTGAGATATTTGAGTTGCCCTGAATATTGTATGCCAAGGTCTTATATATTCCAGGATGATTTTAAAGGCAGAAAGTGACACATGGGGCGGGGAATTAATTCAAGTCTTACATCTGTCAAGAGCTACGACCGAGTCTTGTACAGCAATGGTTGGTTAAATTCTGTGCAAGAGGACCAGGACGATCTCGATCATTCGAGTTCAGTGTGGAAATCGGTAGGGCACATTGTCGTAACTACTCATCTGTGAGGGAGGCATTTATTTAGGCAATAAGGGTGTCCATAGCTGAAAAAAGTCCAGAGAGTATTGATGGCATCTTGAACTGCTTCAGGTACCTTATCTCAGAGGTCCAGCACTCAGAGTGTACACTCCCAGGGCAGTCATCTGCATGCCAGAGTTCAGCTTCCTTATTAGCCTCGTGGCCCCATTTTGAAACAGAATGCTTTAACTTTTCCATTTCCCACCGTGAAGTTATTTATTTTATTTTTAAAGAGAGATTTTTTGCTATGGGATGCATACACTTGCTGGAGAGACAGAGAGTCAGAAAGTGAGAAACCCCCCCCCCCCCCACAGGGGGATGGCCATGCCACAATCCCTTCTCTTCCATTCACCTCTAAGGATTTTGGGCATGTACGCACATGCACCTGTATGAGTTTTAAGCTGCTGGGTCCAGGACTTGAACCATGGTTGACTATATAGGAGTCCAGTGACATAACCATTATGATATCTGCTGGCCCCATAAACAGCTTTCTTAATAAAGCAACCAGGTAGACCCAAAGACAAAGGAATCCTGGTATTGATAGGCAGACAGAGCTGGTATACATTTGGGCTCTGTGACGACTGGGGTGCCAATGAGGCGGGCCGAGTTGACATGACAGAGTAATATAGGAAAACTCGGATTCTACTTGTTTCAGCATGTTTTTGAGACTGACTCTTTTTGTATACTCTTCTTGGTTAAAAAACAAATACTTAGGGCCAGATGGTGGCATAGTGTAGAGTATGATGCTCTGTAAGTCATTCTCACAGAGATCCCAGTGGTCCAGAGACCTCCCTGCATATGTGGATAGATGCTTACCTATGATTTGGGGCTGGCTGAAGACTGGGATGGATTGTGGTGTCAAGACCCTGTTATGAGCATTTCTCGCTCGCCTTGTCTCTTTCTCACTCATGAAGAAATAAATAAATTTAAAAAAAGACAACACACCAGAAAAAGACTGAAGACTAAAAAAAGACTTGATGGTTTTGAAAACTGCAGAAATACCACATATTATTGAAGACCTTCACTCAAAGCCAATGAGAGTCTTGGTTAAAGATACGACCCCTCAAAGTTCACCCAACCATCTGGTGTTTGAGCTTTTATGCTTTCTGCATCTTTGTTCCTTTGTTAGATGTTCACCTTGTACTTCGGTACCTTTTAGGAATTTTTCCTCCTCTATGAGAAACTGTAGGGTCGGTCTTTAAAAGTTTACTTTTGTGTAAAAGAGATTATAAAACTAATGCAGAGCCAGTTCTGTGGTGCAGCAGTAACATGCTCCCCAAGAGAAGCGGGGTCCCACCAGCAACCACAGTTCTAATCCCTAGACGGATGAGCCTGAAACACCATGGGCATGAGTGTGAGTGCCCGCCGCCTAGCAGGCTGGAGGGCTGGAGGAAGGGGGTGGTGATGTGACCGCAGCCTGTAAGGTGCTCCCCCTTCCTCACTCTCACTTGTGTACACAAAGTGCTTTATCCTAAAGACAGATGCAGATAACTAAATATTAAAATTTGAGCAAATTCCAGGTGAGCCTGGAGACAATATGGATTCAACCCAGTTCCTTCTGTCATTTAATTCTGTGATCTAATACAAGTGTAGGTATCTCCAGTGTGTAGATATTTATGGTTCTGACATGAAGGTTCTTAATGTTGAGGAATAAAAAAAAAAACCTAAATTGCAGGGTCTGGCAGGTGGTGTGGTGGTTAAGGTGCTGGGCTCTCATGTGGCTGGCCATGGCTCAAGTCCCAGACCCAGTAGCTTGTTTTCTCACTTTCCCTTTCTTTCTGTTTGGTCACATTACAATAATAATAAATAAATAATTCTTTAAAAAGTCAAACAAACAAACAAACCCCCAAAACTAAACGCATCTTGAATACTATTGTACAAGTAAGGATATGTGCTAATGTATTTTATTTAATTTTATTTTTTGTAGATTTTTGCCATAGGGCACATGTACTCACTGGAGAGAGATAGAAACGGGGAGGGGGGGGGTAGGTGAGAAATCAACCCCTGGGTGTGTGTGTGTGTGTGTGTGTTGAGGTGGTGGGCATGTTGCAGTCTCTTTTCTTCCATTTTCCTTTTGGGATTTTGGACATGTATGCAAACATGCCTGGTGTGTTTTTCAAGCTTCTGGATCCAGAACTTGAACCACGGTTAGCCATGTGGCAGTCTAGCACCTTAACCACCACGCCACCTAGTGACCTCATTAATGTATTTTAAAAAGTGGTTGAGGGACTGGCCCTGTAGTGCACGGTTCCCTGCACAGAGGGAACTGGAGGAATCTTGGTTTAAGTCCTGGCCCTGGCACAGCTTGACAAGTCACACTGGCCATGTGTGCCCCGAATCCTGACAACATAAATGGAGGGAAAGGTTTGTGGTGTGGCTACACTCCATTGGGCAGTTCTCTCTCTCTTTCTCTCTCTTTCTGGTGAGTCCATGATTCTCTAGCAATGCAAATTAAAAAAAAAAATAATTTAGGAAAAAAAGTGGTTTTTCAAGCACCTAGGGCTAGCTCCATAGTGTAGCACTTAAGCCCTGCTTATGGTCCACTGCAGTTCAAACCCCAGCCTTGGTGGCTGCAAAACACGTAGGACATACGTGCATGCCTGCCCCCAATCTGGACGGCAGAGAGAAATGGAGGAAAAGATACCGCTGCATGACCACACCTTATGGGGGGAGTTCCTCTCCCTCTCTCTGGTGCGCTCATGTGCCTTCCGGCAGAAATAGTGGTTGAACCTTGATGTGATTAAAACATGCAATTAACTGGAACGAATTACTCTATAAGTATTTTAATTAATCATGGGCGAATTTGCGTTGTCACATTTTAACCCTTGAAATGAAGACGGTTGGAATTTTGTAAGAGAAAAGAATGTACTCTGACAATAGCACATTTTGCTTTTCCCTGGAAATACAGAGAACGTTTCTTTTTGGATTCACATCCATTTACCTCCCATAAGAGGCCTGGCCTGGAGACAAAGCTGTGGGCAGTCTTCGGGATTTCAAAAGCAGCTGAGGGGGAGTCGTGATTGTTGAGGCTAGAGAGAAGAGTCACAGGTGGAACTCTCCAAGGCTGAGGAGTTTATTTTTTTCATTTTTAGTTTTTAAGGTTATTTATTTCTTCCTTGAGTCAGAGAGACAGAGACTGAGAGACAGGCCCTTCCAACAGGGTCTTGATGCTGTGATTGAGGTAGGAAGAAAGCTGGAATATGGAAGTGGGTAAAGGGGCTGGAGCATCTTCCTATGAGGCTAACTAGAAAAACCTATCAGAGCAGAAAATTCCCCGAGGAGGTAACATTGGTGGGAGATTGTCACTGGGGGATGTCTAGCTGATAGCTAATAAGATAAACCAGTGGGCCCAGCCACACTTGATATAGCCAATGAGATGAATCAGTGGGCCTAGCCACACTTGTTACGGTCAATGAGATGAATCAGTGGACCCAGACATATTTGATATAGCCAATGAGATGAGTCAGTGGGAGCAGCCATTTTTGATATGTAGCCAATGGGATGAAAGCAATTAGTGAGTCCAGCCAATGAGCAACCAGGGAAGGAATTAGAAGCCCCATAGAAGGCCCTGACCAGAGCCCCTAAGCCACTCTTTCTCTCTGGTGCTGGGGGCGTTCCTACCTCGCGGGAGTGCACTTAAACTTTTGCTGAGTGAACTCCCCTTCACTTTCACTATTGGCCCCTTTCATTCAGTTCTTTGTGCAAAACACCAAGCACCTGGACGGCCATCCTGCAACATATATTGTGGCAAGCCTGCCAAGAGGTAAGTCCTTACTGGGGACCCCCTCTACTCTGTCCCTTAACCTCTTTGTTATTTTCATCTTCATTGTCATCGGGTCTCGCAGCCACAGTGGCCAAGCAAGGCGGGATTGATGGCCCTTGGTATGGCAACTGATAAGGGGCTGCAAACCTTTCCTGCATCCACCATGAAGGCCTTATGCCCTCTAGGGGTGAGAGACTCCTCTTTTTCTCTCCTTCATCCACTAAAGAGCTGCAGTTGTATGGGCAGGAGACAGGCACTTAGAGCCATTAGGGCGCCTGTCACATTAAAATGTCTCGCGTGTCAGGATAGCCTAGATGCAACCCTGGACGCTAGCATATCCCAAGCCAGGTGAAGACGGGGTTGCACATGTGCCGATATAAGTAAAACACGAGCCCCTCCCCCAAGAGGTCCCCTTCAAATTTTAGAACATGGCGATACTTTCTTTTCTGCATCACCCCCCTCCCCGCCCCCTTTCCTCTGGGTCCTTCCTAAAGTGACAGGTGGTGATCTATCCTGTACTTTTCCTCTTTCTCCTGGTCATGGTGCTTGCAGTCTGCAGCTTCAGCCTACTCCAATCTCATAGCAAGACTCATCTGCCCTGTTGGAAAACTCGCACCTGTAAGTCAGGCAGCAGCCTCCTGTCGTCTATTTTATTAGAAGTTCTGTTTTTGGTGGGGAGACTCAACTTGTGGGGGGGAGGGGTCTAACCTGAATGTGAAAGTTCTTGGTTTTGCAGAGGAAAGAATTCAAGAGTGAGCAGTTGAGGGAGGGTGAGGACGAGTTTATTAAAGCAGAGAGGATGGACAGTGCGTGGGTGAAGCAGCCATGTGAGGAGAGATTGATAAGCACTTTTGTGCCTTTTCAGGGAGAAGGGAGAATTGTTACCTGAAGGGAAAAGGGCAGT
>NW_006159506.1:567729-585555 GCF_000334495.1 Tupaia belangeri chinensis | reverse complement strand
TCCTGAAACCACTGTCCTTCCCACTTTCTGGCCTTATTAGAGTAGGTTCTGTCATTGCCATTGTTAGTCTAAACTGTCCCGGTGCAGATGGATTGTCATCTCACGTATCTAGCATGCTGATATGCACAATGAGGGTGTGTGATTAGTCCGAAGGTTAGTCAGTGTCGTTCCAGGTGCCATCTTGGGTGGTTCCAAGGAGGATTCCAGAACCAAACTGGAACTATCCCATGTGGATCAGCCTCGCCTTGAATAGCTGTCTTACTCAGGTCTCTGCAAGGCAGTAACTTTGAACGCTCAGTAGAAGAGTTGGCCAAGGGACTGCGCTGGAACAGCCAGCGTAGGAGGGATGGGAGCTGCAGGATGTCTGCTGGCAGGAGACAAGAGAAAGGGTTATTAGCCGAATGTGCACAAATGGATGCACATTTCACAATGAAAAAGGGTTGCTCAAGCTTTTTCACGATGATCTTTGCATACACAGAAAAGTGAAGTGAATCGTGTCATTATCACTGGTGCACTCGCCACTCAACAGTGAACAGGGACCTTTCGCCATCTTGGTTTCTCTGCCTTCATCTCCTAAAATGAAGGGACTTTCTCTTTTTTGACTAAAATACTATTATATCACCTAAACCAATGACAAATATGTTTTCTTTTTAAAATTTTATCAGAGGGCATGTGTTCTTGCTGGAGAGAAAGAGGGAGAAGGAGGGAGAGGGAAACTGAGGAAGTACCTCCCATAGGGCATGGTCACTTTGCAGATCTTCTCCATCTTTCCTTCCCCTTGGGATTTTGGGCACTCATGCTTGGAGCATGTCTCAAGCTGCCTCATACAGGACTCAAACCACTCAGCTGGCCATGTGCGGTCCAGTCACTGTAACCACCAGGTCATGGGGTGGTCCAGAAAGACTTTTGTTTTTTTCAGAAATACTTTTAAAATATCATTAAACATTCAGTTCTCTCAAGTTTTCTGTTTCTCCTAAAATATCTTCTACAGTTAACAAACAAACCAAAAAACAAAAGAAAACAAAATAAACCATCCGCCACCACCACCAACAATGAAAAGGAGCCAGGATCTAGTTGAGCATCACAGAGTCGCACATTGCATTTGGTTGTTATATGTCTTTATTTTATTCCGGAACAGTCACCCCACCTTGTTCTTCCCATGACATTGATTTCTTTTCTTAAGTTTAATTGTTTGAAAGTTGATTTCTGAAAGGTAGACCTAGACACTTGATTAGATTCAGATTTGGGGCAAGAAGTTTTTTTTTTTGTATTGGGGATGAAAATAGAAGGTCACTCAGCATGGGAAACCTCAGCCTGAGCCCGCAGTTAAGATGGCCTCCCCATCACACTGGTGCAATGAGTAACTAATTCGTGGGCTGATACTTGCTTTATGCAAATAGGACCTTCCCTAACAGTTTTTTAGCTGATCATTTTGGCAGCCAACAACGAACTTGCCTAAATCAATCACTTTATTTTCCAAAGATTTGGAGTGTCTTCTGTGGGAACTAACGGTCACCTTGGTAAAGGTTTCCTAACAGCAGCAGGTTGTCATGGAGGAGATAGACCATGGGATCCAGCACCTGTTTACATGTTCAGTAACTCTTTAAGTCTGGAATGCATCATTATAGCCATCCAAGTACTGAAGGAATAAACCACGATGGAAATGGTTAGTACCTCTCCTTGAGGTACTTTCTATAATCTTATAGAAGAAAGGAACCAAAGTCACCTGTGAAATCACTTATTGTTAACCTATAAATAATTTGCTTGACTCTAGCCTTGAACTTTCCACTTGGGCTTCTTAGCGACCCACCTCAACTGCTGCCTTGCTTCAGTTGCTTAATCTTCCGATTCCTGTTTAGACTCATCTTCATTTCCTTTAAGATGACATACCCTGTTTCTTCAATCTTCGCCAGATCTTGAATTCTTCATTTTAGGCTGCTGTTTTCTTGTCATTCAGGTAATTAGGTCATCCCTCAGCCTGTTTCCCAGCCTGATCCTGCTGCGCCAGAATACAACCTGCTTTGTCTGGTCATTCCCTTCTTCAAATCCCTTCTAGGCAGTGAGTTCATCCCTAAATTTTATTATTCAGAAACTTCTCTACGTAGTCCTTGTTTTTATATGTTTAACTCCCTGTAATGACAAATGGAATATGTGCTGATCTTGTGTCAACCCACATAATAAATTCTGTAGTCTTTAGATGTCTAAGACCCTTTAATAAGCAATATTCTTAAGTAGATGTATGCCATATAATTCTTTTTTAAACAATAATTTAACTTTATTATTCTTAAATTTGCTATAAGCCACTCATGCTCATGAGAGAGAGAGAGAAAGAGAAAGCGAGAAAGTGAGGCACCAGGCTTGGGACTCGAACTGTGGTCAGCCATGTCGGAGTCAGTGTTTTAAAAACTGTGTCACCTGCTGGCCCCTGTATGCTATATAATTCTAAACCTAATATTCCCCCCTAATTCTTACTAGTACAAGTCCAATTTGGTTGAGCCAAATGTGAATGATCTCTTTAATACTGAGCCGTCAGGAAAGTCGTGACATATTTCTCTGTGCAGACAGACATCATGACTTTTCTGATGACCCAGTAGCTGGTCATCTGGACTAAGGTCAGATAAGTCTGAAAGCTGGCTTAACGGAATCTTCCTTCTCAGTAGCTCAGAGTAAGTTACACTTTTTATTGTTCCGTAGCTGCAGACAAGAGAGCTTATCTTCTAAAATAGAATACCCAATGAATTAAAATAACACTTTAGCTTTGAAATGTTATTTTTAGTGTTAAATAACATCGTTAGTCAACAAATGAACATCTGTTTTGTTATGTGCTGAGCCAAATGCTCCAGCATTCCTTCTTTCTCTCTTTTTTTTTTTTCTGATTTCCTTTTTTTAAAATTTTTAAAAAAGATTTTTGCTATAGAGTTCGTGCACTGTCTGGAGAGACAGAGACAGAAAGCGAGAAATCACCCCCCAAGGGGGTGGCCATGCTGCAATCCCTTCTCTTCCACTCTCCTCTTGGGATTTTGGGCACGCACGCACATGTACCCGACGAGAGTTTTAAGCTGCTGGGTCAAGGACTTGAACTGTGGTCGACTACATGGGAGTCAAGCGATGTAACCCTTACACCATCTACTGGTCCTGCTGCGGTTATTTATTTATTTTTTTAATGTGTTTGAGAGAGAGAGTGCATGAGTGTAAGTGAACTCATGGGAGAGGGAGAGTAAGAAGGAGGCATTTTTCTTTTTTAATATGGCTTTTCCACATTGTGGTCCTCCTGTCCCCCCGCCCCAGGTTCGTGGTTAGCTAGGACCACAGGCGTTTACCGTCGTGTCCAGCTTGTGTAAATGGACTGGGAACCAAGCCAAGGCCTCTCAAATAGCCTCTGCCGTTGGCAGTGCCCTGTAGCTTGTGCCATGGGGGCTGGATGGCTCTGATTTTTTTTTTTTAAGTTTTTTGCCATATGGCATGTGTGCTTGCCAGAGAGGGACACAGTGAGAAGGAAAATGAGAAGTCACTCCCCCCACCCCCACTGTAGGGAGATGGCCATGCCTCAAACCCTTCTCCTCCATTCTCCCATCTGGATTTTAGGCACCCATGGACCCAACATGATTTTTAAGCCACTGGATCTGGGACTCAAACCATGGTAGACCATGTGGGAGTCCAGAACCTTAACCACCATGTCACCTGCTGGCCCCTGATTTCTTACATGCCATTTATGAAAGTACCTGGTGCCCTCATTGCCACCCTCCTCTGAACCTTCTGTATACGTACACACATCTTCATATTTTAGGAAACAGATCTGTGAAAGAGAGATACATTCGTCTTCTACCAGTTGGGAACTATTCATGGGCTCAGTATTCAAAAATATTTTGTAACCACTAAAAACTACATTTATGACGTCTCATAAAATGACGGATTTGGCTGCTCGTCTCGGAGGTAATTATCTCCTCTTTTATGGTATTCACCATTATGAGCAATGGAGATTACCCCTAGCCACGTGATGGGCCGGCTGTTGATGTTGCTTCTCTTTGATGGGATTTTTTTCAAGACACTTCAGCTAGAGCTAAGTCCTTCTGTGGTTAAATCGATTGTCATTACAAATTTTATTTTTAGTTCGAGTTTTTAGAATTATAAAATGATTTCCAGCCTGTAATTTGAACAGCCATAATCACCAGTTAAAAGGGAGCAAATAACACACCCTAATTTTGTGGGATGTTTCTGTTGTTAGAGTAGAGGATGAAGTGGAAACCAAAGAACACTGAATTCTGTTCCTAGAACTAGAGAAGAAGATTGCCCTGCTGACTACTCAACCCTCTTCCTTCCTTACAACCTTATAAACTAAATTGGAAGGAACCTTGCCTGATGTTTTGATACAAAACCTAAAGATTTGTTACTTTAACTCATATTATTGATGACCTATTATGCATCCTATGCAAATATTCCTTGACTCGTTGATATGATATTTATGCCTATCATATCTCATTGGCTTCACTGGAAAATGTAAAGACAATTTTGGTGTTTAAAAGGAGTGTTTCAGGCCAGCCAGTGGTTTGGTGGTTAAGGTAGCTGGATCTCACGTGATTGACTGTATGGTTCAAGTCTTGGACCCCGAGGCTTACATGTGTGCCCAGAATCCAATTGGAGGAAGAAACAGAGGAGAAGGGATTGTGGTGTGACCATGCCTCATGGAGGCGCTTTCTCACTTTCTCTCTCTCTCTCTCTGGCTCTCTCCTAATGAGTGCATGCATCCTATAGTGAAAAAGAAATCCTATTGAAGTTGTTGTTTCAAATGTAGGATGTGGGCCATGTCCCAGTGATTAGTCCAAGAAGGGGGGCTGTGCACTGTGAGCTGTGCAGACACAGTCATGGCTCCATGGTAGTGCAGTGCTCTGCAACACGAGCAACCACAATGGAGACTGAGTTCTGTCCCCATTTGACCTAGACATGCCAGGGATGTGTGTGCCTGTGATCCTGGCTGGCTGGGAAGGCTGGGGGAGGATTGCAGCGTGGAGACCCTGTTGAGAGTACTTGTCTGTCTGTCAGTCTCTCTTTCAATAAATAAATAAGCCTGGGGGGGAAAAAGTCAGCTGTGCATAGTGTATCTTTCTCTTGAGGTTCTCCCTAAGCATCAGCACAGTAAACGGGTGATCGTTCAGTTAAGGAAACCTATGGAGTGGTTTAAGCCAATTTTCTCAAACTATGTAACCATGGAACATGAGCTCAAAATATCTACTAGTAGTTTATGGAGTTAGCGTTCTGTGGAGCACGTTGTGTTCAGCCTGCACCCTAGAGAACTGATGAGACTATCATGATGTAGAAGGTGACTTCAGATGTGAGTCACTGAACCAGGGCATGACTATGAGACAGTCAAGGCCCAACTGCAGTGGTGCAGGTGGTGGGGCACCGTTCTGTGGTGCTGGAGTCACGCGGGAGGCCTGGGTTCTGATCCTGAGTAGACCCAAACATGCAGGGCATGCTATGACAGGCCTGTGATCCTGGCTGGGTGGGGAATTGGGGGCCGGAGGGGGTCACAGCATGGCAAGATTCCGTTGAGGAGACCTCTCTCTCTCTCACATAAAATAAATAAGTAAAATCAATTTTAAAAAGACAGTTAAAGGAAAAGTTCTAATTAACTATTGGGTCCAAGTAGAATGAAAAAGTGCAAAAAAGGGAAAGGAATAGGTTTCCAGTAGCATGGTTAGTAAAGGGCTGCTTATAATTTCACTTGTTTCCAGTGGAAACAGTTTAGACTCTTGTCAAAGTTTTATGGAATGACACATTCTGGCTTTGCCTCCAACCCCTACGTCTCTGCCCATCTTCCACGAGTCATTACATACAGGGAAATATATAAATGTATACAGGAGCAGACCTCAAGAGGAATAATTAAATGCTAGTTACTTCTTGAGCCTATGAAATGCCATCATTAATTCTAAAAGAGTAGAATCCAATATTGTAACTTTCAGAAAGATGAACCAGATTAAATATTTTTTAATAAGAAGAAGACATAGAGGGAAAGGGGAATCTGGACTTACTCATTTAATGGTTCTTTCTTTTTTTAAAAGTTTGCTTTATTTCTTAGGAGAGAGCTAGAGAAAGACAGGTACCATTGGCAGGGTCTCCTCACTCTGCGATCCCCCCCTCACCTTTCCAGATCATGGGTGCACATGTACCAGTGTGCTCAGGTTGACCCAGGATCTGAACCCCTGTTCTTCCATGTGGCTTCCAGCACAGATGAGTGGTGCCCTACTGCCTGTGCCACTGCAGCTGGGCTGAGATTTAAAGTTTTGATCACTCAATGTTAGGGCTGATGAGATTTTGCAGGTCAGAGTCCAACTGCCTTATTTAGCAGATGATGAAGCTGACACTCAAATGATCAATGAAGTTACATTGCAAGGGCTAGCAGTAGGTTTTGACAAGGGTCACTGAAGATTGTTGTTGTTGTTGTTGTTGAGATTTTTGCTGTAGGGCATGTGTGTTCGTTGGAGAGACAATGAGAGACAGAGAGACAGAAAGCAAGAAGTCACCCCCTGGGGAGGGGGGATGACCATGCCGCAATCCCCTCTCCTCCATTATCCTCTCAGGATCTTGGGCATGCATGCAATGTGCCTGGCATGAGTTTTAAGTCACTGGGTCCGAGACTCCAACTGCAGTTGACTATGTGAGAGTTCAGCAACATAACCATTATGCCATCTGCTGGCCCCATGGGTCACTGAAGTCTAAGGCTGTTTTTTACCCCATGTCACCCTGCCCGTTAGTATCTGTCAATTAACTTTTCCCACATGGATTTACTGAATTAAAAACAACAAAAAATATGTAGCTGGACAGAGATTGTTTTACCCCTGGCAGCTATGTCTAGCTACAAAAATACGTAATAAAGGCATGAAAAAAATCATCTGAATTATTCAACATTCCATTTTGTTCTGCAGAAGTAAGGTCAAAGCATTTGAGTGCTGGAAATGTATCACTAAAACAGACACTAAGAGCTTTATCATGCAGAAGCCGTCCCTGTAGTTGTTTTGGAAAGAGGGCTGAGGCCTCTTTCCAAAATGTGACATGTGACCAGAATCTGGCGGCTCTTTCACACCCACCTTCCCATAGGCACCGTCCCCATTTAGACCCTCAGTGCAGAGGAGGGAGCAGCAGTGGCCTTCAGGGCAGTTTCCTGCATTACATAGGGTGCCCCCCTCTTAGGACTGCCCAGTGTTTAGAATCATTACCTTGGAAGATGTATGTATGTATGTATGTATGTATGTATGTATGTGTGTGTGTGTGTTTACTCATCAGTGAGAGGGAGGAAGAGATAGAGAGAAAGCCCTGCCCCATGGGGTGTGGTCACCCCACAGCCATTTTCCTCCATCTCTCCATCCCATCAGGATTCTGGGGCAGCACACACTCGTGCCTGCTATGCTTTCCAAGTTGCTGGGGCCGGGATTAGAATGGCAGGCAGCCATGTCCCCATGCACAGGACTTAACCACTGTACGGGTCGACCCCAGGGAAACGCTGGTCTAACGCCTGCTACCTCCATGCCTGGATGTCATTCTGGTGGTTGGTCCTTCCAACCCCCTCCCTCCTCATCCTCCCACGTGCTCACCATTCGCTCATTCTTCAGCCGTTCACAGTTTGGCTCTTACTACTCCAACTTTATTAAGCCTGCCTTCTCAAAGGGACTGGATATTTTTTAAAGTAGCTTTTTTTTTTTTCCCGGTCAACATTATACATGTTTTTGGTGATGAAAATGAAATATTGGGTTGTCAGGAGAGTCATGGTATGTTTTTGCATAGAAAACATAGAAATGTCATAACTTTCTTGATAACCTAATAGTACTAAGGGCATTTAATGAAAAAGAGGTGTCTCTCCTCCAGTTCCCCTGGTCCTCTAAGGGCATCCACTTCTTACCCTTGAATCTTAATTTTCCTATTTACGTCTATATTTCTGAAAATTGTCCTTATGTGATTTCCTTTTTTTTTTTTTCTAAGAGATATTTTGCTGTAGGGCACATGAGCTTGCTGGAAAGACAGAGAGAGACAGAGTCAGAAAGTGGGAAATCACTCCCCTGTGGGAGGGATGGCTACGCCACAATCTCTTCTCCTCCATTCTCCTCTTGGGATTTTGGACACACATGCACACGTGCCCAGCGTGAGTTTTAAGCTGCTGAGTCCAGGACTTGAACCGCAGTAGACTCCCTGGGAGTCCAGTGCTGTAACCATTACGCCATCTGCTGGTCCCCTTACATGATTTCTCAATGTTTTTTCAACGTTAGTCATTATCTATTGCTATTCCGCCATGGGAAGTGATCCCGCTACTTTTACCACTAGACTACGGGGCTGGTCCCTTGGGTTGTGTTTTACAAAATAACCTTCCTTCCACTTCTTTGCCACTGGACTACGGGGCTGGTCCCTTGCATTGTGTTTTACAAAATAACCTTCCTTCCACTTGTTCTCTTCTACATGGTTTGCGTTTAAAACTTCTGGATTATTCATCTGGCTTTATTATCCTTTCTCTTCTATTTCTTCATCTTTTTCATGTTTGATCTAACTTCTGAGAATTTCCTCAAATTCATCTATCAACATTTCTCTTGAGTTTTATGTTCATTACCACTTACTTTTTTTTTCTTTTTAGAAAATTGGCTATAGGGCCTGTGCACTCACTAAAGAGACAGAGAGACACAGAGAGAAAGAGGAGAAGGGAGAAATAACCCCCCAGGGAGGATGGCCACATTGCAATTCCTTCTCCTCCATTCTCCTCTAGGGATTCTGGGCATGCACACACATGTGCCCAGCATGTTCTTCAAGCTGCCAGGTCAGGGACTTGAACCACATAGGAAGCCATGTGAGATCTAGCCATCTTAACCACCATGTCTCTAGCTGATTCATCACTTTTAGTTCCTTAGAGTGCATCCTTGTTCTCTGAGAGATTCTTTTCTCCCTCTTTTTGAATGGCACTCTCTTCTCATTCCAGTTAACGTGGTGCCGTCTCATCCCTGAGCCCAGTATTAGTTCTAGAGGTCTTAGTGCTCTTTGGCTCCCTGCATCGTCCGTTTCCTCTGAGTTAATTTTGCCTGTTTTTTATGTCTTTCTTTCATGGAGAACCACCTTCAAGTACCTGATCTCTGACTGTCTTCCCAGTTTAGTGAGAAGCGAAACAAGTGAACCCTGCGCATGTGGCTGGGGCTTGTCAACGGATGGGCCTCTGGGGAGGCTCCGCCTGCTTTGCCAGCGGGTGCACAATGCTCTCTCTGTAGGCCTTTCTTTTCAGTTGATTAGTTTCCCCAGAGCGTCATATTGACTGCTGGCGGTTTGGAAGCTGAAGGAAGGAGGGTCTCAGACTCCCTTTCCAATGTACAACCTGCTCTCAGCAGGGATTTTCTCAGCACCCTTAGGTGTTATGCTTGGTGTTGCTGAGGACAGACTTTCTCTGGTCTTTGGCCAGGCATGGGAGGAGTGGGTGCCTGACTGCATGAGGGGGACAGGAGGATCAGGGAGGCTAATTTATCAATGCCGACTCCCAGTGACCCATGTCTTCCCAAGTTCAGACCAATTGGTTCCTCTGATTCTCAAGGTTCCCCAGAGTTCTGCATGAACTAGTCACTTCCTTTGGCATCCTTTTCTGTCCTCCTTGTCTCTCCATTTGCTTCTCCCACTCAGGCATCTGAGCAACTTTCGATAAGATGTATGCTCTCTACATTTATAGCTGCAGGGATTTCAAAAGAGCTTCCCTTCCCTTTAGAACTTTGCCTTATAATGTGGTTAAAGTGCAAGGAGACTTTAAGTGGTTTGTGGAAATGTGAGATTAAACTATGAGTTTATTTTGGTGAGAAGTTTTTTGAAACCCATGTAGGTTTATTTTTTTTAAATAGTACACATGTTCATGAATTTCTGAAGACCCCTTGTCTATAGACAACTCAGTGAAGGTTGAAACTTTTCACAGAGTGTATACATGTCATGTAACAAGTCCACCTAAGCATGGGTGTGTTCAGCTGGAGTGTGCAGAATTGCAAAAGAGATACATATCCTCAGTAGAAATCTCCTCCACATGTGGGGTTGGCAGGTGGCGTGGTGGATAAGGTGCTGGGCTCCCACACAGCTGAATGTGGTTTGAGTCCCAGACCTGGTGGCTTGCTTCCTCTCTTTCTTTCTCTCTCACTCTGTCCCTCTGTGGTCAAATTAAAATAAATAAATAAAGTTAAATTAAAAAAATTTTTTTAAAAAGAAATGTAATCAAGGCGAACAGTTCTTTATCATCAGGTGTTAATATCCTCTCACTTCATTAGAGTATGAAATTTGAACAGGGACGCCTGGTAGGTTTTTTTTTAAAAACTCACTCTAACATTTCCTATATTTAATGACGAGATGGAAAAATGCTTGCTGGTTTAGAAATTATTTTTAATAGAATTTGAATAGCCATGAGCAGACATCATTTTCTTTTTTCACCTTAAGTCTAATAAACATGCCAAGGCCCTGAGGGTACAAAATAACTCTGCAGCAGAAATGAGACATAACACTTAGAATGATTAATGACCTCATAATATGAAAAATCTCAGTTCCTCAAAGCCTGTATTTTTCTTTGAAGAGGTTGATGGTGGCCAAGTTATTCATCAAAATCTATTTGGCAAGATGCTGACATTGTTCTCATATGAAATTCAGAAATAATTAAACATTTGTCAGGCATCGTTTGTTTTCAATTACGCAGGTAAACGCGAGACCAGAGTCTGTTGTCTGTACAACTCTCTGACATTGGTACATCAGCCAGTTCAGTACTAGGTTGCAAAATTGTTACCTGTGTACATTAAAGCAATAATAAATCTGAAGTGATGTACTCTATTAGGCAATGGGGTAGTTTCCTGAATTACTTTATTAATTTATTTATTTAAGTAAAGAGGCGATTGGAGCCAGGGCTTCACATGGTTTGCCTGAGTGACGCAGACCTCTGGTTGCCCAGGAATGTGCTCACTCACTGCACCTGTACTTTTATTTTATTTTATTTTTTTTAGTATTTCTATATTATTTTTATTTATTTATTTATTATTGTCAGCAAATCATTTTCCATTTCTTGTTTTCTGTATGTTTTGCTTTCCCCCCCCCCATCCTTGATTCCCTATCTCTTACCCTCTGCCATCTCCCACTCTCCTCCCACACTGTCTCTGGTATCTATGTTTGCTTTCTATACTGTTTTCCCCCCACATTTTATTGGATTACTAAAGACCTTAATTCATCTAAATATTTTGCACCTGTACTTTTTAAGTTACATTGTGCTTTTGAGTTATAAGACCCCTGAGGAATCTGGGGCTCTGTTCTCTCGTCTTGCAGCACCCAGCAATGACAACACTGTGTAAGGTTTACTGAGCACTTTCCATGGTTCAGATTCCGGGCTAACTGCCTTAAGTGCATTTTCTCAGTTTAGCACCACGGCAACCCTATTCTTGTTCATCTCGCAGCTAAATGCAGGATGCTACCAGGTGAAAAAGAAAAGTTTTCTTTTCCCAATCCCAGCTCTACTCTCTAGAGTTTATTCCTTTTTTTTTTTTTTTTTGGAGAGATTTTCACTGTAGGGCGCATGCGCTCGCCAGACAGACAGAGAGAGACATAGAGACAGAAAGCGAGAAATCGCCCCCCAGGGGGGATGGTCACGCCGCAATCCCTTCTCCTCCATTCTCCTCTCGGGATCTTGGGCACGCACGCACACGCGCCCGGCGTGAGTTTTAAGCCACTGGGTCCGGGACACGAACCGTGGTCGACTACGTGGGAGTCCAGCGACATAGCCATTACGCTAACTGCTGGTTCCCTAGAGTTTATTCCTTTTAACTATTTAAAAAAAATGGTATCTATTATACTTTGCACAGAACCTCTGATTCCCTTCTCTGAGAGAGGAGGAATTGAACTCTTAGTATCTCCCACTTCCCCTTTCTCAAGTTGCGTTGCTTGTGTTATTTGAAATTCTTCTGTTGATTATGTTCATAACGTAAATAAATATTATACTACTGCACCTGCCATGACTGGCTGTCCCTTCCTGTTCTTCAAACTCCAGTTCTGAGATCTCAGTGGCCTCATGCCATGCTTGCAAGCAACATTAAATAAATATTTTTATGACATGTATTTCCCCCCCCCCCCAATTGCTAGAAGGTGCATGCACTTGCCAGAAAGAAAGAGAGAGAGAAGAAAAGAGAGAGTGAGACCTGCAATGGGCAGGCTGCACCACAGTCCTTCCCCCCCACCCCCATCTCTCCATCCCGTCAGGAATTTGGGCACATGTACCTGGTGTATTTTTCAAGACGCTGGGGGTGGGGGGACCCTGTGTAGTCATATGGCATCTGGCTTCTGATGCACTGCGCTTTAATCACTGTGTCACAGGGCTGACCCAAGTCAATATTTTTTAAATAAATATTTTTTAAAAAAAGATTTAGAAAAGGCTTGGGTTTACAGAAAATTTCAGAAGACAGTAGAGATTGTTCCCATGTATCTCACATCCAGCCGCCCTCTTATTAGCATTGAACATGGTACACTTGCTGCAATGAATGGAACAGTACTGATTCATTATGATTCACTCAAGTTTTCTGTTCCAGCACTCATCCAGGATACTACCTTACGTTTCGTTGTCCTGTGTCCTTAGAGGTCTGTTGCCTGTGACAATGTCTCAGATCTTTCTTGTTTCTGATGACCTTGCCTTATTTTTATCTTAGTTTTTTTTTTTTTTTAAATTTATGGTCGAGAATACCTAGATACTTATCCGATACTTACCTTGGTGATCTTGGCACATGCGAGCAGGGTGGGGTGAGAGGGAGGTGGGAGGAGAGAGAGATAGATGGATAGATAGATAGATAGATAGAGAGTGAGAGAGAGTGAGTGAGAGAGAGTGAGAGAGAGTGAGAGTACTCCTATGGGCTATATTGTGATACTTGCAACTGTCATTTCTTTTGTTGCTCAAGTTGTTCCAGCTTGGGCCATTGAGAATTCTTTCTGTTGGCTCCTATTTTTTTTCAACAACCTTCTAGGCTTTTCTTGTATATCATTATTTCCTGTCCTAAAAGCAGTCATTTCTTCAGAGAGCCCTGGTTCCATTTAAGATTGGTGTGAGACTCCAAGCTCCAGGGTCTGGATGTGTTGTTGCTGGTGGGGTGTTATTGCTTCTGGGCACCCCTGCTGACAGAGCAAGGAAACACATCTATACCAACCCTCATATATATGCAAATCTATAAATATTTCCACACGTGACCATCCATGTCTATTAACCCGTGCCCTGCGGGATATCGCTTTATCCTTTAAAGTGCTTGTATAGCTCCTCATGCGTTTCGTCTTACAGACTCTATGAATTTCCTAAGTTGCTCCTGTGAGCACCTTTCCCCCACCTTCTTCAGTGAGATGTTTCAGACATTCGCAATACAGTTAGATTATTTAGTCACTTTCTCCATGTCATCCTGGCATCCCACAACGCCCTCAATGATTTTTTAAAAATTTGCATACATTAAGGTTTATTCTTTGTGCCATAAAGTTCTGTGAATTTTGATGAATCCCTCATGTCACGTATCTACCATCACAGTATCACGCTAAATCGTTTACAGCCCAAAAAGTCCCCTTCGATTTACCTAATTAACCATTCCCCTCGCCCTAAGTTGCTAGCAGTCACTGATAACCATATTATTGCTATGGTTTTGCCTTTTCCAAATTGTCATATAATTACAGTCACAGACTGACTTCTTTTATTGAACAATATTCACTGAAGATTTATTCAGCTCTTTGCATGGCATGATAGCACATTTGCCTTTTACTGAACAATATATCATTGTATTAATAGATCAGAGTTTGTTTATCTAGTCACCTACTGAGGGATATCTAGGTTGCTTACAGGTAGTGATTATGTACAAAGTTGCCAGAGAGTCACATGCAAGTTTTCATGTGAGCAGAAATTTTCAAATCGGTTGAGTAAGTCTCTAAGAGCACAATTCCTTGACTATCTGGTTAAATATGTTTAACTTTATAAGAAACTGCCAAATTATCTTTGAAAACGACTGTACCATTTTGCATTCCCACCAGAATGAATGTTTCTACTTCCATGCATCCTCATCAGCAATTGGTATTGTCAATATTTTGGATTTTGGCCATTCTGATAGGTATATAGTATCTCATTGTTCAAATGTGTAATTCCCTAATGAAAATGATATTGCGTATTTCTTCATATGTTCATTTGCATTTATATCTCTCCTTTGGTGAGACGTCTTTTCAGATCTTTATTCTATTTTTTAAATTAGGTTGTTTTTCTTATGAACAGTTCTTTGTATATTTTGAATACAGGCCCTTTATAAGAAATATCTTCTCCAAGACTATAGCTTGTCGTTTTAACAATGTCTTTTCAGACCAGAAATGAAAAAAAAAAATCCACTTATCCAAAAAAATGTTTTAAGGTTTTTGCCATAGCGTATGTGTGCTTTCTGGAGAGAGACAATGAGAGGGAAAGTGAGAAATAACCCTCCAGACAGGATGGCCACACCACAATCCCTTCTTCTCCATTTTCCTCCTAGAATTTTGGGTATGCACATACACGTGCTCAGCCTGATTCTTGAATCATGGTCAGCCATGTGAGAGTCCAGTGCAATAACCACTATGCCACCTGCTAGCCCTCCAGTTTATCAATTTTTAATAAAGTGCAGTTTTCCCATGTTTTTGGGGTATGGATTATAGTTTCACTAATGTATGTAAAAATTTTTCACACACTCAAAGTCACCTAGATTATTCTCTTTTATTTTCTTCTAGAAGTTTTATAATTTTATGTTTTAAGTGGGGTCCATGATCCATTTTAAATTAATTTTTGTGAAAAGATGTGCATATAAGTTCATTTTTTTTCCTTTTGTAAATGGACATCCAGTTGTTTCAGCATTGTTTGTGGAAAAAAAATACCCCAAAAAGCTAACTTTTCTCCATTGAACTGTCTTTGTTCCTTTGTCAAAGATTGGTGACTATATTCATGTGCTTCTGTTTCTAGAAGAAAGCATTCAGTCTTGCAACATCAGGTATGATACCAAGCACGGTTTTTTAGACACTCTCTTTCAAGTTAAGGTAGTTCCCTTCTTTCCTTATTTGCTAAGAGTTTTTATAAAAATGGATGTTGGATTTTGCGAAATGCTTTTTCTGAGTCAATGGATACAATCTTAGGACTTTTCTTCTCCAGCCTGTTGATGTAGATTACATTAATTGATTTCAAACATATACCCAATCTTATATACTTGGAATAAATTCTACTTGGTTGTAGTGTAACAATTTTATACATTGTTGGATTTGATCTTCTAATAGTTTGTTGGGGGTTTTTCCACCTGTTCTCGTAAATGAGACTGAAGTTTTTCTTTTAATGTTTTTATCTGGTTTTGGTAGTAGGCTAATGCTGACCTCATAGAATGACTTTGGAAATATTCCCTCTGCTTGTATTTTGTGGAAGAGTTGTGGAGAATTGGTATAATTTCTTCTTTAAATGTTTGGTAGAATTAACTAAGAACAATGAACCTGAGGCTTTCTTTTTTTTGAAGATTATTAATAATTCACTTGATTTCTAATAGACATAGGGCTATTCAAGTGATGTGTATCTCTTCATGTGAATCTTGGTAGTTCTGTTGAAAGCTAGACGTTTTGTATTGCTTAACAGAAACTGGAATAAATAGGCCTTTAGTGTAAGAAGACATGTTAATCTAGTTAACATCGATAACTGAAAGATAATATGAAAAGGTACAAAATGCAAGCCTTCAAAGACTTTCTGTAAATTGAGTTTGAATTTTTTAGTCTGGTAGTCAAAAGCTTCCACATTTTGGCTTCAATAAACTTCTCAACTTTCTCTTCAAATAATGATCCTACCATTTATTGGGCACCTAGTGCTTACAAATAACACTTCAAGGGAGATGTAAATATCTCCTTTTTATGCATGTGAGCACTAGATGCAGAGAAGTGGAATAACTTGCCCACAGTCACATAGATAATAAATGACTAAGCCAGGATTGGACCCCAGGTCTGCTGGTTATGAATCCCCTGCTTTTTTTCCACTAGAGCTCAATGTATAATCCTTTTATCAAACCCCTTAGTCCAATCTAGTCCAGTCCAATTTGTCTGTTCATTATCCCCCAGACATACTAATAGCTCCTCCTTGGAGACTCACTCATATCAGTAATGGAAGTGCTAACTAAAGCAATTTAGATAATGAAGACATCTTCCTGTTATGTGCAGTGGGCAGTGTTACAGGATTGACAGAATGACTCTGCAGTGTCACCAATGACTCAGATTTGTTTACCCTGGTATTCTGCCAACTTCACTGTTTGGGTGATAAACCCCACAATGTTTACTATAAGGCTGATTCAGTTTGAAGAATCATGTATCTTCTTGGGACAGGATCTGAGAAGAAAGAAAGGGAGTGGGGGCAAAGGTAAGAACACTTTCCTCAGAATTTGGGTTGGAAAGTAGACCCCAAATCTCTGTCCAGATCCATCTATTGCAAAGTCAGCAGGGTCGCTACAGAAGCGAGTAACTTCCTAGAAGCGTCCAAACAAAAACAGGGACCTAGGAGCTAGGAGGAATAGCAGAAAGACTTTGGAGCAAACCTCAGAGTCAGCCAGAGGACCCATCCTCTAATGTCAGATCATGCCCCATCTCTTGCCCCAACTGTCCCCTTTCCCACAGAATTCTCACAAGCATTGTCTCTGTATGATCAGTCTTAAGTTGTTCACTGTCCTGTTGATTTATCAATCTTCTTCCCAAGCCTGCATCTTTTCTTTTAAAATTGATTACAGTATCTTGTGAACAGAGGCTGTGTTTTCACACATTGCTTGTCTCTCACATCTGGCATATGGTGGACACACTAAATGCTTGCCCAAGGCATGAATGTGATCTGGCTGCAAAACCACCCTGTCAGCTACATTCTTACAGTCCTCTGTCTTTTGGCTAGCTAGATTTCTCCTCTCCTGCCATGTAAATTAGGCAGCAGTTTTGAAAATGATGAATAAATCAAATTATGTTTGTCATTCATGATAGGCAGGACATGTAACAGCAGACTTTGAAAACAGAGCCCACCTTTCTGAGGTTGGGTTATGAGCTAATTTATGAGCAAAGACTGTGGTTTTGTAATATAGAGTCTTCCTTCTATTGTAAAAAAAAAAAAGAACAAAACAAAAAAAAATATTTTTCATTCATCATTTCGATGATGCTTTTTTGATGCACCGAGATAATGATACTAGTTTAAAATATATTGAGAATCCTGCAGAGCAAGTCATTGGCCGATGGGTTGTGTCTTAGATGAAAAGATGCAATTGTGACTTTGCAAAATTCTAAGAACACATTTAAACAAGATGAGCTGGGAGCAGAACAGGATTAAAGGCTATTTCAGACCATAGTCAGTGAGTTAGCAAAGAGAGAAGAAAGACCGGGGCATGGGTAGGGGTGAGATTGAGATGTGCAATCTGCTCCCAAGAGCCGAACAATCTGCTTGGTGTTTGTTTCTTGTAAGGGCATTCAGGATAGGGACTCTTACTTCCTTCTAGAAATCACATCAGAATGGTATTCATTAATCCTAAGGAGAAAATTACCTATTACGGCTCTAAGTCAGATTCTATATTGAGTAATTCATACACATCATTCTTGGGTAAGTCTTCTAGCCATCCAACAACATAGGCATTGTTACCTCATTGTACTGATGGCAACATTGGTGGTCCAGCTGTCCAAGGTTACAAAGCAGTAGCATCCCTAAGGTTCTTTCCCACAGATGGCAGGTTCTAACACCTGAGCCTTCTCCCCTACGTCCACTGCAGCGGTGGTTCTCTGCCTTGGCTGCACATTAGAATTCCTGGAAGCTTTAAACACTCT
>NW_006159506.1:534349-567718 GCF_000334495.1 Tupaia belangeri chinensis | reverse complement strand
TATTCCAAACCAATTTAATTAGAATCTTTGCGATTGGTACCCAGAGACACCCAATTCTAGTATGTAGCAAATTGGACAACCGCTGTCTTCAGAGATCATCTTCAACCAAAGAGGTACGTACTATCAAAATTAAGATTTATTAATTTTAAATTTATTTATTGATTTTTAAAAACAATTATTTATTTAATTTTATGTGCATTTATTTATTTTAAAATTTGACCAGAGAGAGAGAGAGAAACAAAGAGAAAGGGAAAGTGAGAAAGCAAGCCACTAGGTCTAAGACTTGAACCATGGTTGGCTGTGTGGGAGTCCAGCACCTTTACTTCTATGCCACCTGCTGGCCCCCAATTTTAAATTTTTTAACATAAATAAAGCTGTGTGATGTGGTGAATAGTACACTGACCTTGGGTTCATCTTGCCATTTGCTCATCACGAGGCCTTAGGAAGTCATAAATGAAAAAAATATAGTGTATCAATGGAAACGTGTAGTGAACAGCTGACTACTGTGAACCCACCTTTCAGCAATATCTAGTTTTGATCCATTCGACAGTTGTACATTATTAGTATAAGTTTTTCTTAAAATTTTTAAAAGTTTATTTACTGATTTCTTCCATGAGTGAAAGAAAGAGGGGGAGAGAGACAGTACCCCCAACAGGGTCCTCATGTGGGGATCTCCCTCCAGTCTTCAGTCAGTCCCAATTCATGGGCAACTCATGCCTGATATATTCAGGGAAGGCTCTGGACTTGAACCAGGAACCTTCCCATGTGTGATTGCCTCTTGGAATGTTACGTTTTACCACTGTGCCACTGTCTGGTCCCATAGTTTTAGTTTTTTTTAAATAATTAACTTTGTACACCTTCCTGACCCTGTGATACTCTCTCCAGTGGTGTTTATTATTCTCATGTGTGCTTTCATTCAGTTACTAAATATGTGGTAAATATTAAAGGGTAAATGTCTTCTAACTTTGTGTAAGTGCTACATATACCACACAACTTTCTGCAGTGTGACTGTTTTTGCTTCATGATGTGTTTTTGAGATTCATCTGTGTTGACACATTTGCTGTGTAATTTCATCACATGTACTACAGATGGTCCAATCTACAAAACATGCCAGGCAAGTGTACATGTGTGCCCCAAATCCCCCATTTCATGGAGAAATGGAGGAGAAAGAACTGCAACATGAGCACATACCGCTGGGGATTGCGTTCTCCCTCTTTCTCTGTCTTTCTGTCTGTCTGTGGTGAGCACACGTGCCCTCTGGCAGTTATAAAAATTTAAAGAAGGGAACCAGCAGTTAGCGTAATGGCTATGTCGCTGGACTCCCACGTGGTCGACCACAGTTCGCGTCCCGGACCCGGTGGCTTGAAACTCACACCGGGCACGTGTGCGTGCGTGCCCAAGATCCCAAGAGGAGAATGGAGGAGAAGGGATTGCGGCGTGACCATCCCCCCTGGGAGGTGATTTCTCGCTTTCTGTCTCTATGTCTCTCTCTGTCTGTCTGGCGAGCGCACGCGCCCTACAGTGAAAATCTCTCAAAAAAAAAAAATAAAGAAAAGAAAAAAGAAGAGAAAAGAAAAGAAAGTAATCCTTCTGTGCTCTGAGTTTATAAAGATGCTTGCCTGTAATTTTTTTTCTAAAAATTTAAGTATAAATTTAAAGACCCACATGTAGGTCTTTAATTACGTGTGGTTATCTTGTGGTTTATCCAGTTGTAAAAATCCCCATTGCAACCAAGCTGGGGAAGTGAGAATAATCTGAGGCTGCCTGCCATATGAGATAGTGCCTGGAGAGAGTATTTTTCATAGACCCTGGGAAGTTCAGTCCGCCCTGTTCGTATCCCTACTTGCTCCCTGGAGAAAGAGGATAAATCTTATTTTAGACATTCTTCTGACATAGTTATGGGAGAATGGACAAATGCTATCAAGGGTAATAACCCTAGTTCTCAAATACTTAAAGGGGCACCATTATTACTTCTACATGGCAATTCAGAATACCTTCACTGACTTTTCATGGAATGGATAAAATTGTTCCCAGGACTGACAAGCCATGGGTACTAAAGTCAGGGCCATTTCTTAAATTGCCAAAGACCTCTTTTCTAAGGGGTCTTAGTTTGTATTAGTAAGTTCTTTCTGGCGGAAGGTGGTTACAGGTATTATAATCACCTGTTTGGATCCTGTGCTCTGTATTGCATATGTGGAATATGGATGCAATGTTTGACTCAAATATCCATCCCAGGGGGCTTACGAAAGATCAATATTTCACAAAGACTGTGAGGGTGAAAAAATTCAATGTAGGGGTGGAATGTGAGATATTGTTCGGACATAGGCTATTTCCCCTTATTTGGCTTCCCTCTACCCTCTCCCTCAGGGAGAGGTCTCTGGCCAAGGCTGTTCTCTGAAGAATGTATACATCCCTCATAATGAGTCGAAGAAGCAGGCAGCCAAGCTAAGTGAACACAATTAGCTCACCTGTACTATAGTGTCAATGGAAATTTATAGCTTTATAAAACGAGTAATTAATGTGGTTTATTTCTGAACACGAATATGAGTGATCAACCTGGAGAAAGGCAAGTGTGTCTTTGTCAGGGTGCTCAGATATGGGGATTCCTTTCATTTGGTTTTGAGGGTGAGAGACAAAGTTTGGAATTTAGTGAAAAGTTTTTCCATTCGTGTGACCCAAAAAGGCAGGACATGTAGAAGTGGGGTGTCTTGTAGGTTTTAGGTGGGTTTTAGAGGTCTTAGGTTGGTGATTGGAAAGGGAAAGTCTACTGAGATCAGCAAAAGAATGTATTTTAACACATAAGGAGGCTTAATATGCATCACAAAGGTATTATGCCAGGGACAGGATATAAGAGGAGTCCTGTTATGAATGGGCCAAATGGTTTGCTAATGTTTGTGGGTGTGACTCCTCCCAGCCCTCTGAAAAGGATTTTGGAAATAGGTAAAAGCATCAGACTTCTGTCCTCAATAGATATTGTGTCCTGAGTTTCTCTTAAAATATTGTCATCATAACACCGTGTAAGGGTCCCAGGAGACTAAACGTACCAAGTACGCTACAATCTGGATGCTATAAAACTGCTTGCTGTACTGCACTGAGGTGCAGACTCTTCAACCACCTGGCACCATCAGTGTCTCCCTTAAGTCAAATAAAACAGTGTCTTTACCTGCTGGACCTTCAGGTGACTCCTTTGGAATAGGCAAATGGGCACAAGTCCTCAGATTTGGGGTTACTACATTACACAGACTGTCACGTTTTATTGCCTTGCCACTGTCTGGCCTCTAGAACATTCTAAACAGCACTGGGTGAAAATACAGAATCTGCTTCTCTAATGAGATGGCTTGAACTCATCCCTGAATGTTGCAGGGAAGCCGTGTCACATGTAGGGACTGAAGTTTTCTTTGACACCCAAAGCCAGGCGATCTGGGAATGAGGTCTGCTTGCCACCTTTTCTAAGCATTGATCTCTGATCATGAGTCATTTATCCCTGGAGCTCCTCCTGGCAGCTGGCTCGTAGAGTTAATCATCTCTGTCACTCTAGCTGTCCCTCCCTGGGGGAAATGGTCATTGTACATACAACAAATACCTACTGAGTCAGACTGTAGGGGAGATGACAGTGGGCTGGCTCTCCATCCCTTCTAGAACATGGCTAGTTGGAAGAAAGGGGACATACTGGAACATAGCAGAGAAGATGTCTCTCGCCTCCCCTTGATGACTCTGGGGGCATTTTCCCGTGACCAGTGTGACTCAATGACTCAGAACTCCATTTCCTTCCTTGCCCTTTTGTAGCAGGAAAGGCCCTGTGCTCCTGGCTCCTGAGTTGTGCTTCTGTGACTCATCTGGTGAGCTGTTAGCATTGATTTGTTCTTGGGGTACTGTGTTAGACAGAAGCTCTGTGAATGACAGAGGAGAGTGTGAGATGTGCTCTTACTCTTTTTTAAAATTAAATTAAATTTATTTCATTTTTGCTATAGGGAATGCTTGCTCACCAGGGAGAGACAGAGAGAAAGAGAGAGGGAAAGTGAGAAATCACCCCCTAGGAGGGATGACCACACTGCAATCCTTTCTCTTCATTTTCCTCTCATGATTTTGGGTATGCATGCACTCATGCCCAGGATGATTTTCAAGCTGCTGGGTCTGAGACTTGAACTATGGAATCAGCCATGTGAGATCTAGCTCCACACTGCCTGCTGGCCCATATTTTCACTTTTTAAATTGCATTAGTAAGGCCAGAAATCAGAGGCTGTTTATTTTCATCCATGTACCTAGTGATTTTTTGTTTCAAGTTTATTATTCCTTCCCTGAGAGAAAAAGCAAGAAAGAGAGAGAGAAAAAGAGAGGGAGGGAGGGAGGGAGAGAGAGAGAGAAAGGGAGGCATCCCCAGCAGGGTCCTCATGCTGCAGACCACTCCCAGGCTCAGCTGGTCTGGATCCTGGGCATGCATGCTTGTGTCTGGTGTACTCAGGAAAGCCCCAGGATGCGAACCCAGGACCTTTCTTATGTGGGTCTAGTTGTGATACTGCAACCACCACGAGACTCAAGAACCGAGTCCTGTGGCCACCTCTGGGAGAATGGTGGTGCCTTCGTTCCTGGCTGAGCTATTGAGGCGTGCGTACTTGTCTGCACAGTGCCCATTAGTTGACTGTAAGATAGTGCTTTACAGAGAAATTAGAGAGGCCAAGCTTAACATTGGCTACTTTGACTAAGAACTATGTTTTGTTATATATTACGGTTATATTAAAACAATATGATACCTCACACAATGAAATAAAGGAGCTATCCAGAAAAGGAAGGTGTTGCCCTGAGAACAAGAATTGCCCTGAGGAGGGAACCTGACTGAACACCTGTCCTTGGGAGAGACCTGGATTACACAGAATCAGAGGAACAGCTTCTAGGATCTCGTCTGCATTTGTTTCCTGGAGTTGTTGCAAGAAAGTGCCAAAAACTGGGTGGCTGACCCAGCAATTTGTTTTCTGCCACTTCAGGAGACTTGAGGTCTGAAATCCCTCCGAAGGCATGAGGGAAGGGTCTGTTTTTAGCTTCAAGTAGTTTCTTGGCATGTGGAGATGAGCAGCATAATCCTGCCTCTGTCTCTCTGTGTGTAAATTTCTCCTTTTTGTAAAGACACTGGTCATATCATATTAGGGTCCCTGCTCCAGGATGACTTCGCCTTCACTAGTTACATCTGCAACAACCTGGTTGGCTAACAGGGTCGCATTCTGGGCAGCCAGGGTTAGGATCACAACACGCAGATTTCCGGGGGACACGATTCAACATGCAACACCTTCTACTGCTGTGATTGAATTGATGGGAACGAAAAGATATGAAAGTCTAATTAAAATTAATGCTCATGTACATTGATTCTTAACCATTTTTACTCATGGCCCATGTAACTGGTAATCTCCACATCTGGGGTTGAAGAACGCTTCTTTTCTTAGTCTGAATTTGGAAGTCCTTTTAGCTCTCAGGTTTGCTTTAGCTCCACGGAGGACCAGCTGCCTACAGTCTGCGTTGACCTCTAACAAGAGATCCCTTGGCTTGATTGCACTTAATAGAAGTATAATCTGAGCTTCAGATCAGCAGTTAATTTACTTTTCTCGATAATCCCCCTGTTCTCTCTTTGTCTCTGCATTTGCCTGCTGGAAATCCCAGAAGTGCCTTTTTTTTTTTTTTCTCATCGAACTGGAAGGTGCTTCCTCATCAACCTTGACTTTTCCCCCTTTTGAACCTTCAGTGCACAGTGTAGCTAGTCTCTCAGCACCTGTCTCATACTCAAGACTGTTTTAAAACAAACTCATTCAGAGATCACCAACACCAGACCCTCTGGCTTTACAATCCTCACGTAATCAGAATGTAATGAAAACGGGAAACAAAAGCTCTTAAAATGTGATTCTATCCCATAAGAGCAAAGGCAAAACAACTGTTATGGTTAGGAAAAAAATCTTGTCCATGGGGTTACTCTAGTAATAATGAGAGTAGTCTTCATATAGCTTTATTAGGAAATAATCAGGAGATAGCACTGGTAAGTGTCTTCATGTCTTTTTTTTTTTTATAAGAATTATTTAATTGGGGCCAGAAGATGGCATAATGGTTACATTGCTAGATTTCCATATAGCTAACTGTGGTTCGAATCCCGAACCCAGTGGCTCGGAACTCATGCCCTATGTGTCTGCGTGTGTGCCAAGATCCCGAAAGAAGAAGGGATTGTGGCATGGCCATCTCCCCTGGGGGATGATTTCTCACTTTCCCTCTCACTGTCTCTGTCTCTTCAGTGAGTGCCTACACCCTAAGGCAAAAATCCTCTACAAAAACCCCCAACAAACAAAAACACCAGTAATGAAAATAATCAGGAAATAAATGTATATGTTCAGTACAATTTCAACCGTGGGAGGAAAGACAGGGCCAGGGTGGCATAGAGTGGCGTGTTGACAGTGGTTATCAGCAGATCACAGAAAGTAGGTGAATTTTATTTTTTTCTTTATGCTTGTCAGTATTTCTCAGATGCCTTTAAAATAGCCTGTGTTCCAGGTTTTTTATTTTCAGTTTTTGCTATAGGGTGGGTGAGCTTGCCAGAGAGAGGCGGGGGGGCAGGAGGGGGTTATAAGAGGCCAAGTGTCCATGCTGCTGTCTTCTACGTTATCTTCATACGAGGAAGTAGTGAATTTTGTGGCAGGAAACCAATGGGCTGGCAAAACGTGAGTGGTGAGGAATAGGCCTAGACATCTGATGAGCTGCCTTACTTGGTTTCTATAGAGCTGTGTGATAACCTTGGCCCAGATCAGAATACATTGTCTTGTTTCAAATACCAGGTGAAATCCAAAGCAAGATCAAGGTACTTCTTCAACCCATTGCAGATCTCCGTAGCAACAGTAGAGATGGGCCTCCCAGGTATGGATGGATGCGAAGAGTCATTGAGAGTTTTAAAACAGGCATTACCTCGTTGCTACTTTTCTCAGAAAAACGTTCTGTGTTTGCCCCAATGACCAATTCCATGGTACATTGTTCCGAACACAAGTGAAATAGAAATTCCTTATTGTCAAAGGTTTTTTTTTTTTTTATTATTTTTAAAATTAAACAGAGAACCCCAGGCTGCTTCTTCCAAGAATGAGTATGGGCGACTAGCTCAGAGTTCTATAATGGTAGATTCTCAGGCACGCTAAGACAATGAGTCATGTGCTTCCATTAATGGTGATGGGCACATAGCCACACTCTTTTGCTCTGCCCAAATGCTTCCTCTTACGAAGTATAAAAATAAGGACCGCAAACATCTGCTGCCCTATATTTGACTGAAGCGTTTCCAGTAGGGAGCTCATCTTTTGCATCACTCCAATGAGGACTAGAATTTCAAGGTTCCTTTAACATAGAACATCACAGGATTTGTTCTGTGTCCCAGATAAAAGATGTCGCTCCCTTTGACTCCATAGGCGGTGAATGAAAGCCCAGAACAGAGAAAGTATTTTGCACCTTAGAGTTGAGATGCTTTATATTGAAGATCTATGCTTAGTTGGGATTTTATTCAATAATACCATTTTCTTTTTTAGATAGGATAATAGGCTTCTCTATCTAACTGATCTGAAAACTGGAGTAGAAGTCAACACAGACCCTGTGCTGTTTAAAAAAGGCGCTTCCTGTGCCTGTCCCCCTGCCGTAGCCCCCAGCGTTGGCTTACCCTATTGGACGTGTTCTGCTATCAACTTGACATGAGTAATTCTACACCTAAATCTGTCTTTTGTTCTCATTTGACAGTAAGAACCTGATCTCATGCTCCCTACTGAAACCAAGCTAATACTCATACCTGGGTCCACTCTGGATCTAAATATTTTTTGCTAGTCTGTTATTTATCTTCTAATACAAAAAGATTCGCCCTAATTCATCCTTTGGGTTTCTTGTACATGTTTTCTCTGTGGCTAAGCCGTGCCTGAAAGACAAAATGCATGTTGCAGTGGATGTGCTTTGAAAGTGTGTGACACAGGGTCTTCAAAAAGTTTATGGAAATGCATATTATGAGAAAACTATGCATGGATTTCCATTTTTGTGTGTGCCCAAATGAACCTACTTCTCACTCACTCTTGTTTTCTTCCAAGGAATAAATCTCAGAACTCATGGCTCCCTTGGGTTGAGGAAATGAGTTTCTACAAGTAGAGTTATTCTTATCCTGTCCCATACCTATATTTGAATCATCCTAATGTAAAAGTTTCATTTCAAGGACTACCCCTCCCTCCATGCTCTCTGCAAACATTTTTCAGAGCCTGTCACTGGTAATGTTTTTCACCGGATTCTTGGTGGCTAAAGAAAGGCAGTGAGGCCTTTGCAGGGTGGCTGCCGTGGTTTTGGCGTTGAAAGTCTATTGCTGACTGCAATTCCTCTGGTCCATGCAAGGGACTAAGTGAGTTTGTTCCTTTTTCTTTTTCTTTCTTTCTTTCTTTCTCTTTCTTTCTTTCTTCTTCTTTAAAACCTGATAGTTTTCTCCAGCTCACTTGAGATCTAATTTTAACCTCATGATCCGTTCCATAGTTTGACATCTTAGAAGTCAAAGCATCAGTAGAGAATCCCCTAGCAGAGTTTGATCAGTTATTACACAGACTTCACCCAACGAGCGACTAGTCTTGCCTGTTTTCTGTTGAAGGAGAACTTAGAAAAATGGGTTGAATGCAGAGTCTTCCGACATGGAGATAGCATGGCAAGGTTCAGGCATTTTGAGTTCTTGTCTGTCTCTGTCTTGTTCTACTCTGTGTACAGAGAAAGTCATCGACCTCCTCCACCTCAGTTTCCCTATCAGTAAACTAACCGTAAAGATCCCTTTTGAAATGAATGATTGATCCGTGCCCATTTTTACTTTGCAGCAATCCCTTTTTGCACTTTCAAGTGTCTCTAGGAGATAAAGGCAGAGAACATCTAGGGAGACGGTAAATCATATTGTAAACGGGGAGACAGTCAGTGGCACAGGAGTGAAATGTGATGTTCTGTGAGGCTGGCTGCCTGGGAAGGTTGCAGGTTCCTGTCTGGAAACATCCCCTAGTACATGAGGCATGTGCACATGTCCATAACTGGGGCCACCTGAGGCTGGGGGTCCAATGTGGTGTCAAGACTCTGTTGGGAATACCGTATCTCTCTCTCTCTCTCTGTCTCTCTCACTCATGGAGCAAATAACTAAATAAAAACTAGGAGCATTGACAAGTTTCTCAGCCTTGGGTTAGAGGTGTGAATTTCCTGTCATCACCAGAAAATCCGTTATGTCCTCTCCTGTGGTGGTTCCTGGGCTACTTGTTACCTCCTTGGTCTGTGGAACATTCAGTAGGGTTTTAGGAAGTTTTTCTGAGTTTCCCTTTCATGTTTGTAAACTGGACATGTTGATTTCCTCCTCCCACCCACCTCATAAAGCTACTAATAGACTACCTGGAAGTACTTTAAAATGTTCTGAGCTAATTAGGAAAAAAATTTTTTTTTCTTTTTTTTTTGGAGAGGTTTTTGCTATAGGGCATGTGCGCTTGCCAGACAGAGAGAGACAGAGAGACAGAAAGCGAGAAATCACCCCCCAGGGGGGATGGCCACGCCGCAATCCCTACTCCTCCATTCTCTTCTCAGGATCTTGTGCACGCACGCACACACGCCCAGCGTGAGTTTAAGCCACCGGGTCCAGGACTTGAACCATGGTCGACTACATGGGAGTCCATTGACATAGCCATTATGCCAACTGCTGGTCCCCCAGGAAAAAATTTTTTTATAAGGACGTTTTTGCTATAGGACACAAGCAGTCACTGGAGAGATAGAGAGAGACAGATAGAAAGCGAGAAGTCACCCCCCAGCCAGGGGGATGGGCACAACACAATCCCTACTCCTCCATTCTCCTTTCAGAATCTTGGACATACATGCATACGTGCCCACATGAATTTTAAGCCACCAGGTCTGGGACTTGATCTGGAGTCGACTATGTGGGAGTCCAGTGATATGACCATTATGCCATCTGCTGGTCTCAAGATTTGTTTTCTTACATTACAAATTTTTGCAGACTTAATAAAAGCAAAAATGTATGCCCTTATATCTTTATACTTGACATTAATCTCATAAACGCTGGCATTAATAAGAGCTTTGAGGTAACCACCAGCCTTAAATAGCATGCTAAAAGAATTTCTGGTTCATGGAATATGATATACTGCAAGTTAGAAAAAATAAATGGTGATTTTTTTTGAGAGAGAAAAATCTATCAGTATCTTGCTGGAAATGAACGTCTATGTTATTAAAAAATAAATTACTTTGATGGTATTACTTGTTAAGAACATTATATTTTTGCAACGTGGCACCTGGATTTAAGTAATATAGGAAATAGCATAAGCTAATTTATAATATGATAGTGTTTTAGAACATTTTTCTGTTGCTACCATAGACTGGGTAATTTATAAAGAGGTTTATTTCTCTCATGATTTTGAAAGTCCAAGGTCAACAGGCCACATCCAGGGGAGAATTCTCTGCAGAGTCTTAAGGTAGTGGAGGACATCTCATGGCAACAGGGTAAGAGATTGGGTCCATGTCCATGTCTCTCCTCTGGTCTCACTCCCTTTCCTTATAAACCCACAACTATTTAATCATGGGAATCCCATCCTGTTGACCTTATCTAATCTTAATAATCTCCCAAAGACTCCACATCTTAATTCCACAGTCACATTAGCTTTCCACCTTCTTAATACCTTCACAACCAGATTTCAACACATGAATTTTGGACAGGTACACTCAAATCAGAGCAGGTAGCCTTAGATCTTTTTCTTTAGCTGCTGTCAGAGCTGTCTTCCTTCCTACCAGCTGTTCCTGGAAGACACAGCTCCATCTGGCAACAGATCCAATCCTGCCTCCCACAATGTCCACGGTCCCCAGCTGGCTCTTCTTGGTGCCCCCTCTCCGCAACGTCCATGCAAGTTGGCTGCCTCCTCCACACAGATACCGTGACCTGCATTTCTGAAGCCCTTGCTAGGCGCACGTACTGGAAACATGCAGAAACTTCAGAGATGTAATTCCGCTCAGATTCAACCTTGCTCTTGCCCTCTGACACATGTTGGCTCTCTATGAATGTCCTCTAGAAAATGGGGCTATCTGGGTGAGGTTTAGTTTCCCAGAATTTAAGACAGAAGAAATCATCTTATGAGAGTGGGTCCTGCGCAGTATACTCTTACCGCTTTACCCTGAAGCCCTCCTGAAGTCCTTTACTCCATTTTTATTTCCTGCTACCCACAATCAATTATCAATAGTTAAAAATCTCTCCACATGTCTTTTCACAGTGTTTTCCTGTTGACAGTGTCCAGCAACCTACAACTGTCTGCAGGAATGATCACATCTTACATCATAGACCAACTTGGCTCTCAACAAGGTGCCAGATGTCACCTTAAGATTACACTTAACTGTTGTAACTGGCCTGAGGAATCAGCACTCATGTGTGTGCTTAGGACAGACACACAGCTTATGAAACACCTCAAGGGGCAGAACAGAGGTGGTCATGAATAGGTTACAATAAGGGTGCATATCTTGCACTTTTCTTTTTTTCCGGTGTTCCCAAGAAATAGTGAATTCACTAATAAATCGGTCCTACAAACAATGTGAAGTAAAATTGTTGGTGCAAATGAGTGATACCAATTTCTTACCTGTGTACCACATTTTACAGATAGGAAAACTTCCCAGCATTCCTATAAACCAAGCGAGTAGACAAGAACTGAACATGTGATGACTTTTAACAATGGCCTCCTGTTACTCCCTCAGCCTTGGATACCCAACAAATGCTCCAGGTCTTTATCATTGTTAAATTTCTGTTACTCCAGCTGTTCCAGATATCCCAGAGGCTCATTGGGCTGACTTTCAATGTTTTCAGTGTCTTATGATTGTAGAGCCTGCATTTCCAGCAATACTGAAGTTCCTTCAGAATTCCACCCCTAGTTGATGTGCCTGTCTTTTTTTTTTTTTAGAGAGATTTCTGCTATGGGGTATGCGCATTCACCAGACAGAGAGATAGAAAGCAAGAAATCACCCTGCAGGAGGCATATCCATGCCACAATTCCTTCTCTATTCTTCTCTCAGAATTTTGGGCATGCATACACAAGCCCCTGGTGTGAGTTTTTAGCCACTGGGTCCAGGACTCAAACCTTGGTTGACTACATGGGAGTCCCGTGACATAACCATTACACCATTCATTGGTGCTGGTGTGCCTGTCTTTTAATACAAGATGAGGAGAGCCATTTGGGCACTAGCCTAACCAGTCCAACTATCAGACTGTCCATTTGCTCATTTGATCAGACTCTGGCTATGCTAGTTGACTTCCAGGTAGGGATGAGGTAGCCATCGCTGGATGTGTTCAAGGGAAGGTATGAGCTATTTATATAGATGTTAAAGGAAAGTATGAAAGGTTGTACTAGGGAACTATGCTAGAGCTTGGCTGGTTGCTTATCAATCTATTTTCTTTTCTTCTTGGATATCAACTATTATAGACTACCCTTTCTGAAGTCTCTTGCAGTGGTTTTTGTTTATTTGTTTGTTTGTTTTTAGTTTTTATATCTTAAGAGAGACACCCTTCATAGAGGTCTCATGCCACAATCCTCCCTCAGCCTTCCCAGTCAGCCAGAACCATGGGCATGCACATGTGCTGTTGGTATGTGCAGGTCTTGGCTGGTTGCTTATCAATCTATTTTCTTTTCTTCTTGGATATCAACTATTATAGACTACCCTTTCTGAAGTCTCTTGCAGTGGTTTTTGTTTGTTTGTTTGTTTTTAGTTTTTATATCTTAAGAGAGACACCCTTCATAGAGGTCTCATGCCACAATCCTCCCTCAGCCTTCCCAGTCAGCCAGAACCATGGGCATGCACATGTGCTGTTGGTATGTGCAGGTCAACCTGAGAACTGAAACTCGACCTTCCATATGGCTTCCAGCTCTGCAGAGTTGCGCACTGCTGCACCACTGTGGCTTGGCCCCCTTGCAGTTTTAAATGTTTGTTTTATTTTAAATTTATTCTGGTTTTATTTGTTTTAGTAGCCAGCAGTTACCTTACCTAACACCCTAACTTTTAAGGTTCCATGCAGTCCTCAGATTCAAGGATTATAAACCTTGAGAGACAAGACTCCATTGTGGTGACTTGTGACTTTCTCATCTCTTAGAGTTTGTTTTCCTATGTTTTTCTCTTTTTGGTTTGCCACAGGATCTCCATTTCTGTTTTCATTTTTGTAAGGCTTCAGATTCACTCATGGACATGGAAATGGCTAATGTGGGTTTAGCCTATCTGACTAACCAGCTCTATAATCAGGTTCTTCAGAGAAACAGGACAATAGGACATACACAGACACACACACATTTATTATGGGAATTGGCTCACACTACTATGGAGGCTGAGAAGTCCCACAACATGCCATCTATAAACTGGAGAACAAAGACGACACATCCCAGGGCTTGGTGATTACAGATGGAGTTCGATGGGGTGTAGTGCAGTCCAGAGTGGGGACCAGGCAGGGATAGTAGCATCAGTGGATCATGGTGCCTGTGCAGCAGAATTGCCTGCAGGATAGGCCAGGCTCTGATTTCCCCAGCAACACCACCAAAGCTAAGTTCCATCTTCTCTACTCCCTGTAGAAGCCAAGTAAGCAAGTGCTAAATGACTCTCACATTTGTTTGGTGTTTCCAAGTATGTCCCTAAGTCACTGCACAATCGTTAAGTAATTAATAGAAGCAGAGAGTTCAGAATTTTGGAGAAGAACTTAATGAAATTCATCTTAAACAAAAATTGATTATTGATAAAGCAAGGGAATTGACTCTAATTGATATATACCTCTTCCTGAGAAATTGGGTGTTAGTTTTAGAATAAATTTGAATTTCTCTCAGAGGAAAATCATTTTTAAGGGCATTCTCCTGAAAAATCTCTGGTTTTATTTTTAAGCCTTTGAAAAAATATCATCATCCTCATTATTATTGGATTTAGAATCTGAATGGAGGTCAGAATTCTGGTGGAAGACATCAAACACTTGATCAATACCTTGTTTGTCCTTCTTCTCCCCTTCCTCTTCTGCTTCTTGCCAGAGGGTTATGTGCCCATGCACAAGAGAGAGAATCCCCCAGTGGGCCTGATCACACTGCAATCATTTGTGCTTCAATTCTCCAGCCCACCAAAATCCTGGGCCTGTGCACATGTGCCTGGTATGTAAGCCACCAGGGCTAAGACTTGAACCCTGGTTGATGGAAGATCTGGCTTTTTCTCCATAGGGCTTAACCACTGTGCTACAGGGCAAGCACTTGTTCTTCTTTTTAATAGAGTCTGATGAATGGTCAGTTCAGTCTTCCATCTGGGGCTGTAGGAGTATATGTTCAAAGAGAAGAAGAGGGAGGAGAAGAGGCAGTTTCATGAAGACTTAAAGATGTAGGCAATTTTATCTCATCCCATTTGTCAAGTACTCTTGACCCAACCAATGTGTAATCACTTTCTAGTAAACAGATGTGAATACTGGAACGCTTTGTTTAAATTGCAAGTTTGCTCTGTTTGAATATATTTATCTGCTTGTAGTCTTTTAATAAAGTACTTCCTATATAGAATTAGATGGCTTTCATAAGTACTAAAGGTGAGACAATTATTCAGTCGTGGTGGGTAGTATTTGAGAGTTTTTTTTTTCTTTCTCTTTTACTCAATTCTTTAATGTTGCATAAGCTATTCACAAATATCAGTTGCTGTTGACATCCAAACCAACAAATATATTTAGCACAATACACCAGAGGCTGGAAAGTAAAGCGTTTAATTAACCTTTAGGGGATTTACTAAGATCATAGGTTTTAAAAAAATTAAAGGTGGGAAGTTCTCTGACAAAGGTAATACATGCATTTTCTCCTGACTTTTCCACGTGACCACCTCTGACCCACAATCATGAAACAGTATTATCTGTTAATTTTTTTTTATTTGTACACTCTGAGTGGTCCAATGCATACCTACTCTGCTAAAATGAATGAGGAACATGCATAAATGCATTATAGAGATTACTCTGAAATTTAAAAGCCCACCTGCCCTAGGCACAGCTGTGAGAGGGTGTGTTCCCTTCCTCCTTCTTCTTGATATCTCTTCACTCAAGGAACTCTCCTGTTTGGGACCCTTCTGCTGTCCTCTGGTTTTCCAGGGTGCAAGGAACCCTGTCCTTGCAGGCAGGCCAGTCTCATCTCACGCCCAGGCCCAGGCTTACTCATCAAGCCTCCCAGGTCTCTATTTCCCAACACAATGTCTATTTCCAAGTTCTGGACGTGGTGTAAGGGCACTCCATTTAATCCCTGAGACCATCCTCTGTAGGAGATGTCATGTCTGCTGTGTAAGTACAGAAGCTGAGGTGGAAGCCCAAGCAACACACACATGGGAAAGGCCAATCTGTTTCTTCCCTTCTGTCCTCTTTACTCAAGGGAGATTTCCTGGAAATAATTATTACTTTTGTTTGTTTGCTCACAGAATCCTGTGGTGCTTAGACCTAGACTGTTAATGGTTCCTGTCCTTTCTTCCTTTGGACTGTCCAGTCCCATTGCCCCTCAACCAAAGGTCTGCATTTTAGCCTCTCCCTACACACCACTGTCTTAGTTTTGTTTTGTGCTGTGATAATGGAATACCACAGACTGGGTAATTTATAAGAGTAGAGATTTATTTCTCATAGTTCTGGACACTGGGAAGTCCAAGATCAAGGCACCAGAATCTGGTGAGGACCTCTTGCTGTGTCTTCACAGCAAGGCAGAGGGCAAGAGTAGACCAATATTGTGTCCTCACAGTGTAGGAGAAGGAAAGAGCAAACTCACTCACACAAGCCATTTTCTTTCTTTCTCTTTCTTTCTTTCTTCCTTTTTTCATTCTTTCTCTCCCCCCACCTTCTTTCTCTTTTTCTGTTTCTGTTTCTTTCTTTCTTTCTTCCTTTTTACGTTCTTTCTCTCCCCCCCTTTCTTTCTCTTTTTCTGTTTCTGTTTCTTTTTAAATACATTTATTTCCTTAGGGAGAGAAGCACCTGCAACAGCATCTTTATATCATGATTCTTTCCCCAGCCCTGAAGCCAGCCAGAATCATGGCACATCCAACATATTTGAGCTGACTCGGGACATGACCCCAGAGTCTTTCTATATGACCTCCAGCATTGCACAGGGGGCCCCTACTGCCTGTGCCACTGTGACTGGGCCCTCACAAGCCATTTTCTTTTATTTTTTTCATAGTTTATGTATTTATTATACATTCGACCACTGTATATCATCACAGCTTATAAAATGAATTTTCCCAGCATGAATACACTGTACACTAGTCCAGTTAAAGATATTATCATATATGTTATCATCAACACATAATTTTCCATTTTTACGTCCCTCAAATGCATTGCTTCTTTCTTTTCCCCCTTGATTGCCTTCCTCTCACCCTCCCCCATTTCCCACCCTGTTCTTACACTGTCTCTAGTATCTGCAATTGTTCCCCATGCTTTTATATCTTCTAGTCTTTCAGCATCTGCCATAGAGTGTGGACAACAGCATTAATTCACTAATGAGGGTGGAGCCCTCATGACCTAATTCTCATTAGGCCTTACCTCCCAATACTGTTGCCCTGGGAATTAAGTTTCTAGCATATGAATTTTGGAGGACCCATTCAGACCATAGCAGCCATCCACTCCAGGCCATTCTCCAAGATTCTCCCAGGCATGTCATTCTCAAACACTCTGCTGTGTAGATGCTCAGGTTGGGGAACTGAGGACAGGTACTTAATGTTCTCTGTCTTCTCTTCCTCTTTTTTCTCTTCTCCTCATCCTTCCGACCCCTCTTCATTTTCCCAAGATGTTCAGGTAGAACAGGCACAAACAGTTCTATTTCCCATTGCTCTCCTAGCCTAGCAACCCCCCTCTGATCTTCAGCACATACAGCCCCACCCCAACCTGTCTGGTGCCTCTCAGTTGGACTCCTTGACTGTATCAGTCAGGTTTTGATCAGGAGATAGAAGTTTCACAGTAGTTTGGACATGAGAAGTTTAGTATAAAGATTTATTAACTATAATAGGAGAGTAATGACAAAGTTGCCAAGAAAACCCTGAAGACCATCTTAATGCTGTTGGAAAGTAGCTATGGAAAGATAAGATTGGAAGAAGGCCCCTGTCCCAGGCTGGGGGTCAGATCTTGTTACAGCCCACTGGGTGGTGGGGAAGTTCTCTAGGTTGCCCACTGCTATGATTTGAATGTTTGTTCATCCAAATTTTTTGCCTTCCTTGGGACCCTTCTGCTGCTTCCTGTTTCCCAGGGTGCAAGGAACACTGTCCTTGCTGACAGGTCCACATGTTCCCCCTTTACCCCCAGGTACAGGCTTACTCATTGAGCCTCCCAGTTCTCTATTTCCCAACACAATGAGTGTTTCCAAGTTCCAGACATGGTGCAGGTGCATTCCACTTAATCCTTAAGCTTAAGCTCTAGTTCCTAGTACATTAGCATTCAGAGGTGGGAATATTAGGAGGTGATTAAGACATAAATGTCCACCCTGGATGGGGTTAGAGCCTTATAAAAGGACTTGAGGGGGCAAATTTATCCCTTGTCTTTTCTGCTATGTGAGGACACAACATTTGTCTCATCTGGAGGAAGGAACTTTCAAGGTGCTATCTGGGAAGCAGACATCAAGCCCTCCTCACTAGATACCGAACTTGTTGGCACTGTGATCTTGGACTTCCTAGCCTCCAGAACTGTGAGAAATAAGCTTCTGTTAATTAGAAATGATCTAGTTTAGGTATTTTGTCGCAGCAGCCTGAACTGGCAGACCATTTGCTGGGCAAGGAGGAAATAGCTCTCTGAGGTAGTGGCCAAGTCTGGAGGGAGAATGTGCAAAGGAGTGGGGTGTCAGGAGCCTGCTCTAACAGATGGTATGAGGATGGGGATGCAAGGATGGGGGTGTACAGGGTCTATCAGGAGAACTGTGGTAAGGTGGACACCATGACTGGCCAAGAGGCCTAGCCTGGGGCCTGAGCCTGAAGATGACACACCCTAGGTGTGTGGCTGGGGGCAGTCACTGAGACAGCAGCAGACTGCAGTCCCTTCCTCCTGCTCAGACCCAGAGCTCTCTACTTACTAAGTGTAATATTGTGTTTGCTGCAAAGCAGAAACGCCTACAGCTCCTTGTCACAGCAGGGGAAGAAGGGTGGATTGGGAGCTGGATTCTGACCTTTCCCAGCTCTCTAGTATCACTCGTATGGCTTCTCAGATTCCACTCCCCTGTGCACACCCTCTGGTCCTAAGTCTGGCTGCTTAGTTGGTTCTCTTTAGACTCCGCTCATTCTGGCTTTGATGGAAAATGTTCTTTCTTCTCTCTTCTTGACCAAATGTAACCCATTCTGTTGGCATAGTGCAAGGCCCAGGAAGTCACCCATGAACTGCCTCCTGACTGGTCTGCCATGGTTCATCCAGCTCTGTGACTTCAAATTCTTGTCACATGATTGTCTCCCTAATTGTATAAGTTCCTGAGAACAAGGACCATGTGTCTCTCACTCTCTGTCCTTTTTAAAGTTTATTTCGTTCTTTCAAGAGAGTGAGAGACAGAGACAGAGAAAGAAAGACAAGTGCCTTAGTAGGTGTTCATGCTGCCATCTCCCTCAGCCAGCCGGGCTCATGGGCACATACACCTGGCATGTACACACTGGCCAGGGAACTGAACCTGTGGTCTTCCATAATGATCCAGCAACACTTGAGTAGCACATTACCAGTGTGCCACCAAACTGGCTCATGAACTGTGTCTCTTTTCCTACGGATGCCTGAAATACTGCCTTATCCTCCATGGACCCTCAATGATATTATGGTGTCACTGATGGCCTTGGAATTTCAAGGTTGGGGGAATGTTTATAGGTCTCTGGAAAAAAGGATTCAGTGACTACTCCTTTCTTGTTGTATACTGAAGACCCAGTCTGAGTGCACACTGGAGACCGAGTCTCCTTGACACACCGCACTATGTATTTCCCTTCTGGGGCTATGGAATCGTGTTATTGCAGTGACAACAATTAACAGCCGGAAATTCCCTGCTGTAATTCCATGCACCGGGTAAATGAGATGTAGAAATGTCAGAAGAAAATGGAAATGATTTTGCCTGGTCTGACTTGAGTCTGGTTGGGAAGGAATATCTTCCTCCCTCTATCACTTTTAAAAAGCAGAGTTGCTATCATAAGAGAGACTTATTTCTTGAGATGAAATACTGGGGATCATAAAGAAATGGAAGAAGAAATGACCTGAGTGCTTTATAAAGGACAGTTTATTGGATCAATGCCTCTTTGTCTTATTACTCTGTGTTTTCCCAAATGGCCTGTAAGTGATTCTTGAATCACTGTGATCTCAGGCTCAATAGCCAGAACTAGGACATATTAAAAGCTTTGGCCTGGGTAATGAGTCACTTGTTGTCTATGAAACAAAACTCCTCTACCCAGTTTGCTGACATTTCTGGTCAGTCCTTATTGTGTTTGCTGCAAAGCAGAAACGCCTACAGCTCCTTGTCACAGCAGGGGAAGAAGGGTGGATTGGGAGCTGGATTCTGACCTTTCCCAGCTCTCTAGTATCACTCGTATGGCTTCTCAGATTCCACTCCCCTGTGCACACCCTCTGGTCCTAAGTCTGGCTGCTTAGTTGGTTCTCTTTAGACTCCGCTCATTCTGGCTTTGATGGAAAATGTTCTTTCTTCTCTCTTCTTGACCAAATGTAACCCATTCTGTTGGCATAGTGCAAGGCCCAGGAAGTCACCCATGAACTGCCTCCTGACTGGTCTGCCATGGTTCATCCAGCTCTGTGACTTCAAATTCTTGTCACATGATTGTCTCCCTAATTGTATAAGTTCCTGAGAACAAGGACCATGTGTCTCTCACTCTCTGTCCTTTTTAAAGTTTATTTCGTTCTTTCAAGAGAGTGAGAGACAGAGACAGAGAAAGAAAGACAAGTGCCTTAGTAGGTGTTCATGCTGCCATCTCCCTCAGCCAGCCGGGCTCATGGGCACATACACCTGGCATGTACACACTGGCCAGGGAACTGAACCTGTGGTCTTCCATAATGATCCAGCAACACTTGAGTAGCACATTACCAGTGTGCCACCAAACTGGCTCATGAACTGTGTCTCTTTTCCTACGGATGCCTGAAATACTGCCTTATCCTCCATGGACCCTCAATGATATTATGGTGTCACTGATGGCCTTGGAATTTCAAGGTTGGGGGAATGTTTATAGGTCTCTGGAAAAAAGGATTCAGTGACTACTCCTTTCTTGTTGTATACTGAAGACCCAGTCTGAGTGCACACTGGAGACCGAGTCTCCTTGACACACCGCACTATGTATTTCCCTTCTGGGGCTATGGAATCGTGTTATTGCAGTGACAACAATTAACAGCCGGAAATTCCCTGCTGTAATTCCATGCACCGGGTAAATGAGATGTAGAAATGTCAGAAGAAAATGGAAATGATTTTGCCTGGTCTGACTTGAGTCTGGTTGGGAAGGAATATCTTCCTCCCTCTATCACTTTTAAAAAGCAGAGTTGCTATCATAAGAGAGACTTATTTCTTGAGATGAAATACTGGGGATCATAAAGAAATGGAAGAAGAAATGACCTGAGTGCTTTATAAAGGACAGTTTATTGGATCAATGCCTCTTTGTCTTATTACTCTGTGTTTTCCCAAATGGCCTGTAAGTGATTCTTGAATCACTGTGATCTCAGGCTCAATAGCCAGAACTAGGACATATTAAAAGCTTTGGCCTGGGTAATGAGTCACTTGTTGTCTATGAAACAAAACTCCTCTACCCAGTTTGCTGACATTTCTGGTCAGTCCTTTTAAGTTATCAATTTCCTTTTTCATCTGAGCAAGATCTTCCCTGACAACCTCCTACCATTGACTGAGCTGAATTCCCTCTTTTGTAAATCCTTAGCATTCAAGAGCAAGTGAGTGAGCAAGAGAGAGAGAGGATGTTTCTTTTATTTTGGGGGGTGGGGGAGAGGTTTTTGCTATAGGGCGCATGCGCTCGCCAGACAGACAAAGAGAGACATAGAGACAGAAAGCGAGAAATCGCCCCCCAGGGGGGATGGTCACGCCGCAATCCCTTCTCCTCCATTCTCCTCTCGGGATCTTGGGCACGCACGCACACGCGTCCGGCATGAGTTTTAAGCCACCGGGTCCAGGATGCGAACCGCGGTCGACTACATGGGAGTCCAGCGACATAGCCATTACGCTAACTGCTGGTTCCTGAGGATGTTTCTTGTTAGTGAACTCTTTGCTATTCTGGAATGTTCCTTTTTTTGTTTCCTTTAATGAGAGAGAGACTTTTGAGAATCTTGTCACATCACAATCCTCCTGCTGTGACCTCCCAGCTAGCCAGGATCACAAGCACCTGCCACTGCGCCTTGCCTGTTTAGGTTGGTTTGAGAACTGAATCTGGGTCTCCCATGTGGCTCTGCCTTCACGAACTTCATGATTTCCTGACCGTCATGACCTAAAGGCCCCACCTTTTAATACCATCCCTTTGGGGGTTCAACATATGAATTTGGGGGAATATAACTCATTGTACTAATTTAACTTGTTTTAAGCCTAAGAGAAAATACATTGGCTCATGTACTTGGGAATGTCTAAGGTACTATTTTTAGCTTCAGGTGTGTCTGGATCCAGGGATTCAGATTCTACCATCGGGACTTGATCTTGCTCTCTGTGTGTCTTGGTTCTGTTGTCATCTAGATTTTCTCCATTCTCGTGGAAGCTCTCTCCATATAGAATAACAATAATAAAGCCACAGATGGTTTTAGGCCAGTTTTCCGATACAGATGCTATTGACAATTTGGAGCAGATAATTTTTCACTGTGTGAAACTGTTCCATGCACTGCAGAATATTTAGCATCTTGGCTTCTAGGTACCAAATGCCAATAGCGACTATTAACTATGTCCCCCACATTTCCAAATACTTTTAGGCCAGGCCTCTGGTTGAAAGAAATAGTTGTAGGCTGACCGGTACTCAGAGCTATGACCTCAGAGGAAAGACCTGACCCTCTCCACCTCATCTCCATGCCAGCTCTTGTAAAGGATTCTGATTGGCTCTGCTTGGATTATGTTCCCACTCCTGGACCAGTCACAGTGTGGTGGTCTGGTGGTTTGGCATAGTATAATTGGCCAATGTTTAGTTCTTTACTGCGGTGTAGCAAAATACCCCAAAACAATTGAAAATATCTGTTATCTCAAACAATTTCTGTGGGTCAGGAATTTGGGAGTAGCTCACGGGGGTAATTCAGGATTTCACAAAGTTGCAATCACACCATTGGCCGCCATCTTCTCAAGGTTCAACTGGAGCTGGAGGATCCTCTCCCAAGCTCACCCATGTGGCTGCTTTCAGGCCTCAGTTTCGTGCTAGCACCTCACCATGTGACCCCTTCATAGGCTCCCTAAGTGTCTTCTCTACCTGGTAATTGGTGTTCCCCAGAGGACCAGGAGAGAGGGAGGTGGGGAGAGGAGAGAAGGGAAGAAGGAACCCAATGCAGATACTGCAGGCTTGTGCAATCCAACCTTGGACATGACATGCCATCATTGCTGCTGTATTCCATTGGTCATGTAGACTGGCTCTTGTATGCTGCAGCCAGAGGTGCACGCGAGCGTGAATGCAAAAAGGGAAGATCGTGGTGGGCCATGTTGGACACAGACTGTGCTCATGACTGTGCATAGAAGACAAGGTCACAGGGACAACAGCTCTGGTATATCACAGAGGGTGCCAAGGGGAAGAAAGTGCTGCAACACAAACAAAATGTGGAGATCCACCGCAGACAAATATTGAGATACACTTCCTCTGCAGTTCCCTCACGGAGGGCAGGGCAAGGTCCGGTCAAAACAGGGCTATGGATTATTTCCTTCTATTTGTAGATCATCATTTGTCCCTTAAGAATGTTTCTCTTCTGCGGACTGGTGTTCTTGGTCAGCATTTATTTGTGCAAAGGCTTTCACAAGCAATTCAGCTGCTGATTTATAGATAGGTTTTGGAGATCTTGGGCATAAACCAATATTGAAGTGTTTGTCTCATATAAATTGCTTTCAGTAACTGCTGGCTTGCTCTCTGAAGTTCTCCTTTCTTTGTGGCTCTTAATATTTCAGATTTATAGCAGAGTGAGAACATTGACTAGGTCCTAGTCTGTTTCCACTAGAAAGAAGTAGAGTGCAAGGCTGCGGCACCCTCAGGAATAGAACACCCCTGAACTAGCTCGCCATGAGATAAGGAATGTCGAATGCAAAGTAGTATCTGTATTCTGTGCACTGGGAGAGATTTTCTGTCATTGGGTTCCCCAGGGTCTATGTGGGATAAGTAAACGCTATTTTCTCATTAAGGATTAATGGCACACAGAGGCAAGGTGATTTTCTGCGACTTCGGGCTGGTTGAAGTACTGCCAGCCCCTGAGCCATCCTGCACCCCACCGCTCTCAGTAATGAGAAGCTGCTCTTTGCCTCCTCAGCCGCCCTGCTGCATGAAGCCTGCCAGGTCCTGCAAAACCAGCACCCGAGATGGGTGATGCAAAATCTGGCTTCTCTGGAGCCTTCTCCCAAAGTTTTGGGAGAGTAAATGACAATGCAGAAGGTGTGTGGCTCAGGAGATGGACTGCAGAGAAGTCTGGCTGGGTTTCAATCACACAAAGGGAGGGACTGGATTTTCTTACTCCCTCCCCTCATGGATGAAAAAGTGCTAAGTGTGAGACCTTGTGCTACTTGAGCCTTGTGTCAAATCGGGGGCCTTAGAACGGCGGCTGTTTTCTACAAACAAGAAGACAAGGTGATGATGCTGACTGGGGGGGTGACTCGGTGGCTCACCAAGCTTTGAGAGACCCAGCTCTGTTTCTCTCTGGGTAGAGGTTCCCAGGGTTGGCGTGGATGGGACAGGAGGGCAAAGACGCACATCTAGGAACTCACCTTCGAAAATGGCTAGACATTGGGAAAGGACATCCCCCCACCCCCGTGTTTATTTTGCCCTTGAAAATCCTCACCTCTTCTTGCTTAACGGAGGAGAGTGAAGGTGGAGAAAAACATCATCATTAGTAAATGTTTTCTTTCCCTGTGTGTTCTAGCATGCACTGAAAGGGAGGGAAAGGAAGAACCCACATGCAGTAAGTTGGCTGTTTTGGCTTCTTCTCCTAAGGCTTGATGTTTTCATTTTATTTATATCTATCTGTCTACACCTATATAGATATTTAAGTAAAATATATATGTAAGATATATGTGTGTGCATATATATAGATATTGCCATAGGGCATGTGTGCTCACCATAGAGAGATGGAGAGAGACAGAGGGAAAGTGAGAAATCATCCCCTCAGGGAGGACAGCCACACTGGAGTCCCTTCTCCATTCTCCTGGGATTTGGGCACATATACACATGTGCCTAGTGTGATTTTTAAGTTGCCAGGTCTGGGACTTGAACTGTAGTGGGCCATGTGGGAGTCCAGGGCCTTAGCCACTATACCACCTGCTGGCCGCGTTCATTTTATATTTGTACTAGCAGAATATTCAGATAGAAGATTATCAATGGCTAGATGGATCCAGAGGATGTGAGACTCATTCCTGGGAATTCTGGGAGAAATGGGTCATCAGGGTGGTTGCAGGAGGGTCGATGGTGTACGGTCTACCCATCAGAATCTCTGCTCTCGCCTCTGTACTTAGATGCCAGCTGCGTAGTCCCACCATGTTCTTCTCCTCGGTCCCCCTGCTGAAGTGACAATTGTCAGGGCTTGGATGGGAAGGAGCTGACGGCAGCTCTCATGGATGAGTTCTTCCGGCTCATGAGGCAGGACAGCTGAGAAAGGCCAGGGTCCCAGCACTGGGCTCAGACAGACCTGGTCTCACATCCTACTAACTGTGACCTTGGACCAGTGATGTGACCTCTCTGGACTCCTCTTTTTTGATCTGAGCAATGGAAATAGCCACATGCCCCCTTAACCCACAGGGCTTGCAGTAATGCCGAGATTGGTGGACCTGGGGAAGGGTCTGCTTTTCTCGTTCTGGTGCCCAGTGTGGGCCAGCCTCACAGCTGTGCCACCTTTCACAGCCCAGGAGCTCCAGGGTACAGGACTGTGGTGCTGGACCAAGCACATTGCCCACAGGGTCAGCCTTCCTCCTTGGCTCTTAGGGTTCAAATCCACGTGTTGCTGTTGCTGTTCTTTTATGGAAGACTCTACTATTTTATTTTTCTTTCAGATATAGGGTGCAGGGAGTTTGTAAGTACTTTATCTTGGGGTTTGGGGGGGTGGTTTTTCAGGACAGTTCTTGGAGTTACCTCCACCTGCCGTCTCACTGGGAGAAATGGGGCTCCAGGAAACTGACACTTGATCTTTCTAAGGAGCTTTTGCCTCCGGGAAGCTCTCTGGGGCTGCAGGCAGACAATTCATCCGATCATTTGACCAGGTTTTTTGTTAGAATAAGACAGGAAATAATTGTGGAATACAGCTTTTAGGGAGTGAACAAAATCCTTCCCTGCTTAATAAGCTTTTTATTCATTTCCTTTTTCTCCTGCTAAGGTTAGTCCACCCTATTTCCCTTTTTTTTAATGGAAAACTCATTTCTGTTCTTTTCCTCACTGGAAGGCCGTAGTGGAAGAAATATCCTGTCTTCTGCCCTTCTTCCTCTCCTTCTTTCTCCCCTCAAGCTCTGCTTCAGTCATCTGAAACTAGCTGGAGCCAAAGCTTTAAGCCCCAAGTTGGGGGCGTGGCCTGGACAGGGGCACAGCAGTAAAACCGGATGATGCAGGCTCACCTGCATGAAAAGGTTCAAGGTCTGTGTCTAGAGACCTCCCTGAGTCACCGGGTGTGTGTGTTCCCATGATTCTGGGCAGGCTGATGCTGGGGTGGGTCGCTGGGTCAGTTCCCACTGGGGCTGCTGTCTCTCTCACTCACTCATATGGGAGAAAGAAATTAACTTACACCCTACACCCAGTTAGGAACAAAACTTCAGTTCCCACCTTGCCATTTTGTTGCCTGGGGTTGCACACAGAGGTGCAGACATGTCTTCTACCCCAAGGAGCTGCATTGTTGCATGCTCAGAGCTTTGCGCCACGTGCCAGCACACTTCCGCCTGTATCTTGTCCCAGCCCATAGTACTGTCCAACCAGCGCAAGGTCCTGTGGGGCACACACTGATCCGGAGTGGGGAGCTGTGAAAGTGAGTGATCCCAAGGCAGACAATTCATCCGATCATTTGACCAGGTTTTTTGTTAGAATAAGACAGGAAATAATTGTGGAATACAGCTTTTAGGGAGTGAACAAAATCCTTCCCTGCTTAATAAGCTTTTTATTCATTTCCTTTTTCTCCTGCTAAGGTTAGTCCACCCTATTTCCCCTTTTTTTAATGGAAAACTCATTTCTTCTGTTCTTTTCCTCACTGGAAGGCCGTAGTGGAAGAAATATCCTGTCTTCTGCCCTTCTTCCTCTCCTTCTTTCTCCCCTCAAGCTCTGCTTCAGTCATCTGAAACTAGCTGGAGCCAAAGCTTTAAGCCCCAAGTTGGGGGCGTGGCCTGGACAGGGGCACAGCAGTAAAACCGGATGATGCAGGCTCACCTGCATGAAAAGGTTCAAGGTCTGTGTCTAGAGACCTCCCTGAGTCACCGGGTGTGTGTGTTCCCATGATTCTGGGCAGGCTGATGCTGGGGTGGGTCGCTGGGTCAGTTCCCACTGGGGCTGCTGTCTCTCTCACTCACTCATATGGGAGAAAGAAATTAACTTACACCCTACACCCAGTTAGGAACAAAACTTCAGTTCCCACCTTGCCATTTTGTTGCCTGGGGTTGCACACAGAGGTGCAGACATGTCTTCTACCCCAAGGAGCTGCATTGTTGCATGCTCAGAGCTTTGCGCCACGTGCCAGCACACTTCCGCCTGTATCTTGTCCCAGCCCATAGTACTGTCCAACCAGCGCAAGGTCCTGTGGGGTACACACTGATCCGGAGTGGGGAGCTGTGAAAGTGAGTGATCCCAACCCCAGCCTGTAGGGGGCTCTTCATCCCTCAGAGGGGTGCAAGCATGAGATAGGAGACCTCTGGAGCTCATTATGGAAGCTGTCACGAGTGAGGCTTGGGGAGCGTGGGGGGCAGCTGAGGGGCGTGATGGGGACCTGCTCTTTTTTGGATGCTAAGAGTCAACAGAAATCACTTGGAAAAGGTGTTTCTTCTTTTCTTTTCTTTTTCTTTCTTTCTCTTTCTTCTTTCTAAGAAGTTTTTGTCTTAGGGTACATGCGCTTGCTGGGGAGAGAGGGAGAGAGGTAGCGAGAGAGAAAGCGAGAAATCACCCACCAGGGGGATGGCCACATCACAATCCCTTCTCCTCCATTCTCTTGGGATCTTGGCCATGCATGGACATGCGCTCGGCATGAGGTTTAAGCCACCAGGTCTGGGACTTGAACTGCAGTCAGCTATGTAGGAGTCCAAGGAAATAACCATTATACCATCTGCTGGTCCGCACACCCTGCTTCTTAGAGCTCTTTGTCACAGTTTTGAGACAGAAGTCAGGGAAGAACAAACACGCAGGGGTGTGGGGTAGAGAGGACTTGGAAATGTAAAGTGGTCTGCCTCTCTTTGAGGGTACTTTCAGCAGAGTGATCCCAGGTTCTGCCTGGTCTGTTGGACAAACCATGGTGTCACCTAAGCTTCTGGAAGAGGAGCCCTTAAAGCTCAGCTTTGGGAATCCGGAGTGTGGGGACTGAGTCGGGCACTAACTTGATGCTGTCCCGTCCACCTCGGATCTGGTTGTATTTGCCACCAGGACTAAAGCACAATGCTGGTTTCGGTCCCTTGGGTTTTGAAACATCTCCTTATTCCTTCCAGACAGTGTCTTAACGACTCCAGGAAGTGAAGCTGATGCAGTCAGACCCATGGCGCTGTCCAGGGCTTGCACATGAACGATAGCGAAGATGGCTTTTCTGGCCTACCCCGGACATTGAATTTACTCACACGTCAGTGAGCTCACCCTCCACAACTGGCACACGAGCAACCCCTCTCTAATAACTTTCCTGGAAAAGGCAGAAGTGACAGCCCTACTGAATCATTATGTCACTCCCTATCCCTTGGCCAGAGTAAACAGCCTCCCAGGTTGACCTCTGTGTCCAAACACATGTCCACGGTGCTGAGCCTGTGTTCCCACCTGCAATAGTCTACCTGCCAGCACCGACCTCACCCCATCCTGTCCCACCCCACCCCAACCCACCTTCAGTAGCCTCTGTTCTAAGAATACCACGTCCCCTTCCCTGCACGTCCTCGGCATCTTCCTGCTTCTTTGCCTATTTCATGTTCTCTTCACTGGAATACCTTTCCCCCAGCTCTCCCCACTGGAATCTCCTCATCCTCTAGGCACAATGCACATGTTCTTCCCTTGATAAAGTCATCCATGATTTCTGGAGCAAGAAGTGATTTTGAGTTTCAGTAGCACTTTCTGAACAAGTATCTTGACCATCCTCAACAATGCCTAACCTCCTCAGCACTCATCTTTGATTGGCTCCTCGATCTTGTGTTGAACAAATACCCATCAAAGGTGCAAAATGTTCCCCCTACTCTGCTTGATGCTGGCAGTGTAAGGATGAGTGAGATTCTGAACATATCTGTGAGGACATCAAAATTCCAATGGCCAACAATCAACACAGTGAGGTGGACCAAGACATAGCAACAGGGTTCTGTGAGTACGCAGGGACGGACAAGGGTCCAGAGCTACTAAAATTCCTGGTGTGCCCAAGGGATGGTCATGATCTCTGGGGAGTCAGAAGAAGGTCCCACATAGGGGCATGTTGGGAAGTGAAGCTGTAAAACCAAGTGGATGATCTGGGATTGTGCAGGAATTTACGGGTCAAACTATTTCATAGGCAATAGGAAAGCATCAGAAATAATTACACAGTGACCTGTAGAGTGGATCCAAACCCGAAGGGCAGGTTGTGCTCAGACTTGACACTGTAGGCTTGCACTTCTTGCATGGTTGACTAAGTAGCTGTATTCAGTAAAGGCTTTTTTGACCCGAGCAGGTTTTAGTCCTGGCCCAATGGCAGATGTTAGTTTGGGTACCCAGAAACCCAGCTTCTGGTACCCTGGCAGCAGTGGGGTTCTGTCATATTAGCCATCAGTAAGGAGTTGTTGTCCCATTATTTAGATGTGCCTTCTGGAAGCTAAGGAAAGGAGCACGTGAATTAGGAGTACACACCCAGGCAGCAGTGCTGGTCCATGCAGGGTCTGTAATTGTAGTTGGGCTCACATCTGGCCTGTTCAGTCCTGTCCACTTACTGGTAGACATAGATTAATGGGTGGCTCCTCCACATGGCAAGGTTGGGAGAGCCAGAATAGGGCTACAAACTGTAGACACTAGGACTTCTCTGTCTAGTGGTGAGGGGCTAGCACACTAGGAGGACTAAACAAGTCAAGTAGTAGCAGCACAGGCTCAAGCAATAGACCCAAAGTGAAAAGGCAGAGGAGCCCAAACTTGACACTGTAAGCTTGCAGGTCTTGCCTGGCTGAGTAGGCCAGAATATGGTTGGCCACAAACCACATGCCTAGAAGCATTTGGGGCTCACAGGAGCCCAGAAGTTGTTCATGAGTACTTTGGTTTGAATGTGATCTCCCAAACTTATGTATTAAAATTTGATTGTGACAGTATTAAGAGGGCGGAAACTTAATCTGACTATAGGATTAAGACATGGAGTCTTTGGGAGGTGATTAGGATTAGATAAAGTCATCATAGTGGGGTCCCCATGATTGAATCCTGGTGAATTAATAAGGAGTGGGACAAAGGCACAGACACCAGCTCTTGCCCTCTTGCTATAAGATGCCCTTTGCCACTTCAGGACTTTGCGGAGTCCCCACCAAGAAGACCCTCACCAGATATAGCCCTTTGACCTTAGACCTCCAAACTGTGAGCTAAATCAACCCTTATTCTCTATAAATTACCCAGTCTGGAAAAGTCTGTTCTTAACTACAGAAAACAAACTAAAGTAGTGGGTCACTGGATCCACATCTAGAGGGCATAGCTTAATGCCATGCCACACTGGCCCATGCAGCCAAGGATTATAATTTATTTCCTGTTGCTGTCAGATCAGGCTCAGGTGCTGGGAAGGACCAGCAATGGATGTGGCTGTGGGTGGCTGGAGAAGGCAAAGGCAGGGGAAATGAGGCAGGGCCGCCAGTTGTCCTGGTATCATGTAGACTTTCTTAAATTAGCTGTGGGGAGAGGAAATAGGAGAGAAGAGCCAGAAAGTCAGCAGCCAGACTTTTCCATACCATCTGTGATGGGAAGCAGCAGGCTGCCAAGAAATACCATGTGCTGGAGCTCATTGGTAGAACTTGAAAGCAAAAGTGACAAAGCACACTGCTAAATAAGAGGCCCTTCTCTTAGTTTTACTTCTTTTCTCCTGCTCTCCCTTCTTTTTCCTTCTATCCCTTCCTTTCCCTCCCTCCCTCCCTCCCTCCTCTCTTTCTTTCCCTCTGCCTTCCTTCCTTCCTTTTTTCTCTTCCTTCTCTTCTTTCTCTTCACTTTGCTTCCTCTCCCCTCCCCTCCCCTCTTCTCTCCTCTCCTTCCCTCTCCTGTCCTCTCCTGTCCTCTCCTCTCCTCTCTTCTCCTCTCCTCTCCTCTCTCCTCTCCTCTCCTCTCCTCTCCTCTCTTTTCCTCTCCTCTCCTCTCCTCTCCTCTCCTCTCTCCTTTTAAATTTTCTTCCTGCCTTTTTTCCCCTTTTTTCTCTTTCTTTCATTATTCTGTCTTCTCATAACTCTATGAAATCTCAAACTAATAGTACTACTGAGAAAATACAGATAAAAAGATTTGTAATAACCAAAGTAATAAAAGAAGCATGTAAACTAACAAGCCAAAATTAAGCCAAATCACATTTCATAGTTTAACATAAGAAGGTACCAACTTTGAGTGTAGAAGTTCAATTTTTAAAAAAATCTTCCTACAAATTGGAGTCCTATTTGATAGCACCACTTTAAGAGATACTAGGATTAAGAGAAAATATCTACAACTGGATTGTAGCATGCTTTAATTTCTTTTTAGTGCTAGTGATGAGGATAGGTCTCTGCTGCATGTCAGGGTGCAACAAACCATCTGGTGTAATAATCATTCCTTATCTTGCAATTACCAAGTTTTTAACTATGGGTCTGTGCTATGTGTCAGGTGCAACAAGCCATGTGGTGTAATAAGCATTCCACATCTTGGAATTATTGAGGAGTTTTTAGATGAATACCTTATTTGTTTATTTTTAATTGGCCAGAGGGTACATGTGCTCACTGGAGAGAGGGAGGGAGAGGGGAGGAAGGGAGAGAGAGAGAGAGAAAAGAGAGAGAAAGTGAGAAAGAACCTCTCATGAGGAATGGTCACACCACAAACCTTTCTCCTACATTTGTCCTTACTTTTGGGATTTTGAGAATACACATGTACCTGGTATGTTTCTTAAGATGCCAAGTTGGGAACTTGAACCACAGGGTTGGGTATATGGGATCCAGCTGCCTTTACCACCACACCACAGGCTGGCCTGATGAGTACCTTATTTTTAACCTTATTCAGATCCCTCAAAGGCTGGATAGAGGATTTGTACTTCTTAGGAGTGAAGTCTTTCTGTTTCCCCAAATGGGTAAGGAACTGGAGCTCTGAAGAGCTGTGCAACCTGAACTAAGCTGACAGACAGTGGTTTGCAAAGCCAGCATCTAAGTAGGTTTCCCCCTTCCCTCCTCGTCCATTCTTCCATTCTTCCTTCTGTCCATCCACTCATTCTTTGCATATGGCTCACCATCTGGTGTAATAATCATTCCTTATCTTGCAATTACCAAGTTTTTAACTATGGGTCTGTGCTATGTGTCAGGTGCAACAAGCCATGTGGTGTAATAAGCATTCCACATCTTGGAATTATTGAGGAGTTTTTAGATGAATACCTTATTTGTTTATTTTTAATTGGCCAGAGGGTACATGTGCTCACTGGAGAGAGGGAGGGAGAGGGGAGGAAGGGAGAGAGAGAGAGAGAAAAGAGAGAGAAAGTGAGAAAGTACCTCTCATGAGGAATGGTCACACCACAAACCTTTCTCCTACATTTGTCCTTACTTTTGGGATTTTGAGAATACACATGTACCTGGTATGTTTCTTAAGATGCCAAGTTGGGAACTTGAACCACAGGGTTGGGTATATGGGATCCAGCTGCCTTTACCACCACACCACAGGCTGGCCTGATGAGTACCTTATTTTTAACCTTATTCAGATCCCTCAAAGGCTGGATAGAGGATTTGTACTTCTTAGGAGTGAAGTCTTTCTGTTTCCCCAAATGGGTAAGGAACTGGAGCTCTGAAGAGCTGTGCAACCTGAACTAAGCTGACAGACAGTGGTTTGCAAAGCCAGCATCTAAGTAGGTTTCCCCCTTCCCTCCTCGTCCATTCTTCCATTCTTCCTTCTGTCCATCCACTCATTCTTTGCATATGGCTCCAGTGTAACCCAGAGTCCTTTTTCTGTTTTTCTTTTCTTGAGAAACACCAATACAGAAAGGAATTGTTTTTTCCTAAAGGTATTTATTATTCTGTTTTTCCAGAGGCAGAGGACAGATCTCTTTATTAATTGCACAGAAACACTTTCATAAACATTTGGGTTATGAAACTTGTAAATCTCAGACTATCTCCTGGAAGAGAGTGGTTTAAGACAGTAGGCCCTATATGTTTTGCATTATTAAAATGTTTTCACTGAAGGCAGAATTGCAAATCTCAGATAATTTTCTTCTCAAACAACCTTACTTTTTCATCTTCTGAAAGCTTTGGAAAATACCTACCTGGACTCAAAACTAGAGCGATATGGTCTGGAGCTGAGTTGGATGACCGTAGGAATGATGGCTAGTAGAGACTCTGAGAAAAGCTTAGTTCCTGGTCTCCAAGAGTAGACGATCCTCCTGTTGTCCCCTGTTGTTCTTCATCAAAACATTGTCAATCATTACTATCTATATTTAGATTTGACAGGTGGTACAGGGTTCAAGCTTAGACAAAGAGCTGGGTGGTTGATGAGGTGACCCTCACAGTGAGGACATTCCTTGGAAAGTTCCAGAAGTACAGGACTTGGACCCCTATTTTCAGGGAATTATTATCATTTTTAAAATTATTGCCAGAAGGCATGCATAATCACTGGAAAAGGAGAGAGAGAGAGAGAACCCAGTGGGGCATGGTCATGTTGGAATCCCTCCTCCTCAATTTCTCCATTCCATTGGGATTCGAGGCATGCATGCACACATACTTGGCCTATATATATATATATTTTTAGAGGTCTTTGCTATAGGGTGGGTGCGCTTGCCAGACAGACAGACAGAGACCGAGAGAGACAGAGAGACAGAAAGCGAGAAATCACCTCCCCAGGGGGGATGGCCACTCTGCAGTCCCTTCTCCTCCATTCTTCTCTTGGGATCTTGGGCAC
>NW_006159506.1:530631-534300 GCF_000334495.1 Tupaia belangeri chinensis | reverse complement strand
TTACATGGGAGTCCAGCGACATAGCCATTACGCTAACTGCTGGTCCCAAAGAGTTTTAAAAATTTCTTTCTTCCATAAGAGAGACAGAAAGTCATACTCAACAGGGTCTTGACACTACAACCCACCCCCAGCTTCAGTCAGCCCACATCATGTGCACGCATATATCTGCTGTGCTCAGGGATGTCTCCAAACGTGAACTCAGAATCTTCCCATGTAGGTCAGCCTCTCAGAGAATTGCGTTTTACCACTGTACCACCATTCAGCCCCTCCATCTAAACATTTATTTTTAAAGAACAATGGTGCCAGAGGGTACATGTACTCACCAGAGACAATGCGAGGGAACCTCCCTCGAAAAAGAAAAAGGGTGTAGTCATTCTGCAATCCCCTTTCATCCAGTTCTACAACCCATCAGGATTCTGGGCACAAGAGCACAAGTGCACAGTGATTTGGCCAGGATTTGAACCATGGTCGACCATGAGAAGTTTGACTCTCTAGTGCACAGTGCTTAACCACTGTGCTATGGGGCTGGCCCCACCTAATCTGCCTTAAAGTGTGGCCATGCCAAGCAAAGGAGACCACTATGAGTTAGATCTCTTGAAGCCTAGAGCTGCTTCAGCAGCATCTTCAATTTTGCTTGGTGAAAATTCATCTTAGCAGGGAGCCTGGAGATGCCCTGCCCTGCTGCAGGGGCAGGAAGGGAGGGTCACAGCCAGGCAGTCCAAGGAACTCTGCGCTGACACCTTAGGAATGTGTTCAACCTTCTGGGTGAGGATTGTTGATTCCAGGCACAGACCCAAGAACTGGGAAATGTCAGGCTTCACTCCACAAGTCCCTTCTGTTGATGGAGAAAAACGGATGTGAGTGGAGGGAACAGAAATGGGGAGAGTGATTAAAACAGATGAACGATCTGCCAACCTTCTCCAGCCCAACAGCAGGGGCAAAGGAAGAGGGCAGTGGGGAAGGAACTCCTTCCAGTGATCTGCCCCTCAAGCACAGGAGACATTGCTTTTCCCTCTGCATGGGAATACCTCAGTATTTCTCCTACATATAGCTAATCCATGATTGTTTTTTTCTTTTGAGCAGAATTGTGTGGCTCCTGCACTTGCCCTATCATTTTCTCTTTGAGGGATCAGCAGATAAGTCACTGATGTGCCCCAGTGTCCTCATTTCCTCTGTCCCTACCTCCCAGTCATGCTATGGTCATTCTACAGTCCTTTTAGCTCTCACTGCCTGGTGTCCTGGTGTCTCCTTCAGGACACGATAAGCTCCTCCACTCAGTGGCAGCTCTAATCAGTCCTGAGGTTTTCTTGAGACTCACAAACTATTGCGTCAATGTCAACAGGGTCACCATCTGATGACTTCTCAGGAGAGAAGACTGAGATGGGGGTAAATCCATGGAAAAGGGACCAGGAACAGGCCTCGGCATCTTTCCATTTCAGCAACAACTCTCTCCACCATGCAGGGTCATGTGAGCTCCTCAAGTGCATAAAAGACTTTGGGGCCACCCTGAGAGTGCTTTCCTGACTGAACCCCCTGGTCTCATCTATGTGATGGAAAGCATCTTCCTCTGCCTAGCAGTCCTTGGACTCCAATCCCTACCAAACAATGCCTTAAGGCTGTCCTGCTAAATCTGGTCAGATTATAATTTCAAGATGGCCGGTTCTGTGTTCAAAGAATTCCTTCCTGGTTGGCAACCGAGGAGCATTAGGTTTATCCAATCAGGAAGGAGTAGGAAGTCGTATGGGAGGGAGGAGACCAAGAGGAGGAGCCTGAGCAGATCTCAGCAGGAGAGGGAACTTGTGTTCTCTATGAAGCAGGAGTGGTTATGCTGGGCTGGTGTACAGGGAGCAAGAGTGATGTTAGGGGGAAGGGGCATTGGCAGGATGGGAAGCTGGAGACCAAGCAAAGGACGAATCACACGGAGCCTTGATGGTCTGAGCTTTGAGCTGGAGGCTATGGATACTATATATTACAGATTTTAACAGGGAATGGGCCTGGGCAGCTTTATGCTTTAGAAAGAGTCACCCAGATGCCAGGGCTGAGAGTGACTGGGGGCAGGGAGAATAGATGAGGGACCACAACAGAAGCCCAGGGGGTCATTGGACTTCTCAGTGACAATGACAGTGAGAAGAAGAAAGTGGGAGGCCTTGGAGAAAGTCAGAAGATAGAATCAGCAGGCCAGGGAGAGGGGAGTGGGGCTTCATGGGGCTATGGCCCTGGCTTTCCCTGATGCTGTGTCCCGAGGGAGGTATAATGTGGGGGTTGCTTCCTGTTGGAGTATCCCAAATGGCCCTGGCCCCCCACATCCCTGGATGGCCTATCTCCCTCTGTGGTCTCAGTTTCACTAGAGAACAGCACGATTTGTGAAATACTTCTCAAGACAGCTTGTTCCTTCTTTCTCAGTCTCAGCCCAGTGGCTATGCTCCCCTTGAAGCCTGATGGTGACTTCTTGTCTTGGCATCTCCTTCAGTAGAACAGCTCCTGGAAGCTGTGACTTCCATGTACTTTGGAATGAAAGGAACTTCTTAGTTCTTTATTATTGTAGCTTCTGTCCTGATTTAGCTATCGGTTGGTCTGCCATTTGGAGAGTTTTAAAAATTATTATTGTCAGAGGACATGTGTATTTGCTAGAAAGACAGAGAGACAAAGATAGAGAGGGAAAAAGCACCCCTCATGGGTCATGGTCACACTCCAATCCCTTCTCTCCCATTTCCCCATCCTACTGGGATTTTGGGAAAACAAATACACACACACACACACACACACACACACACACACACACACACTGTGAGTTTTTCAAGCCACCAGAACTGAGAATCAAACTGTGGCTGGCTATGTGGGATCCTGATCCCTTAACCACTAGGTTTTGGGGCCAGCCCAGCCATTCGGGGATATTAAACCTAGTTGAACATCTGATTGTATCAGACAAACAAAATTCTTGCTTAGCATTTTTTTTTGTCTTACTTTTTTATTTAACACAACTCAAAGTTTAATGGCATAAGAGATTGAGGCAAACATCACCTATGGCAGAGGCTGGCCAACTCTCAGTCCTGGGTTCTCTTCCTGGCTCCCTGGGAGGTTGCATTGCCCAGATTCCATTGTAATTAGGCTGGGGCCATATGATTGGGTTTTGTGCCAGTGGAATGTGGCTAGAAGAGCTGCAAGCTGCTTCTAGCCTGGCATAAGCCTCTGTGTGCAATAGCCCACGCTGTCTCTTTTTCTTCTATGCCAGCTTTGAAGGCCACATATTTAAGATGGCGGCAACACAAGATGGAGGAAGCTCAGATGGCTCACTCAACTTCTCCAAGAAAGTCCCGGTCTGCTTTGGTTGTGACTTGAGAGAGGGATAAGTCTCATTGTATCAAAGCACAGAGATTTGGGGCTGGTTTCTGTAGGGCTATGCACCTTGACTATTATAGCATCACTAGGATTATAAGACCCCTCTTCTGCTGTTTTCTTTCTTTTTTATTTCTCTCTCTCTCTTTCCTTTCTTCTCTTCCTCCCCTGCCTTTCTGTTTTTCTTTCTTTCTCTCTTTCTATTTTCTCTCTCTTTCTTTTCTTTCCTTTTCCTTTCCTTTTCCTTTTCTTTCTTTCTCTCTTTCTTTCTTTCTTTCTCTCTTTCTTTCTTTCTTTCTTTCTTTCTTTCTTTCTTTCTTTCTTTCTTTCTTT
>NW_006159506.1:485811-530539 GCF_000334495.1 Tupaia belangeri chinensis | reverse complement strand
TTCTTTCTTTCTTTTTTCTTTCTTTCTTCTTTCTTTCTTTTTTTCTTTCTTTCTTTCTTTCTTTCTTTCTTTCTTTCTTTCTTTCTTTCTTTCTTTCTTTCTTTCTTTCTTCTTTCTTTCTTCCTCTCTCTTTCTTTCACCTTATTTCTTTCTTTCTTCCATGAGAAAGAAAGAGAAAGCCCTCCCAACTGGGCCTCAATGCTGTTGTCTGCTCCAGTCTTCGGTCAGTCCTGGATCATGGACATGTGCACGCTTGACTTACACTGGGGCCTGCGTACACACGTGCCTGGTGTGTTTCTCAAGCCATTGGGGCTGGGACTCAAACCACATGGTTGGCCAGGTGAGATTCAGCCACCTCAACAACCAGACCACAGGCAGGCCCTATTTTTCTCTTTTCTAAGGAAGGGAAGTTCACTTTGTCCCAAGGGAAGGGTTTCATAATATTGACTAGTGAAAGACTCTGGACTTGAACCAGCAACCTTCCCATATAGATTGTCTTGAAGAGGCATTGCATTTTACCACTGAACCACCCTAGCCCCTGGTCTTCTGTATTGAAACTTGCCTGCTAGAGCCTCATGTGGTCAGTGTCTAGGTGGGAATATTCAAAGATTAGGAAACTAGTGAAAGTGAGTTCTGGAGAAATCTAAACCCCACTGTACTGAAGTGACAGTTCTTGATTATCTTTCTCTTTTTTGTTCTTTATTTGCCAAAGAGCATGTGTTCACCAAGGGGAGAGAGAGAGAGACAGAGAGACAGAAAGAGAGAAGACACCACCCTCGCCTTGGGGGATGTTCATGCTGCAATCCCTTCTCCTCCATCTCACCCTTCTATCAGCCTTTCAGGGCCTGGGGGCTGCGTACACACGTGCCTGGTGTGTTTCTCAAGCCATTGGGGCTGGGACTCAAACCACATGGTTGGCCAGGTGGGATTCAGCCACCTCAACAACCAGACCACAGGCTGGCCCTATTTTTCTCTTTTCTAAGGAAGGGAAGTTCACTTTGTCCCAAGGGAAGGGTTTCATAATATTGACTATGTCTTCAATAGAATGGAGGATGGGGAACCAGTTTCTACAAAAGACTCTAGAAACCATAGAGAGGAAAAAAATACGGAATATAAGACTCCTTTAAAAAATATTAAATACCAAAATAAGTTACAGAAGTTGATTACTTCTGTTGATGGTTTATAACCATCCAGGAGAAGTAGAAGTTGATCTCGTGGCATAGGGGAAGGGACCGGTGGCCAGCCAGGTGGAGGCAAACACGGAGATGGAGAAGGAAATGGAAATTGCAGGCAAAATGAGCCCCTTCATTGCCCTCCCTTCCCCTGCCTCTTAATTTTTCTTTTTCTAAGCCCTCCTGCCCTTCTGAACACACACACACACTGTACCCAGAAAGCTATAATTCATATTTTAAAATGAGAAAATGCTGTTTGAAACCTCTCTAAAATATTTATTTTCTTCTCAAGATCCAAAACCTCAGATATTCTCTCTCTCTCTCTTTTTTTATTTTTTCATTTTCTGATAAAAACATCAGGTTAAAAACCCTCAGCGACCTGTTTTTAGCTAACCATTTTATCTATAAATGAGTTGAGGTAGTCCTCATTGCTAAGTATAAAGTCATTCTCTCTTTGTGGTTTCTAAAACCTTCTCAGGCTGGAATTATAAACTGGAGGTATAATTGTTGCTTATTGTTGCTGGAAAGGCCTCTCAAGACATCTGCGTTTATGCTCTCTATGCCAGATGAGATGTAGTTGGGGCCAGACATGACTCATGGTTTACAGGCTCTCTCTGCCCAGTTGGGGTTGTTGTATTTGGGGTTTGTTTTTAAATCCAGGGTCTTGGGACAGAGCTTGGGAGAGGGCTAAGTAGCGCTGGATTCCAATCGGTAATCAACTGGGTGATCGGGACCCCTCCATTTTGCTGAGATCACAAGTGAGATTGATTTCGGGACCAGCAGTTAGCGTGATGGCTATTTCGCTGGACTCCCATTTAATCGACTACGGTTCGAGTCCCAGACCCAGTGGCTTAAACTCACGCTGGGTGCGTGTGTGTGTGTGTGTGTGTGTGTGTGTCCAAGATCCCGAGAGGAGAATGGAAGAGAAGGGATTGTGGTGTGGCCATCCCCCCTGGGGGTGATTTCTTGCTTTCTGTTTCTCTGTCTCTTTCTGTCTCTCTAGTGAGCGCATGCGCCCTATAGCACAAGCCTCTAAGAAAAAAGAATTAAAAATAAAAAGTGAGATTGATCTCTAAGTGATTATCAAGTTCTCACATTCAAAGCGTCTAAGATCCCCCTCTGGAGAAAGCCTGCTAAATCTGTGGGCATCTTTGCCCTCCTGCCAACTGCTCAGGGTCGCTTCCTGCTAAGGGTGGGCAGGGGAAGGGAAGGTAGAGGCTGAGAACTGCTCTTGGGCCGGATGGTGTTGCAGCAGTAACGCAGCCGGACCCTCATGAAGTGGTCCAGGGTTTGCAGCCCGAGGTCTTATACATGCCAGGTGTGCACGGGCCTGTGAGCCAGGCGGGCGGAGGCTGGGGTGGGTTGTGGCATGAAGACCACATTGTGGGGTCCTGCTCCACTCCCTCCCCCACCTCTCTCTTTCTGTCTCATGGAAGAAATAAGTCAATAAACGTAAACAAAGAAAGTTTGGGGAAGGAAGCTAAATGCTACTTTAATCGTACGGAGTCAAACCTTACTTTTGTTAGGTTGTCTGTGGATTTAAATTCTGACGTCAAGTCAATGAAATCTCCGGTAAAAATATTTTGAAAATCAGCTACGTTAGTCTGACATTACTGAGACTAAGCCACATTTACGAAGCTTGAATTTTATTTCCTCCTAACAGGTAATTATGCTGTGAGTGGAGGGATGTTTGCCTTATGCAGTGGGGGTGGGGGAGCTGGTGCTGGGGCTGTGCTGGCCAGCAGATTCACAGAACTTGGACTGACAGTCCTCCCCAGCTTCCGTTTAATACACTCAGTATGTGAAGCATCCCCTGGAAATAATACGCATTTAGTATATTTCTATCCCTCGAATATTTGAACAACGCATGTCCTTGTAAGCAGCATGAACTTCTTGAGTTGGTTCCGTTATGAAAATGCACATTACAAACACCGCCTCTCCATGATCACTTAAAAGTGAATATTCATAATTTTTGTATGTGAGGCTTTATCAACTGCGTGGCCTGCAACAAGGATGCCACGTCGGGACCGAATGAGAAGCCAGCATCAATGGCACCTGCTTGCCAGACCTTGTAGCTCTGGAGATTTTCACTCTGCGAAGCATGGCCCTCCTGGAACTCGCTGTGCATTTCCATAGATCATATTTCAAATTCTGCACCGAATGAACTTATCAGCGGCCTTTCCCCGTCATGCTCATTGCCTCTGACAGATCTATCCCCGGCAGTGGTGTGGACTGCTCCCCGTGGTGCGGGAAGATCGTTAATCTTATATGTTCTCTCGCTCTATTTTTTCTTTTTCTTTTCTTTTTTCAATTCAGAGATTTTAAAAGAGATTATGCCTGTTTCCACTGACCTCTGAGAGCTTTGTCTTGAGTACCCTTTTAAGCACTTTGTGTCAAAACCAATGACTTGAGTAGAGCTGGGGTCATGGGCTGTTCTTCTGTTGCTGGAGTGGGGGCCTGGGTTTTGTCACCCTTCTCTATGTCCGAATCAGAGCGAGGGCACTGCCTGCTTATTATGTAAGCATCTGAGAAAATGCCTCCGGACCATGCTGATTGGTGAGTCCTCCCTAGGGTTTGTGAAGTAGCTTCATCTTGTCTTCGAAGCTATGTGATCAGGACCTGGGGAATCTCATCCAAACCGACTGCCTAGAGCGAGTGATAATGGATTCCCAAAGGCTCCGGTAGACTGTGCTGTTGTGGAATCTTGCAGCAGGCAGGTCTCTTGGCTTTCACGAGAGAAAGGATTGCATCTGGACAGCAGACTGGGGAAGAGCAATACCATGATCCCATGAAGACAGGTGTTTATGGAGACATCAACGTTTGAAATGAAAGAACAAGTGGGGCCAGTCCCATAGCCTAGTGGTTAAGGAAGCTGGATCCTGCATGACTGACTGGTTTGAATCCAGGCTGGTGACTTGAAAAACATGCTGGGCACATGCGTGTGCATGCCCAAAAATTCCAAAAGAAGGGACAAATGGAGAAGGGACTATGTCATGACCACTCCCAGTGGGAGGGGTGGCCCTCTCATGAGTGCATGCACCCTCGAGCAATTAGAGAGAGAGATACAAAACCAGACAGCACCCTTTAGGCTTAATAAGCACGCCCTTCCCAGTGACCAGCTCTTTGTTTCTTTCTGAATTATTGAGAGAATTATCTCAACTGTTCATTTTTAAAGTTTATTTATGTCTTCCATGAGTGACAGAGAGAGACACACAGAGAGAGACAGCACACCACCAGGGTCCCAGGGCTGCAATCTACCCCGAGCCCTAGCTATCCCCAGATCATGGGCATGAACAAGCCTGGGGTATTCAGGGAGGTCTCCAAACACAAATCCCGACTGCAGGGAGACCCCTCAGGAGGACATGCTAACTGAACTACCTTTATCTCTGCCTCTCCTTCTGGAAGCTTCTCCAGCCATGTAGCTCTCTACCTTTAAGCATCCCCCCCCTGCCCCCGCTGCCAAGGTTTTTGCCATAGGGTATATGCACTCGCCTGAGAGAGACAGAGAGAGGGAAAGTGAGGGATGACCCCCCCCCGGGGGGGGGAATGACCTCACTACAATCCCTTCTCCATTCTCCTCCCAAGATTTTGGGTACACACACACATGCCCAACATGAGTTTCAAGCTTCTGGGTCCGGAACTTGAACTGTAGTCGGCCATATGGGAGTCCATCACCCCAACCACTAATGCCAACTGCTGGCCCCTCCTTTAAGCTTTTTTCAGCACTTTGCGCAACAGAAATTGGCCCTATCCCAGCCGGTGGCTCTGGAAGCCTCCAGGGCTGTGGAAGCCACACGCCGAGCACAGTTGGAGTCCCTAGTCAGGTTGGCCTGAAAACACACAAGGCATTTGCGTGCGTGCCCAGGATCCTGGCGACTGGAGGACCGGAGGACGAGGATGGAGGAGGGCCTGAGACCCACAGAGGGTGAAATCTTCTCTCTCCTCCCACCTCGTGTATGCACACACTCTATCGTGAATAAAGAGTAAAATATTGCTGGCATTCTTACGGTCCAGGGCTGGCTGAAGTTGGGAGTGGATTGTGGCATGAGGACCCCATTGGGGGTGCTGTCTCTCTGTCTCTCTTTGTCTGTCTTGCCCATGGAAGAACAATTTTACATCCTGTATGTTGAACTTCCCCTGTTTGTTCCCCTGGGTAGCTTTTTTCTCTTCCTTGGACAAAGCCCTGTCTCGGGGTTTCTGTGCACAGTGGGCTGGATCGTTCTTGACCACGAGGGGCTTCCCTGTGAGTCGTAGGCTGCTGAGAGGCTTCCTGGGCCTCAACCCTCTAACATGGTCATCACGATTGCTCCTGTAATGAACAGTGTTCCTAGACATTGAGGTGTCCCATGGGAGGCAGACTCTCCTGGGGTGGAGGACCGCTGCTCTATTTCTCCTCTCCCCTCCTGTCTCTGTTTTACTTTCTGTCACAGCGCTGTTCACTACTGTCACCACGTGTGACACGTTTGCCTGTTGACAGGAACGGTGGGCCTTCATGCTGTGCTCTGAGCTGTCAGCTCCATGGCCGCTGCTCAGAGCATGAAGGGATGCCTGGATGTGAGGAAACAAGGCGTCAGTAAGTGGAGAAGAAGCGCAAGCCACTGCAAAGGAAAGGATGACCTGGAAAAAGAATCAAAGGCCGGGCCCAGGAAGCCAGAGGCCAGGAGACCCTGTGCAAGGCAGGGTGTAGGTGACCAGGCAGCCTCAAGGGCACGTGGAGATGCCACTGGCGTTTCGGTCCAGTTCTGCTGCGTGGTGGGCAGCAGAACCCTTCTTACCAAACCTCCAGAAACATATCTGCTCACCACATATCATGCCTTTTCTTTGGGGGGAATGAAGGCAAATCCTATGCCCTGCTCCTGGCTGGTGCTTGTTGAGGATCACCCCTCACCCCCAAGATCATTCCACCAGATCTGGGGGACCCAGAGAAACCCCTTTCCCCATCAGGAATCGGGGTCACACGGATGCCCGTGGCACTAAGCCAGCTCCACTCTCCAGGTTGGTTTTCTGTGAGTTTCACTTTCTCCCCAGGGAAGCATGAGGCCCCCAGGGGCTGGTAACGGAGGTGACGCTAATGACCAGGGTGTAAGGAACACTGCAACGTCCCAGTCCACACTAACCATGGGCTCGTTTCCCCGGCTCTGCTGAGGGAATTATTTTGCTTTTGCTCCACTGGTTTGATCACTTAAATCCAATGAGATGATAATGGCTGTGAAAGTGTTTGCTAAAGCGCAGAGTACCATCAAAACATGGGGGGTTGATATGATTACTGTAAGAGGAAACGTCTGCTTTCTTTTAATAAGTCTTTGAACAAGAGCACATCAGAGTGTTTGTTGGCTGGGAAAGTGAAAAGGGCTTTGTGCACCCTGGGGAGTGGAGCCGCTGCTGGTTACTAATGAATCCTTCCAAGGCAGGCTGCCAAGACAATCGGTGAGTGCTTCTCTTAGTCTCCAGAGGGGGCACCACTGAGTTAGACACCCAGACAGCCCTGCATCTCCCAGGTACACCCTCCTGCTGAGCCGGGGAGGCCCCTAGGGACCAAAGAAGGTTCTGTCCTCCAGGACTCACCCCAAACAGCCTTCTCAAGTGTATGTAGACAGCAGAATACAGCTGCAAGACGTTGGGAAGATACAATGGGGCAACATGGAAGCTGTTTCAGTTTTCTGTCCTATAACTACATGGCCCTTAACTTACACGGTGCTTTCATGTGCTAGTGGCCTTGGATGATATTTTCCTACCCATGAAGAATCATGAAGTTTTGCGAACAAATATAGAACATAAACAGATGCTTTGTGTTCAGAAAGGAAAAGAAAACATGAAGCAAAGCACCCTGCCATTATGTGGATTGCCAGTTTCTTTTTGTGAAGTATGGTTTTAGTAATGGGTGCATTATGTAGAGAAAAAAATCAAAGGAAAACAAAAACCCTCTGCAGGTTGGAATGCCCTTTATTTTCTTTCTTTCTTTTCTTTTTTGGGAGAGGTTTTTACTATAGGGCGCATGCGCTCGCCAGAAAGACAGAGACAGAGAGACAGAAAGCAAGAAATCACCCCCCAGAAGGGATGGCCACGCCGCAATCCCTTCTCCTCTGTTCTCCTCTCGGGATCTTGGGCATGCAGACACACACGCTGGGCATGAGTTTAAGACCAGGTTCAGGACTCGAACCGCGGTCGACTACATGGGAATCTAGCGACATAGCCATTACGCTGACTGCTGGTCCCAATGTCCTTCAATTTTTTACAGAAGCCATGTATCTCAAAAAATTCCTGCTCGGAAAATCTGTTGACTAAGAATTAGGAAATGATTAAGGTCTCCATTTTATAAGTTGGTTTGCATGGCTTGAAATCTCAGCTCTGTGACCTCCTCCCAACCACTGCCTGAAACTTTCTGAACCTCTGTAATACTAAAGTGGGTGGGAATGTCCACATCTTTAATTGGGAGACTGGTGGGGGAAGGAGGAGGAGTGCTACCTCATTGAATGAGTGAATAACAACACACTGCGTTGACCCAGCTGCAGTGGCGCAGGCTGTGGGGCACTGCTGCATGACACTGGAGCCATGTGGGGAAACCCTGGGTTCCGATCCCAAGTTGACTTGAACATGCCAGGTGTACTTGTAGTCCTGGAAGGCCAGAGGGAGGATTGTGATGTGACGACATATCAGATTCCTGTCCTTCTCTCTCTTTCTCTTTCCATCTCCCTCCTGATAATAAAACTTAAAAAAAAAAAAAAGAAAAGTTCAGAGAAAGAACTCAATAAATGGTAGTGATTCTTGAATTTATTGTCCTTCAATGCTGAATGTACATTTTTGAAGTTTCTTTCTTGAGTGAGGGCGAGAGAGAACAGGAGGGAGTTTTCCTCTATGGGGTCGTGCCCTGCTGCAGTCCTCCCCACAGCCTCCCAGTCAGCTTGGACCACAGATACACAACCAGCAGGTTCAGGTTTACCCAGGATCCAAACCCAGGCCTCCCATATGTCGCCAGAATCAAGCAGTAACACCTTACTGTCTGTGCCACAGCTGGGCCAACGTGTGTGTGTGTGTGTGTGTGTGTGTGTGTGTGTGTGTGTGTGTGTGTTTTTTTCACGCCAGAAACATATCTGCTCACCACATATCATGCCTTTTCTTTGGGGGGAATGAAGGCAAATCCTATGCCCTGCTCCTGGCTGGTGCTTGTTGAGGATCACCCCTCACCCCCAAGATCATTCCACCAGATCTGGGGGACCCAGAGAAACCCCTTTCCCCATCAGGAATCGGGGTCACACGGATGCCCGTGGCACTAAGCCAGCTCCACTCTCCAGGTTGGTTTTCTGTGAGTTTCACTTTCTCCCCAGGGAAGCATGAGGCCCCCAGGGGCTGGTAACGGAGGTGACGCTAATGACCAGGGTGTAAGGAACACTGCAACGTCCCAGTCCACACTAACCATGGGCTCGTTTCCCCGGCTCTGCTGAGGGAATTATTTTGCTTTTGCTCCACTGGTTTGATCACTTAAATCCAATGAGATGATAATGGCTGTGAAAGTGTTTGCTAAAGCGCAGAGTACCATCAAAACATGGGGGGTTGATATGATTACTGTAAGAGGAAACGTCTGCTTTCTTTTAATAAGTCTTTGAACAAGAGCACATCAGAGTGTTTGTTGGCTGGGAAAGTGAAAAGGGCTTTGTGCACCCTGGGGAGTGGAGCCGCTGCTGGTTACTAATGAATCCTTCCAAGGCAGGCTGCCAAGACAATCGGTGAGTGCTTCTCTTAGTCTCCAGAGGGGGCACCACTGAGTTAGACACCCAGACAGCCCTGCATCTCCCAGGTACACCCTCCTGCTGAGCCGGGGAGGCCCCTAGGGACCAAAGAAGGTTCTGTCCTCCAGGACTCACCCCAAACAGCCTTCTCAAGTGTATGTAGACAGCAGAATACAGCTGCAAGACGTTGGGAAGATACAATGGGGCAACATGGAAGCTGTTTCAGTTTTCTGTCCTATAACTACATGGCCCTTAACTTACACGGTGCTTTCATGTGCTAGTGGCCTTGGATGATATTTTCCTACCCATGAAGAATCATGAAGTTTTGCGAACAAATATAGAACATAAACAGATGCTTTGTGTTCAGAAAGGAAAAGAAAACATGAAGCAAAGCACCCTGCCATTATGTGGATTGCCAGTTTCTTTTTGTGAAGTATGGTTTTAGTAATGGGTGCATTATGTAGAGAAAAAAATCAAAGGAAAACAAAAACCCTCTGCAGGTTGGAATGCCCTTTATTTTCTTTCTTTCTTTTCTTTTTTGGGAGAGGTTTTTACTATAGGGCGCATGCGCTCGCCAGAAAGACAGAGACAGAGAGACAGAAAGCAAGAAATCACCCCCCAGAAGGGATGGCCACGCCGCAATCCCTTCTCCTCTGTTCTCCTCTCGGGATCTTGGGCATGCAGACACACACGCTGGGCATGAGTTTAAGACCAGGTTCAGGACTCGAACCGCGGTCGACTACATGGGAATCTAGCGACATAGCCATTACGCTGACTGCTGGTCCCAATGTCCTTCAATTTTTTACAGAAGCCATGTATCTCAAAAAATTCCTGCTCGGAAAATCTGTTGACTAAGAATTAGGAAATGATTAAGGTCTCCATTTTATAAGTTGGTTTGCATGGCTTGAAATCTCAGCTCTGTGACCTCCTCCCAACCACTGCCTGAAACTTTCTGAACCTCTGTAATACTAAAGTGGGTGGGAATGTCCACATCTTTAATTGGGAGACTGGTGGGGGAAGGAGGAGGAGTGCTACCTCATTGAATGAGTGAATAACAACACACTGCGTTGACCCAGCTGCAGTGGCGCAGGCTGTGGGGCACTGCTGCATGACACTGGAGCCATGTGGGGAAACCCTGGGTTCCGATCCCAAGTTGACTTGAACATGCCAGGTGTACTTGTAGTCCTGGAAGGCCAGAGGGAGGATTGTGATGTGACGACATATCAGATTCCTGTCCTTCTCTCTCTTTCTCTTTCCATCTCCCTCCTGATAATAAAACTTAAAAAAAAAAAAAAGAAAAGTTCAGAGAAAGAACTCAATAAATGGTAGTGATTCTTGAATTTATTGTCCTTCAATGCTGAATGTACATTTTTGAAGTTTCTTTCTTGAGTGAGGGCGAGAGAGAACAGGAGGGAGTTTTCCTCTATGGGGTCGTGCCCTGCTGCAGTCCTCCCCACAGCCTCCCAGTCAGCTTGGACCACAGATACACAACCAGCAGGTTCAGGTTTACCCAGGATCCAAACCCAGGCCTCCCATATGTCGCCAGAATCAAGCAGTAACACCTTACTGTCTGTGCCACAGCTGGGCCAACGTGTGTGTGTGTGTGTGTGTGTGTGTATTTTTCACAAGGTGTAAGTAGCACTGCAGCATTCCAATCAGCATAAACCAGCACAGCCTGGGGAAGTAGTGGGACCAGGAAGGGCTGCCTCTTCCCAAGGAAGTCAATGCCAAAGTACTGAACTGTTAACACTCTACTCCAGAAGCCTGTTAAGAGAGCTCCACCTTCCTGGTAGTGAACAGTATGTTTTGACATTTCCCTGTGTGTGCTAGACATTATGGAAACATCTGGGGACATGACACACTAGTGTAAGTAGTAATTTTGTGGCTCCTGAACTTTACTAAGCCTTGTTAATACTGATTGCATCAGCTATAACTAGCTATATATTCTGAAAATTAACTGTAGGTTAGGGGTGGTGAAAAATAGAGCCTATTATTCCTTTCTGGCCCCCTATCTGATTCTTTTTTGCCTAAGCCCCTTTGTCTCAACTGCTATGTGGAGACCTATATTATGTCAAAACAACTGCCTACTTCATGAATCAAAGAGCTGATTGGTTCAGTAAGAGGAGGTAGTCATGCAAACATTCCAAATAAACACTGTTTAGGCTGTAAGAAATAACTGAATTCTTATTTCTGTATGAATAGTTCATTCACTCAACCTCACAGGTAAATGCTGAAAAAAAAAAAAAAAAAAAAAAAAAAAAAAGAATTTAGCTTTTTTGTGCTCTAGCTGAACTCTGCCCTCCAATTATGCCAGACTATGCTTCTGCACAAGTAAGGAAAGACAGTTCTCAACATAACAGAAGTGTTCTTATGGCCTGGTGACAACTTAGTAATAAAATAATTGTAATGTAGTCAACGTGATAATAGTATTAAGACGTGTTCCCTGGTTGAGGGTTGCTGGAAAAGGTACTCGCTTACCAATTAACTGGGGTTGCTCCTTGCTGGGTAGAGGCTTGCTTTGGAGGGCTGCGGCCCAGAAACTTGTCTTTCCTTGGCTGCCCTCTACTGGCTGGGACGTGGTCTTTGCTCTTACAGCGGGTTCCCGTGAGTAATGGCCTATGTGCACAGAATTCAGCTGGTACATTTTGTTGATCTGGTCCAAAATAAAGACTTATCTGGACTCTGTATGAGTAGTGTCTCCTCTTCACTTCTTACCGCATCCCTTTATGCTGCCTGGTATCACTTCTTAGCATTTATCCCATCTGGTTTTTATCTTTTTAGTTGTTTTTGTTTGTTTGTTTGTTTCGAGAGGTTTTTGCTATAGGGTGCGTGCGCTCACCAGAAAGAGAGAGACAGAGAGATAGAAAGCGAGAAATCACTCCCCCAGGGGGGGATGGCCATGCTGCAATCCCTTCTGCTCTATTCTCTTGGGATCTTGGGCAGGCATGCACACGCATCCAGCATGATTTTAAGCCACCAGGTCTGGGACTCAAACCACGGTCGACTACATGGGAGTCCAGCAATGTAGCCATTATGCCATCTGCTGGTCTCTGTTTTTTATCTTTTTAAAAAATGTATTATTATTATTGTCATTATTATTATACATTCAATCACTACACATCATTTAGCTTCTAGAGAGAATTTACCCAACACTGACTTTTATCTTTATTTGCCTATTGTCAGTCACCCTGACCAGAAGGAAGCAGTATGAGATTAAGTTCTTTGCTTCAGTTCTGTGTCCTTGGGGCCTAGAAGAATGCCCGGCACGGAGTAGGTGGTCTATGAATATTAGTCAAGTAAATGAATGAGTACCAAGCGTATCTAAGAATTGGGTATTGTGATGAAAGTTTAATAAGACATGGTGTCTTAGAGAACCTCTTAGAGTTCACGATCCAGAACTGGACCAGAAAATACTATCATTATAGGAATGACACATACCTCTCTGTATGCCGTGTTAATCTCGAGGGAGATTTAGTGATGATTAATATGGAGAGTGAGGAAGGGTGTTCAGCGTCAGTTGCTCATCCTTCTCAGCCTTTAATGCAAACAACTTTATTTTTTAAAAGAGTTATTTTATTTAACTTCAATTATTATTTTGGAGAGGTTTTTGCTATAGGGTGTGCATACTCACCAGAAAGACAGAGAGAGACAGAGAGACAGAAAGCGAGAAATCACCCCCCAGGGGGGATGGCCACGCCGCAATCCCTTCTCCTCCACTCTCCTCTCGGGATCTTGGGCACGCACGCACACGCGCCCCACATGAGTTTAAGCCACTGAGTCTGGGACTCGAATCACAGCCGACTACATGGGAGCCCAGCGACACAGCCATTATGCCAACTGCTGGTCCCAATTATAGTTATTATTATTTAATTTAGAGAGTGACAGAGAGAGAGAGAAGGGAAGTAAGAAAGCAAGCTGCCAGGTCTGGGACTTGAACCATGGTCAGCCATGTGGGAGTCCAGTGCCTTTAACCACCACTCCACCTACTAGCCCCAATGCAAACAACTTTTACTTTGGAACTTGGACAAAGAGATGGAGCGCTCCCAAAGCCCTAGTCTGCATTGACTCATCCCTAGTAGGCGCTCATTAAATGCGAGGTATTGAGTTCAGGAAAAGGGTGTGAGCGCCCATGAGCAGTCTGTGGTCCCTGCTCGCAAGGAGCTCCGAGACTACCCATGATGATGCAGTTACAGCAAATGAGACAAGTTGTATAAGGAGTCTTCCTCCGTGCATGTGACACGGGAACGTACAGACGTGTGTGTCTCTGGAGTCCCCAACCTCGTTGAGCAGATACTGTGTAAACAGAGCTAGCTTCCCACTTTGCCCCGGTCATTGATTTGCATGAATTGATGGACATGGATGCTTCTGATGTTTTGTTTTTGTTTTTTAAAACTGGACGAAGGAGAAAGGCTTATGTGTGGGCTCCGGATACTGAAGAGAGAGACAGGGCCATAGAGGGGGAGTACATGGTGCCCTCCTCTGCTGACCTGGGAGGCTGGGTCTACAGCGGGCCGCGGCAGCAGAAGGTGAAGAGCTCTGTGTGACTGAGTGGCACTTCGAGGCTCTAGGTGCCACGATAAAGCGCAGACGCAGAGTGGAAGGAGATTTCTTTTCCCATGCTCTGCCGCACACCTGCACAGCCTAGGAAAGCAGTGGGCCAGGAAGGGTTCTCTCCTCCCAAGGACACCCCTGCTGGGCGGAGGAGGGGCCTCCTGGAAGTATCCTCTATTCAGGTGACACCCAACACCAAGGTTTACCCATGCAGGTCTTATGAGCTCCTCTATGGAAGCCTTTAGGGGCCCACAGGAAAAACTGGGTCATTTTTTGAGGGTGGACTTGGATCTCTGGTCAGTGGTTAACAACCTAGTGAAGTTTACATAATATGGTAATTATTTTTAGCATAGGTTGGGGAGGGGGTCTCATGGCCATATAATTCTGTCTGGGAACACTGAGAAAGGAGCCAGGAATCTGTGATAGGCTGGGGGTTGTATGAAACTGACATTACAAACTGCGCTCTGAAGGAGGAGGAAGAGTTTGTCAGACCGAAGTGAGCGGGTGAGCATCTGGGGCAGAGGACATCCTCCGAGCATCTCCCTGTGGCATCCCACCTCTTCTGCAGTATCCAGAATCAACCTGGCACTGCCTCATGCCTGCTCTTGGGTAGATACATGGGGTGGGGGGAGGCAAAGACTTTGGGGGGGTTCTCTCTCAGCCCAGTTTCCTTGTGCCAGGCCCAGGAAGTTGCCTGTAGACTGCCAGAGCCAGGATGCTCCACTAGCCCTAGGCAGAGGTTGGGCTTAACATCAAATGTTGAAACAGGGACAAGGAAGATGCCTCCTTCCCCATTTCTGCTCGTATTACATACACGTACATCCCTAAGCGGGGGTGGGGGGTGGGAGTTTGTATTTAAGAGCAACACAGAAGCCACTAGAAGGCCCCTTGATCTCCCTTTGCCTGCCTGCCAGTACCATGGCTGGACCACGGGCTGGGCGGAAAGCAATGGAGAATGAGCGGTCTGGGAGGCTGGATTCCCCAACAGTGCAGGGGCGGGCCATGAGCAAGGAGAGCTAAGATGAAACGATCAGCAGCTCGTGGGCAGAGAAACACTTGCAGGACCCCAGGCAGGGCTTGTGCCCGCTCTCCCGGGGAGCCTTCAAGTGCAGAGGCCCTACAGCAGCACGCCACATCGATCTGTCCGCCGCCATCAGGAAGGGGTGATTCGTTTTGACCAGAGGCATCAAGAAACACATGAATGAATCGAATTGGCTGCACGGTGTGAGGAGTCAGGCTCTGGCGCTCCAGCCTCCCGAGCTCTTGTAGGTGGGGCCCAGTCCAGTCCTCCACAGGGCTCGGAGCACATCTTCTTCTCTGGGAAGCCCAGCCTTTTGCTACCATAAAATTCAGCTTGCTTTACACTAATCCCTGGCAAGCATCTGCAAAGAGTAGATGCCCTCTCTCCTGCCAGTCATCTGATCTCTGAATTTGTCGGGGAAACGCTGGGTTTGGGAAGGAGCTAGGGAAGCGGGTGTAGACCACATGACGAGTGAGCTCTCACCTAGGACACTGCAAAAAAACCAAACGTGCGGCAGGAAGCGGGGAAACTCTGGCTGAAGCCAAGTAACGTTTTCTCGGCAGCTGCAGTGCTGGCCAGGCTGTGAGTTCCTCTGTCACCCAGCTCCAGAGGGAGCCCCTCCTGTTCCACCCCACCTCCCTCCTGCTGTTGCAGCACCTGTTCCAGGGCCCCGGGAGCTTGTACTCGTGACCCTGCAGACACCTGAGCTATGGACTGTACTGATTTCCCCCAGCTCGGGTTCACATCCTTTTATTTGATGTGTGAGGAATGGGAGAGTTCTGTGCGGGTCTGCGGGGTGAACGTTAGCTCATTAAGCTTGCCAAGAACCGGACGCTTCATGAAGATTAATTACTGGCTCTGCCTTTATGTGCGCTGTCATTAGCAGACATCTCTGTTGCTCTGAGCAGTTACTACAAATACTTAATTAATACCAACCCTTCCTCTGTTTGGCGGCCACTCCAGGAGTACCCTGCTCCTCCATGCACAGAGGGTGCTTCACTGAGTGAGCCCAGAAAGGTCCCAGCAAAGGACTGTGGGAGAGACTGAGTGGGGCCAGGGGCTGGGACTCTGCCCGGGGAACGGGTGGCACTAGTCAGCCCAGCTGGGGGGCTTCTGACTCTCCTCTGGTGCGTCTACTCGAAAACAGAACCTAGAATGTGTGCTTCTTAGCAAGCATGGTGGTTTTAGTGGATGAAATTGTATTCTTGCTAAATTTTATTTATTGCATTGAATTCAAAGTAGTTTCTTCTGGTGTGCTGTCATTGAACGAACTACACAAATTTCAGCTCATGAAGAAGCAAAAACATACGCTTTTAGAATAAAAAGATTTGAACCACTCAAAGCTAACCAGGATCCATAATGGCATATTTAGGCCTGATTGATTGCATGGGGTAGCATTTTTTTTGTTGTTGTTGTTGCTTTTAGAGAGATTTTTGGTATAGGGCACATGTGCTCACTGGAGAGACAGAAAGCAAGAAATCCTGCCACCACAGGGGAGATGGCCATACTGCAGTCCCTTCTTTTCTATTCTCATCTTAGAATTTTGGGCACACCTACAAACAGACCCATGAGTTTTAAGCTGCTGGGTCTGGGACTTGAACCACAGTCAACTATGTGGGAGACCAGTGACATAACCTTTATGTCATCTGCTGGTCCCTGGTTTTATTTGGTTTTAATTGTGAGAGGGTGTGTACACACGCCAGAGAAAGAGAGAGAGAGAGAAAGAAAGAGAGAAAGCACCTCCCTGAATGGGCACAGTCATGCCACAGTCCTTTCTCCTCCATTCCTCCATTCTATCAAGATTTTGAACATGCATGCACTTATTTCAAGCTCCAGGCCCAGGATTTGAACTGTGGTTGGCCATATGCGATCTGACTTGCTTATCTGCTAGACTACGATGAGGCCCACCCTCTACATATCTTTTGTTTATTCTCCTTTGAACACACACCCTGTCCCAACCACTGTGCTGGGAGGTGAGGACACTTTGATCCATCAGCCCTGCCTTTTCTGCCTTTAAGAAACCTGCGATTTAGTGAACAGGGTAGGTGAGTCCAGAAGCCATTCCAGTGCACTGCAAGACTTCCGTGCTCAGGAAGGTTGCCTGGGAGCACGGAGGCATCATGTCTGCAGAGATGTTTCTGGTTAGAAGGAAGAAATCAAAGTGGGGAGAAAGGCAGCAATACCCAAACAGCAGTTTGCACTAGTGGGTTTAACTAATAAAAGAACGATTTAAAACACAGTGAGTTTCCTAAAGCACTTTCCAGGCATTCAGACTGACCTGATGCTCACTTCAGCTCTGAAAGGTCCAATCTGTACTTAGCGCTGTCCGATTTGTTTAGCACCGATTTGAGCCTGGCACTGTGCTGGGCTCTGGGGAGGATAATGAAAAAAAGCAGATGCACCTGACCTTCTGGTTGGAGCCCAAGTTACCCTCTCTTGCGTGAGTTACCTGTAATCATACAGCTAGTTAGTGGGGCAACTACTAGTACCACACCTTCTGTGCAATTGGCTTTTCTACCCTGTAATCAACTACCAAAGCGAGAGCCCATTATTCTGACACTTTGTCCAGCACCCCAAGAAACTCAAATGCTCTACTTACACCACCGCCGAGACCAACAAGCGGGTGTTGTCACTAGGTATGCAGCACTGTGAGATTTCAACAGAGCTTAACCTGGACAAGATTTCAAATTCCAGGACATAGTTTATATTAATGAGAGAGGAGGGGGAGATAAGTCCCCAAGAGAATAGAAAACCTTTCCCCTTATGCCCTACCCATCCAGTAGACTTGGAAAGGACTGATTTGAGCCAATCTACGATGTGTGTTATTAGGCTGTCTATGGCTTTCTCTGAGAGAGAGAGAGAGAGTGAGAAAGGAGCCCTAATAAGGTCCCCAGGCCATGATCCACCCCTGATTGTGGACACAGGCTCATGCCTAGCATGTACCAGGAGACTTCAGGGAGGGTTTAGGACACAAACAGGGACCTGCTGGAAGAGTCCAATTGTATTACCAGTAGCTGCTGCCTGGTCTCTTCATAAATATAGAAAATTTCAAGCTATATTAAATAATTTCCATTTGCTGGTTGATACGTCGCTGAAGTTGGCACAGTTGGTTCACTTTATCTTTATTGGAGCCCTAGGCAGAGTAATTAATTAACGTTTAATGACTGGCTTTCTAGGGAATACATAACATATGAAATATGGCCCACCCAAGTGGTACAGTTGGTAGCATTCCAGACTGCAGTGCTGGAAGCCACATGGCTGACTGTCGGTCTGGATCCCTGGCCTGGTCAGCCTTAAACGCACTGGGCATGTGCACTGGGGCCCAGGATCACAAAGAGCTGGATGACTAGAAAAGGGGATGGTGGCATGATGAGACCCTGTCGAGGGTCCTTCGCTCTCTCATGCTCTCCCATGAATAAAAATAATACATAAAACTTTAAAACAAGTATGTAAATATTATGCAGATTAATTTGTTATGAATCTGTCCTAAGGATGTATAGTCTACAGTTTACAAATAACTATGAAGTAGCTAATACTCTTTATAGTAAAGTCCAGATCACCGATTTGATTCTTCCCGAATGTGCTTGTTGTTTTATGTCCATGGTCAACCCATGGTTGCAATTCATGATTGGACAAACTTAGACTGTGAACAAATGTTTGATTGCTGTGAAGGTCAGCAAAGTCAGCCAAGGCATTCGTGTGAATGGTGGTGGACGTTTTTATTTATTTTGAATGAACAAAAAAAGGAAACAATGAAGACACGTAGGGCATCATTTGCCTGTCAGTATGAGCGATTTCGTCACTGAATCAGATGATGGGTTTTAAATACTGGAAGAATAGCTCCTCAGTTTTGGTACTATTCATAATCTACCTGCTACAGATATACTTTTAAGTTTTATGACATATTTCTTGAAATCATCCTCTAGTGGGGATGGCTACACCACAGTCCCTTCCCCTCCATTCTCCACTTGGGATTTTGGGCATGCATGCACACGTACCCGGCATGAGTTTTTTAGGTTGCTGGATCCAGGACTTGAACTGTGGTCAGCTATATGGGAGTCCAGTGACGTATAATCTTTATGCCATCTGCTGGTCCTATTTTTATAACATTGTTTCTTGTTATTTATTTTTAAATTTAAAAACTTCCTTGACTTTTTCTAATAGATGCAAAGCACAATTATAGAAGACAATAATGAAATACAGATAAACAAAACCAAAAGCATCCGTAATTTACTGTCTTAGAGATATTGAAGTACTAAGTTTTCTAGATTTTTATACATATTATATGTCATATATGTCAAATAGATAGCATATATTACAAACTGTATATGATTACAAAATGGGGACCATAATTAATATTATGCTTTTTAAAATAATTTTTTGATGCTACTGGTTATTTATTTACTTACTATTATTTGACCAGAGAGTTACAGAGTGAGAGAGAGGGAGGAAAAGAGAGAAAGCAAGTTGCCAAGTCTGGGAGTTGAACTGTGGTCAGCCATGCTGGAGTCTAATGTCCTTAACCACCACACCACCTGCTGGCCCCAAGATAATGCTTTTAAAAACTTAAAATGATATTAATAAGCAGTAACTTTTAAAAAATGAATGGGTACCTTTTTATATTTTTATAGTTAGTTTTTTTTTATTTTTTTTTACAAAAGTCAGAGAGATGGGTGGGTGCAGGAACAACATTCTCAGTTAGGTCATGACACAGTGAACCACCCTCAGCCATCGGCCAGTCCTGGATCATGCGTAAGCATGTGCCCAGAGTATTTAGGGAGGTCTCTGGACTTGAACTGGGAACTGTTCCATGTTTTAATTTGACCAGAGAGAGAAAAAAGGAAAGCGAGAAAGCAGGTCACCAGGTTTGGGACTGTGGGAGTCCAGCACCTTAACTACTGTGCCATCTGCTGCCCCCCAAATTTGCTATTTTATTTTTTAGAGAGATTTTTGTTATAGGGCGTGTGCACTCACTGGTGAGACAGAGAGAGAGAGAGAGAGAGAAAGTGGGAAATCGCCCCTTAGGGGAGATGGCCACGCCTCAATCCCTTCTTCTCCATCCTCCTCTTGGGATTTTTTGCATGCATTTACACATACCTGGGGCGTGAGTTTCAAGCCACTAGGTCTGGGACTCAAACCTCAGTTGGCCATGTGGGAGTCCAGCAACGTAACTATTATGCCATTTGCTGGTCCCTTTCATTTCTTTATGACCAATTCTAAAGCCTGCCTTGGGGAGCTTGAGGAACCAAGGACAAAAGATCAAATAGTTACAAGCTGGGGACTATGAGTAAAAGCATCAGTATGTATACCTATATATCACAGTATCACAGTACACTTCCTAGACACGTGTTAAAACTTATAGAACTGTACACCAGAGAAAGCCACGGGGACCGTTTGTATACTAAGAAATAATAAATAAGCAAAGGTGAATTAGAAACCACTGAGTACAGTCAGAAACCATGAGTTCATATTGATATAACCAATACAAAATATCGTCCCCCCAGGCCAGTGTTTTGGCTTAGTAATTAAGGACAATACAGTTCGAATCCCCAACTTGGTGGCTTTAAAGCTATGCCAGTGTGTGTGAACATGCTCCGAATCCCTAAAGATGGAGACATGCAGGGAACCAGCAGTTAGCGTAATGGCTATGTCGCTGGACTCCCACGTAGTTGACCGCGATTCGTGTCCTGGACCCGGTGGCTTAAAACTCACGCCGGGCGCGTGTGCGTGCGTGCCCAAGATCCCGAGAGGAGAATGGAGGAGAAGGGATTGTGGTATGACCATCCTCCCTGGGGGGTGATTTCTCACTTTCTGTCTCTATGTCTCTCTCTGTCTGTCTGGCGAGCACATGCGCCCTACAGTGAAAATCTCTCCAAAAAAAAAAGATGGAGACATGCAGGAGAAGAGATTGTGACATGAACGCTCCCTGTGTGTGCAGGTCTGCTTTCTTTCTCTCTCCCTTCTCGCTCTGTGTCTCCCTCTGGTAAATTACATGTCTATCTTCCCCCAAACACTCACTGCAAGAGGGGAAGGGTTACCTGGGTGTTGGAGAGCCTGGTGGGCCCACCTGAACTGAGGGATCATTGTCAGCAGTGTTGTGCGGAGCCAAGTCATTGCCTTCTGAGGGGACGCAGCGTGAAGCTCACAGAGCAGGTCACTTCAGGGCATGTGGCGTTTGCAGTCTCACAGAGACCAGAGTTTAGAAGGTCCCCGAGCTGGCCTTCCTGCTCTGCTGTTACCTTCTAGAACTTCTTAGTAATTTTTTCCCCAAGAGGTCCGAGGTTGACTTGCAGGGAGCCCTGCTGATAATATGGCTGGCCTGAACACAGCATTCCCTCTGGGATTTTTCTGCCCAAAACGTCTAACCTCAGCTGGATCAGGATGAAACGCTAGGCAACACTGAACGATGGTCTATGGAGCCAGTTGCCCGTGCTCTTCCAGCATGTCAAGGTCTGGAAATCACGGAGACTCAGGAGCTGTTTTGGGGGGAGGGTCTCCTTTAGTCTCACAGACTGTGACAAGGAACTACAAGGCAGAGTTTCTCATTGGGTTCTTTGGCTACAAAGGGTGTCATCGGGACAACTGGTGCAATGTGAATGGGGCCTGAAGATTAGGTAGGAGCCAGGTGGCGATGCGATGGGAACACGACTAGACCCGTGGGGCGAGGTCAGGGTTGGTATCGTGAGGCCACCTCTATACGCGGGACATGTACCTGTCAACCTGGCTGGCTGAGACGGGGGGCGGATGGTGGCAGAGGACACTCTTGGGCATCTCTCCCTTTCTTCTTCTCATGGAAGATAGGAATAAAATCAACTCTTTTTAAAAAGGTTAGAGGCCAGTAGGTGGTGTGGTGGTTAAAGTGCTGGACTCTCACATGGCTGACCATGGTTCACATCCCAGACTTGGCGACTTGCTTTCTCACTTTCCATCTCTCTCTTTCTCTCTGTGTGTGTCTCTGGTCAAATAAAATACTAATGCCAATAATAATAAATAAAATAAAATTTTGAAAAAACAACGCTGTCATGTACTAACTCATTTTCCCACTCAGCTGCTTGGATTGTGGTTGTGCAGGGGAATGCTCTTGTGGGTGGGACTTCTAAGCATAAGTTTTTAAGGGTGATGGGGTGTCAGGTGGACAATCCACTCCCCAGATCACCCAGAAAACATTCTTAAGTCTGAGATTGTGGTAAACAAGCAAGAGTGATGGGGAGGTTGGGTGGGGGGGAGGGATGGCTTCTCCGGTGATGTGACTTTGGATGAGACCTGAATGAGGAAACAGAGCTGGTCTCTGGATATCAGGAGGGAGAGCGGTCCAGACAGAGGGAACATAACCCATAAAGGCTTTGCGGAGGGTTCGTGCCTGCAGTTTACAAACAGCTGGGAGACCAGTAAATCTGCTGCAGAGAGAGGGAGTAGGGACGTGGTAGGAAAAGAGGCAGGGAGGTGATGGGGACCAAGTCAGAGACCCGGGAAGGATTCTGCATTTTCTTCTCTGTGCTGGGGACACGGGAGGGCTTTCTGGAGGAGTGATGTGACCGGACATGTGTTGTACAGGGTCACTCTGATTGCTACAGCAGAGAGAGGCAAGGATAGAGACAAGGGCACCAGCTGAGGGACCGTGGGGGTAATTCTCTCTGATGAATAACGAGGCCGCAGAACCTCCCGTGAAGCCTGTGAGAGCCACTGACTGGTCCCAGCTCAGCATGCTGATGGCTCACCCCTAGTGGCTCACTCCTGGTGGTTCACCCCTGGTGGAGGCAACACCATGGGACGCCCCCATGTCTTGTGCCTGGCTCGCCGTGGAGACCCGCCAAGAGGTGTTCGACACAGAAGCTGAGCGCCAAAGGGCGGTGCTGGGCCTGACATGCCAGAAGGTTGGGAAGCCAGCTGGATGCATTTTTGGTCGAATGTTTCTATTATTTGGCACTGAGCTAAAGTGTGCTATCAAATTAATTATCATAGAGCCAAAGACAAGCTCAGGGAGAAATATTGTAGCCTTTCTACCTGGGGCTGCCTGACAACCACAAGCAATCTATTCTGTAGAGTTCCCGTCCTCAAGGCCCTTGAATGAAAAGATCTCAAAATGTTATCTGGTCCCACCTAAAAAAGAAATGTAGGCATTGACTTCTGTTTTGTTTTTGTCTTTGCTTTTATTTTTTGGTTGTGCATTTCTTTCTTACCTTAACAGGGTCCTGAGGTCACAGTTCACCCCTAGCTTCAGCCAGTCCCCGATCATGGGCTCAGAGACACCTGGTGTACGAAGGTTTGGTCTCTGGATGAGAGCTCAGGACTTTCCCACGCAAGTCAGCCTCACAGAGTGTTGTACGCTGCTGTGTCACTGTCGAGGCTCCTGGCCCCCCAGAGGGACCTTGGTACACAATGAGTCCAGACATGTCACAATTTAGAGCATGGTTGATCTTGTTTTGCCCCAAACTTGCCCTCGACACCAGTAACATTTCCAGGCTAGAAAGACCTGGACTTGTGTGCTGAGGGTCGAGGTCATGACCTTTGTCTTCTCTCCCTTTCCTGGAACCCCCAGGGATCTCAAAGACTCATCTAAAAGACAACTCCATGTCTTCTGTTTGGACATCCGTGGTGTTTTCATCCGTTGTATGATTCTTTTCCAACATAAATAGACACTTAGTATAGTCGACGTAAAACAGACTTAAAATCCAAGAATAAGCACACACATGAAGAGCAACCTTTTAAAAACGTTTCTCCTCTACCGTTAATAAATGCCTGTCTGTTTTAAAGTGCATTGCAAATGTGATCCTAAGCCTCTGACTCGTTAATCTCCTGTTTACGAAGCAGGGAGTGGGCATGATGAGAGGATGATTTGCTCGAGGTTGGAGACAAAGCCAGTGACCTTGGCGATGAGGCAACTGGTTGGAATGGAAGGATTTTCATGATTTCAGCATGTGGGACGATGCACGGCCAAGCAGAGCTCCTCCCACCGGTCTGTGGACTTGGTGTTGCCTAAACTAGTTTGCACCTGTTCTTCTATTCACTGACTAGTCTGGCTCAGTTTCAAATTGTGTTTGAAGGGATTTATACTCTACAAAGGGTAGACATGAATATATGGGTTCCTTCATTCATTTTCAGGATTAAAATTCTGGGGAAGATCAAATATCATTTAATTCCAAACATAATAGACCTGGCTCTGTAGTGCAGTGGTTAAGCCCTGTGCATGGAAAGCTAGATCCCACGTGCCAACTGAGGTTCAAATCCTGGCTCCCGTGGCTTGAAGAAGACACCAGCCATGTGTGCATATGTATTTCAAATCCTGGAAGGTTAAAGGAATGGAGAAAAGTCTGCATGTTCCTTTGCGGGGTGCTTTTTCTCTCTGGCTAGCACGGACACCTTACAGCAATAAAAGAAGGAAAAAAAGAGTTAGAAATACAACAAAATAGCTAAGCCTTGAAATAATAGCATTGATGAGGAGCCAGGGGCATGATGGTTAAAGCAGCTGGATCCCACGTAGCTTACTCCATGGTTTGAGTCTTGGACCTGGTGATTGGAAAAACACACCAGGCCCATGTGTGCCCAAAATCCTGACTGGAGGGTGCTTTCTCATTCTCCCTGCCACCCTCCAGGGAGTACACATGCCTTACAGCACACCAAAAATAAATAAATAAATAAAAATAATAGCATTGCTATGAATTTAATCTTCCAAATAATTTGAAGATGTTAGGCGTTGCTGCTGTTTTATGTGTCTATCAAAATTTGTATGCTGAAACTTAATCACCAGCATGACAGTATTAAGAGGTGGGACCTTTAGGAGGAGGTTAAGTCATGAGAGCAGAACTCTTATAAAAAGAAAGGAGCACATAGTGCCTTTTTGCCCAATCACTCTTCCGCCATGTAAGCACACACTACTCATCCCTCTTTCTCTTGTCACCTTTTTTGACAATGTGAAGTCTCAGCAAGAAGGCCGTCACCAGACACTGAATGCCAGCGCCTTAATCTTGGACCTCCCAATCCCCAGAATTGTAAGAAATGAATTTCTGTTCTCATAAATTACCCAGTCTCAGATTTTTTGTTACAGCAATTCAAAGGGATTAAGATAGAGAAGCTGCAATGCTTTATCTGTCACATTTGTAGTAGCTCAACGTCATTGGCACAACTTATCTTTTTGTCTGGTTTCCTGAGACCATTCATAGGTCTATGTACCTGGATCACATATTCTCATGCATTTTTGCATCTTAATAATTGAACAAGGAAACTCAGAATAATTGGGTCGTGGGTATACTACTCATGTGACTAGGTTTCTGCTCAGTGTGAGTACTATTTCCGAAGTTTAAATTCTCACCCGTGGGTTTTCTGCCTGTTCTGGTTTGAATCATACCCTCCTCTCAGATTTATAGGTTGAAGTCCTGGCCTTCCATACCTCAGAGAGTCATTGCATTTGGACATATGGTTTGTAACTATGTCAGTCAGTGAAAATGAGGTCATTAGGATGCTCTCTAATCTATTATGACTGGCATCCTTAAAAGAGCAGATTTGGACAGACCTGTATGCGCGTGGAGGAGAGACCATGTGAAGACAGTGGAAGAGGAAGGTGGTCTATAAGCTAAGCAGAGATGCTACAGATGGAAACCTACCTGGGCAACACCTTGATCTTAGACTTCCAACCTCCAGGACTGTAACTAAATAAATTTCTGTTCTTTAGGTCACTAATCAGTGGTATTTTGTTATTAGTTTGCCCTGGCAAACTAATGCAGATTTTGGTACTGAAAATGGGGTGCCACTATCACAAATACAGTCACGTGCTGCCCAATGATGTCTGATTGACAGCAAGCTGCATATTTGATAGTGGACCCATAAGATTGTAAGCTGAGGGCCAGCAGGAGGCATGGTTGTTAAAGCACTGGACTCCCACATGGCTGACCATGGTTCGAGTCCTGGACCTGGTGACGTGTGTGTGTGTGTGTGTGTGTGTTTGTGTGTGTGTGCATTCAGAAAATCCTAGGAGGAGAATGGAGGAGAAGGGATTGCAGTATAGCCATCCTCCCCGTGGGGTGATTTCTCACTTTCCTTTTTACTGTCTCTTTCTGTCTCTCATCTCTCTGGTGAGCGCATGTGCCCTATGGCCAAAACCTTAAAAAAATAGAAGATTGTAAGCTGAAAAGTCCCTACCACATCTTCCTATGTTGTAATTGTCATAAAATTGTAGCACAATGCTCTACTCTCACGGGTGTGGGGTGCTGGCCTGCGTAAACCTGTTGCACTGCCGGTTGTATACAATGATAGCACAATTACCTACACTACATCATGCATGACCATGATGATAAGCACTTGTGCTACTGGTTTATGTATTTCCTATGCTTTCAATAATCACGTTAGAGTGTACGCCTTCTACTTGAAAAAAAAAGTAACAGGCCAGAAGGTGTCATGGTGGTTAGGGTGCTGGACTCCCACATGGCTGGCTGTAGTTTGAGTGTCGGACCAGGCAGCTTGGTAGACAGTGCAGGCATGTATGCAGCTTGGTAGCTGGTGTGTGTGTGTGTGCACGCGTGCCCCAAATCCCAGGAGAATGGTGAAGGGCTTGCAGTGTTGCTACCTCCACTGGGGTATGACTTCTCACTTTCCCTCTCACTGTCTTTCTCTGACTCTCCACATGCCCTCTGGGTCGGGAGAGGGTTGCTGTAAAGCAGTTACCGTGTGTGCCAACAATAGCCGCATGCCTCTCATGGTTACTCTATCTCTTGATGGCATCGCTGTCTCTTGTGTTGATTTAATCTAGTTGTTTTGTTCATTGTACATAACTCTTCTAGTGGGCCAAGGTGCAGAGGAGGAAGACAGTGACGTTGATGATCTTTACTCTGTGTAGGCTTAGGCTAATGTGCGCGTGTGTCTCATTTTTTAGCAAAAGGGGAAAAAAGGGGGAAAAAAAGAAAAACGGAAAAAAAACTATGGAATAAGGATAAAAAGAAAAAAATACTTTTGGGGTCAGCTCAGTGGTAATGTGCTGCTTAAAAGAAGCTGAATCCATAAAGACGATTGCGAATTTGGTTCCCTGGTTAACCTGTACACACTGGGCACGTGCACCCATGATCCTGCTTGGGCAGGAAGGACGAGGGTGGGGACAACAGCATGAGACCTGTTGAGGGTACCTGTGTTTCTCTCCCTCTCAAAAAATAAGTAAGCTTTAAGCACAATTTTTTTGTGTAGCCGTATGACGTTTGTGTTTTAGGCTAAGTGTGTTAAAAATAATAAAAAAGTATAAAAAATGAAAAAGTTTGTAAAGTAAAAAAGTTACAGTACAGGGCCAGCAGGTGGCGTGGCAGTTGAGGGTGCTGGACTTGTTTTTGCTGCTATAAAGCAGTTTAGATACTCGGGCTGTGGCGTTGCTCATTAGTACGACCCCCAGCCTCTGGATCTGGAACTTGACCAGGAAGCTTGGCACGTGAGTCTTTAGTCATCAGAAGACCTGTGTCTTTCTGCTCCTCATTCAACATCGTCATTGCTTTTGTTTCAGCATTTTTTTTTTTTTCTATTTACTTCTTCCACGAGAGAGAGAGGACAGAGAGAAACTGGGATTCAAACCCAAGGCCCATATGAGTCCAGCTGCTCTGCCACCATAGGACCCCTTGTGGTTGCTTTGGTAGCAAAGCCATATTTGCTGGGATCTAAATGTTGACATCCTGTCTTCTCCAAGACACAAGTGCGAAAATCTTTGCAAAATAAAAAATAAGAATAGTAATGATTAATAATAGGGGGAAAAGAGAGAGTTGAAGGTCACCCAGAAACCTTCCTCATCTGGTCAGCAGTTCATCAGTTGCACAGACACTTGCTTCCAAGACAGTATCCACATGGATTATACCAACTAATTTTCACACCCAGTAATGCCTCTCATAAGCTTTGTTGCTTCCTAATGAATCTACTTTAAAGAAAAGATCCTCAAATGATGGTCTCAGGATACGGGTCAGAGCGGTGGTATGGAAAGGTAATCATATTCTCCATCAGTGTTAAGGGAGCCCCAGCATGAATTACTTAGTGAAGTGTGGATTTTATTTTTCCCACTTGAACAATTACCCAGTCACTTTTGATTTTTAATTCTTTTTTTTTTTTTTTGGAGAGGTATTTGCTATAGGGTGTGTACACTCACCAGAGAGACAGATTTGTGTTTTAGGCTAAGTGTGTTAAAAATAATAAAAAAGTATAAAAAATGAAAAAGTTTGTAAAGTAAAAAAGTTACAGTACAGGGCCAGCAGGTGGCGTGGCAGTTGAGGGTGCTGGACTTGTTTTTGCTGCTATAAAGCAGTTTAGATACTCGGGCTGTGGCGTTGCTCATTAGTACGACCCCCAGCCTCTGGATCTGGAACTTGACCAGGAAGCTTGGCACGTGAGTCTTTAGTCATCAGAAGACCTGTGTCTTTCTGCTCCTCATTCAACATCGTCATTGCTTTTGTTTCAGCATTTTTTTTTTTTTTCTATTTACTTCTTCCACGAGAGAGAGAGGACAGAGAGAAACTGGGATTCAAACCCAAGGCCCATATGAGTCCAGCTGCTCTGCCACCATAGGACCCCTTGTGGTTGCTTTGGTAGCAAAGCCATATTTGCTGGGATCTAAATGTTGACATCCTGTCTTCTCCAAGACACAAGTGCGAAAATCTTTGCAAAATAAAAAATAAGAATAGTAATGATTAATAATAGGGGGAAAAGAGAGAGTTGAAGGTCACCCAGAAACCTTCCTCATCTGGTCAGCAGTTCATCAGTTGCACAGACACTTGCTTCCAAGACAGTATCCACATGGATTATACCAACTAATTTTCACACCCAGTAATGCCTCTCATAAGCTTTGTTGCTTCCTAATGAATCTACTTTAAAGAAAAGATCCTCAAATGATGGTCTCAGGATACGGGTCAGAGCGGTGGTATGGAAAGGTAATCATATTCTCCATCAGTGTTAAGGGAGCCCCAGCATGAATTACTTAGTGAAGTGTGGATTTTATTTTTCCCACTTGAACAATTACCCAGTCACTTTTGATTTTTAATTCTTTTTTTTTTTTTTTGGAGAGGTATTTGCTATAGGGTGTGTACACTCACCAGAGAGACAGAGAGAGATGGAGAGACAGAAAGTGAGAAATCACCCCCCAGGAGGGATGGCCACACCACAATCCCTTCTCCTCCATTCTCCTCTTGGAATCCTGGGCACACATGTACATGCGCCCGGCATGACTTTTAAGCCACTAGGTCCGGGACTCAAACCATGGTGGACTACATGAGAGTCCAGTGCCATAGTCATTATGGTAACTGCTGGTCTGATCCTTAATTCTTGATTCTCATGTACGTGATTATCTTAAAGTTGGAAACATAAGTCAACATATGACCTCAAAGCAAAATTTGAGCACTAAACAAGACTGTCAAGAAGAGTAAGCCTATTCCAATTCCACAACACATCGCCATTCATGACAGGGTCACGGCATAGGACAAGGATATGCCTCAGTTTGAATGGAGAAAGGCCACCTGAAATGTGTCTGGCTATGTCATAACGTGACACTGCGTCCACATCTACAATCCTAGGGACCCCAGACACTGGGAAAGCAGAAGCTACTTCTCCCCAGTGAAGTGTGTTCATATTATGAGCTCACAATCCTCCTTATTTTCTTTTCTCTTCCTTAACACCCTCACTCCCAAAATACCACCGATCCCCCCTCACGTAAATTAGTAAAGACCTTACTACACATCCTTCAGCTTTCCACTTTCCCCTTTGCACTGCTTTGGCATTCTTATTTATCTAGTTTCATGTGTGCCAATATTTTGTAGAAGCCCGGCGTGTGTGTGTATGTGTGTTTGTTTCTTTGCGTGCATCTGTGTCTGTTTCTGCTTGTGTGTGTGTGTGTGTGTCTGTATTCTGTATCATCTCTCCCCTAAGAAGCCATTTCCTAATCTACTTCCTTCTTCAGATAAAAAAACAAAGGACTTTGGGTAATGCTAATAATAGTAGTAGCTATATTCGTATGGAACTTAGCGTGTGTTAGGCAGCTCATTGTCTTATATACATATTAACTAATTAGATTCTAACCACCCTATGAAGTTGGAACTATGAGCCTCATTTTACATATGAGAAAACTGAAACATAAACTTTTTTTTGTTTTTTAAAGATTTTTTTGCCACAGAGTGTATGTACTAGCCAGAGAGAGACAGAGAGACAGAGAAACAGGGAAGTAGAACTCAGTCCCCAGGAGAGATGGCCATGCTGCAATTCCTTCTCCTCCATTTTCCTCTTCGGATTTTAGGCACGCACATGTACCTGGCATGTTTTTCAAGCCACAGGGTCCAGGACTCAAACCACGGAGTTGGCTATGTGAGATTCAGCACCTCAACCACCGTGTCACCTCTGGGCCTCTTACAGATAAATCTGGAGGAATGAAATAAACTGTCCCTCAAATGCACTCTTCCCTTAGGTTCATATTTCATTGTGTGTGTTGTTAGAGATAGATAAGAGAGAGAGAGAGAGAGAGAGAGAGAGGGAGACGCTGAGGTTACACAGAGTATGTATGGGAGAAGAGAGATTGGACAAGTCCTGGGAACACAGAACTCATTCCTTTCAGTGCCCCCTTCATAGAATGTATCCATGAGCCTGTGCCTTTCCTTCCCCCATCCAGCATGGCTGATCACAGGAGGGAACAAAGAACGGCTCACAGAGTGCCAGGGTAGCCTTGGCACCCAGGAGTCACACAAAAACTTCACTGAGGGCTCTCTTCAGCCTCAAGCCTTGGAACTTGGCCGCCTGTGGGGTGCCTCGTTAGCCACGCAGCTCCGCAGTACATTACCGCCACCTAGAGTTCACAGACTAAAACGCAGATCCCAGATCAAGCAGAACGCAGGACAGAACAGAACAAAGAGAAACCCCCCAAGGCCTGTCCTAATATAAAAGGAAGCTGGTTTTGTTTAAGCAATTTAGGTTAATGATATAACGGACTCTAAAGTGTAATCCCTGTCTTCAAGAGGCCCAATTTCCCATCGTGAAGAGTGAGTTACCCAATAATATTAAAAAATTCAAATTTGGCACCTCTCAAAAGAAGAAAGAGATTTCAGAGAGAAAATGAGAGAAAAAAGAAGCAGGATGGGAAGAACATGTGTGAAAATAAACCTTTGGGGCCGGCAGGTGGCATGGTGGTTAAGGTGCTGGACTCCCACATGGTCGACTGTGGTTCAAGTCCCAGACCTAGTAGCTTGAAAATCATGCCCCAGATGCGTGTGTGTGTGCCCAAAAGCCCAGGAGGAGAATGGAGAAGAAGGGGTTGTGGTGTGGCTATCTCCCCTGGAGGGTGATTTCTCACTCTCTCTCTCACCGTCTCTCTGTCTCTCTCCAGCAAGCACACACACCTGATGGCAAAAACCTTAAAAATAAAACACATAAACCTTTGTGGTTGAATTCGTCATTTGACAGATGAATAAAGGGGTACTGAAAGTGGTAACAGATTTTTCAGGTTCAAAGGGCTGGTAAGTCAGGGTGCTGGCAAGATGGGAATCCAGAGTTTATCTGGTCTTTTATTCCCAGATGGACTTAGCACATTGTTTTTTTCATAATGTGCGTTTTCTGTTAACTTTGAAAGACCCCCATATCAGGATTTGTGTCTTATACTCAAATTGAGGAAATGGCAAATTTAAATTAGAAGTTAAAGTGATCAAATGTATAAATACTAATTAAAATTAATAAATAAAAAACTATTAAAAAATAAATTAGAAGTTAGTAAACATCTGTTGTTGGATTCCCACATAGTTGACCATGTTACGAGTCCAGAACTTCGTGGCTTAAAACTCATGCCAGGCACATGTGTGTGCATGCATGCTCAAAATCTCAAGAGGAGAATGGAGGAGAAGGTATTGGGGCATGGCCACTCCCCTGGGGGGTGATTTCTTGCTTTCTGTCTCTCTGTCTCTTTCTCTCTCTCTGGGGAGTGCATACGCCCTATAGCAAAAATCTCTCTCTAAAAAATATAATAAAAAAATAAAGGTTAAGTAAGAAAAAAAAAAAAAAGAAGTTAGTAAACGTCAGGGGCCAGATGGTGGCACAGTGGTAAGATAGTGCACCGCAAGGGAGTCTCACATGGGAAGGTTCTCAGTTCAAGTCTGAAGATCTCCCTGAGTACACATGCCCATCATCTGGGCTGACTGAGGCTGGGAGTGGATTGTGGCATTAAGATCCTCCTGGGAGTGCTGTCTCTCTACCACACTCAGGGAAGGAATGAAATGAGTAAACTTAAAAAGAAAGAAGTTTACAAATGCGTCTATACATTTTCCTATCTATGTTCGCTGACTCTGATATTCTGTCCATGGGCCCAAGTGTCTGAATCTCTGCCATGGAGAATCTCAGAAGTGACTTCAGAGAGCTGGGGAGCACGCTGTAACCACCTGTCCTAGACGGCCTTTTACGACTTGCCTGGAGAGACGGCGTGATTGTTCCCTGCATGTTCGTTTCCCCAGTCTTACCATTTTTCTGGAATGGAGGACCGGGGTCAGTTGTAGGGCCTGTCCTGAGCTCAGGGTCCTTTTCTCAGTATCTAGTCTTGGGGTGAAAGTGGGAAAGAGAACATTAGTAGGCGGAGGCAGCCTTCTGGCCTGGAGCCACTAACCCAGTAGGAAACTGCTTTATTTTGTTTGCTTTCTGGATCTATTAGACAATCCACAGATCTCTGTCCCTTCAGGAACTTTCTAGTGTTCAAGGTCCAGTGAGTCCTTTCATAAGTAGAGGGAAAGTTAAGATTCAAAGGGGGAAGCGGTAGTAAGGTAGATTTCTGTTTTTAGAACTCCCTTTGCCTTTTCTTGGTAACAGGGATGGGATGAGTGGGTATGTCTGAGTCATGATGAGAATTTTCCTTTTTGTAAGGAGTCATGACTAATCTTCCTAAAATTCCAAATGGAAGGATGTCAAATCTTGATAGAAATATCTTCGTAAACTAGAAGCAAATTTTCTTAAACATCTCCGGTATCTACACTAATAAAAAACATAGCTTAGACTATCCTTTCCCTTTGCGAGAGAAAACGAGTGGCCAATTCTACAGGGAACATTTTAGAGCCATTTCATTTGAGTTCATCCCGGAATCACAATATCCAGGGAGATGTTTCAATTAAACTTTTTAATCAGAAAGGAAAATGCTCCTTGTCGCTTCATTCAGATGTTCTGTCTCTAAGTTACAAGCGATATTGGTGCTTATCCAACAGTGTGAGTTTCGCTCATGGAAGGGTCTCTAGTCTGCATGCGCTTGGTGCCCACTGTGGTGAGATGTCCACACCGAGGCTTTCTGCAGCAGATAGGCTTGTTGATGTGCATTGGAGTGGAGGAGGGAGGGAGAGCGGTGACTGTGCTGGGGGAGGAGGGCACCCTCTGTGGTTGGCCGGCTCAGGAAGCTGCACCCTTTGATCAGCACTCCAAAATGTGGCCTGGTTGTAATAAGGTAGGGGCTAGAGGGAAGTGAAGACTTGTCACAGGGCAGTCAGATGTGGATTAAAGAAGAAAGGGAAGGCAGTGTCTTAGTCTGCTGTTACGTTGTGTTGTTATCACAGAATAGTACAAACTGGGTAATTTATGAAGAACAGGAGTTTATTTGACTCATGGCTTTGGAGATTGGGAGGTTCAAGAGCATGGTGCCAGGATCCTGTGAGGGTCATCCTGGGGTGGAAAGAATCACATGGTGAGACAGAGAGCAGATAGGGCTGGACTTCTCCTTTTATCAGGAACCCACTCTTCCAATAACTAACTCACTGCTATGCTTACACCCTGATTCCGTTCATGAGGGCAGAGCCTCCATGACAAACACCTCTCTTAAAAGTCCTACCTCTTAATACCACCGCAATAGTAGTAAATTTCACTACGAGTTTTGGAGGAGACATTCAAATCATGTCAGGCAGGTTATGGAATTCACATGGAGATTTGGAAAAGTTAGTTTTCCCTGCGATAACTTACAAAAAGAGAAATTCTCATTTTGACTCAGACATACCCACTCATATCTCTAATTCTATCCCTGTTACCAAGAAAAGCCAAAGGGATTTTCTAAAGCACATGGGTCACAACTATGAATAGGTGGAGTGTGTGCTCAACTCTTCTCGGTATTGGACTCCTGTCAATTCCTAAGTCCACAAAGGAAGCAGAAGAGCAGAGTGAAGCCTGATAGAAAGACCTTTTTATAAAAAGTTTTTTGCCATAGGATGCATGTGCTCACCAGAGAAACAGAGAGAAACAGACAGACAGTGAGAGGGAAATGGAGAAATCACTGCCTGGGGAGGAGAGGGCCATCCTTCAATCCCTTCTCCATTCTCTTCCTGGGATTTTGGGTATGCACAGAAATATACCTGGTGTGGTTTTTCAAGCCACCAGGTCTTGGACTTGAACCGTGGTTGGCTATGTGGGAACCCAGCACCTTAAGCATTGTTATCTGCTGGCTGCAAGACCTCTTGGCTTTGAAGGATCTTTATCTCTTGAGATGATAAACACTAAAATAATTTTGACTGAATAAATAAAGACTAGCCCCGAGGATATAGAAATTTTTTTATGAATTAAACATTTCCTTTTGGTAAACTCCCTTTAGTTTCTGTCCAGACAGGAACATTGTAATGCAAATATAAGCATAACCTATCTTTTATATCATTCATATTGTATCAATATATTATTATGTGTGTTTTCTCATGATGGCCTATGTCTTGCATGATTATCAAGTAGCTGTACAGAGGGAGATAACATACCCAAGTTATTAATCAAGCTGCCATTATTGCATATGTATTTTTTTTTATGAGAGATTTTTACTATAGGGTGTGTGTGTTTTCGCTAGAGAGACAGAGAAAGAAAGTAAGAAAGCGCCCCCAAGGGAGATGGCCACACCACAATCCCTTCTCCATTCTCCTCTCAGGATTTTGGGCATGCGCACACATGTGCCTGGTGTGTGAATTCTAAGCCATCGAGTCTGGGACTCAAACCGCAGTCGAGTACTTGGGAGTTCATCGATGTAACCATGACACCATCTGCTGGTCCCAATGATTTGTCCACGTTTTTTGATATTTGAAATGTTTTCTCCAGAGAGCTTTCTTCTTCATGTGAATGAAAGATAAAGTTTTAGGACAAATTCTCAAGAATTGCATAACTGGAACACAAAATAGGGATATTCTAGGCCAGCAGATAAGGTGGCTGGATCCCATTTGCTGAGACCGTGTAGTTCAAATCTTGGACCTGCCAGATTGAAAACCATGCCAAGCATGTGTGTGTGTGTGTGTGTGTGTGTGTATGTGCACGCACGCAAAATCCTGACAGGAGAATGGAGGAGTAGGGATTGCAAAATGGTTGTTCTCCCAGGGGTGTTTTCTCATTCCTGTCTCCCTGTCTCTCTCTGGTGAGCGCATGTATCCCATAGCAAAAAATCATATATATGAATATATGAATGAATATATATTATATACATATATATGAATGAATATATATATGTGTGTATATATCTATATATATGTATATATCTTTATCTATATCTATATCTATATCTATTTATCTATCTATCTATCTATATATCTATCTATCTATCTATCTATCTATAAGTGAATATGTATTATCAGTTTGTTTTACAAAGTGTTGTACAGGGGCCAGCAGGTGGCATAATGGCTAAGACACTGGACTCCCATATAGCCAATTGCAGTTCGAATGCCAGACCCAGCAGCCTGAAATCAGGCCAAGCATGTGTGTGTGCATGCCCAAAATACCAAGAGGAGAGTGGAGTAAAAGGGATGTGGTCACCCCCAGGGGGTGATTTCTGGCTTTCTGTCTCTTTGTCTCTGTCTCTCAGTGAGTGCACATGCCCTGTGGTAAAAATCTCTCTCAAGGAAAGTGTTGTATAAATTAGCTGTGTCACCAGCCGTACAGGATGTTCTGATAGCATCATAAATTCACCAGCACCAAGTCCTGCCTTGAAGAAACCTTGCGATTTAGTGGGTATAAAATGGTTCTTTTTCTTTACCTCTGCTTGCCAATGACATTGGGCATTACCTTGACCATTTCCTGTTTGTATTTTCACTTTGGGAGGATTATCTGTCCACGTAGTTCCCAGTTTATCTAGTGAGTACTTCCTATTTACCTAATTCCTTAGAAAGACTTCTGATAATATCTTTCCTGTTCATATTTGAGGCAAATACTTTCATCTTGTATTATAAAGAAGTTTATCTAACACGGCCAAACATGTCAGTCTTTTTTTTTTTTTTTTTTTTTTTGCGATTTCCCCTAATAGTTCAAATTTGAGAAAAAAGTAGAAACCTCCACAGATTTAATGCTTTCTTCTATTTTTATTTTTAATTGCACTTTTTGATTTTTATATTTTTTCAACTTTTCATCTACCTCTACTTTTTTCTCGCCATATTTCTCAACGTGGAGCTGGAGATCATTTGCATTAGAATTTACTGGGTACGTGTTAGAATTTTAGATTCCTGGGGCCCAGCCACAGAGGCTTGTTCTGGTGAGATACTACGCTCTGCAGGTTGGAGATCAGGGTTCAATGCCCAGCCCAGCCTAATAGGCCTAGGCACAGCAGCATGTGCCTATAATCCCAGTAACTCGTGAGACTGAGGCAGGAAGATGGTGAGTGCAAGGCTGACCTGGGCAATAGAAAGAGACCCTACCTAAGTTAAAAACAAACAAACTAGATTCCTGAACACCCCAGATTTACTGAGTCCAAACCTACTGAAATGGCCCTAGTCTTACCATGTGGGGAAAAAAATCAGACAAACCCGGATTGAGGGTCATTACACAAAATGCCTGCCCAGCACTCCTCGAGGGACTGAAAGTTATGGACACAAGGGAAAAACTGACAAGCTATCATGGGCTGGAGAAGCCTAAAGAGACACAACAAGTAAATCTGTATGTCCTAGACTGGATCCTGGAAGAATATGGACATTGATGGAGAAGCTGGTGAAATCCAGCTGAAGTCTGACTTCAGTGACTAGCACTGTGCCACTATTAATTTCTTTGTTTTGAGAAAGCGTCATGGCCATAACATTAGGGGAATCACAGTGGGGAGGGGTGTGTGGGATCTCTCTGCCTTATCCTCGCAACTTCTCTGTAAATGAGATTATTCTCAAATAGGAATTCTTTTTTTCAATTCCCAGATGGCATGTACTCTTGCCAGAGAGAGACAAAGAAACCAAGAGAGAGAGGGAAAGGGGGAAAGCACATCCCCCACGGAGTGCAGTTACCCCATAATGCCTCCTCTTCCACTTCTCCATCCTATCAGGATTTGGGGCACACGTGCGCAGGTGCCCAGCATGTTTTATAAGTCACTGGGGCCTGGATTCAAATAGTGTGACTGGCCAGGTGGAATCCAGCTATCTAAACTCCAAGGCAATAAGACCGGTCCTAGAAGTTTTATTTATTTATTTATTATTATTATTATTTAATGTGTTGAGATGGTTCTCAAGGATTTTGATATATAATTTCTTTCTTCTCTTTTCTTTTCTTTCTTTCATTCTTTTTCTTTCTCTCTCTCTTTCTTTGTTCTTTCTTTCTTTCTTTCTTTCTTTTTCTGAAAGAGGGTATTTCTGCAGTAGGGTACATGTGCTTACCAGAGAGAGACAGAAAGAGGGAAAGTGAGAAAGTACCCATGGGGGGATGGCCACATTGCAATCCCTTCTCTTCCATTCTGATCTTGGGATTTGGGGGCACACAGGCAGATGTGCCCAGCATGATTTTCAAGCCATCAGGTCTGGGACTCGAAGCTCAGTCAGTCCTGTGGGATCCAGAGCCTTAGCCACCATGCCACCTGCTGACCCTATTTAATATTTTTATAGTTTATTATTATTTTTTCATGAGTGAGAGGGACAGAGGTAGACATTCCTTACAGGGTCTTGGTGCCATGATCCACCCCTAGTTTCAGTCAGCCCCAGATCGTGGGCATGTGTGTGCCCCGTGTGGGTCAGCTTTGCAGTGTTGTGTTTTACCTCTACACCACCGTCTGTTCCTGGATCTTCATTTTACTAAGCCTGCCAAGTGATCAGTCGTGGCGGAAGATGTGGGGGCAAGTCTAAGTGTGACACTGGGGTGCCGGGTGTTGGGGAGACCATCTTTCCCCTCTTACTTTGGAAAGCTCACTTCTGTAGGGTCTGTTTCTGTTTCTCCGTTCTGTGGCTTGTATCCATATTTTGGCGTTTGGAACACTAAAACTATTCTGACCCACAGCTCCGTGGGAAGGGGCTGCTGAGAAGCACGGGAGGAGGTTTAAAAACCAGGGATGATGGGGCCAGCAGGTGGCGTGCTGGTTAAAGTACTGCACTCCCGCATGGCTGACTGTGGTTCAAATACTGGACTTCATGGCTTGATTTCTCACTTTCTGTTTCTCTCTCTCTCTCTCTCTCTCTGGTCAAATTGGGAAGAAAAAAAAATAATAACAAAAGGAATTACATAAATAAATAATTATTTAAAAAAATACATAACAAGGGTGGGCAGTGCAGAGGCAATCTTTGCTGCATGCAGGGGGTCTCCAGCCTTGCACCCCTAGGGCAGCCTGCCCCCTGCCTCAGTCCCAAACCCTGCCTGTGGGTTCAGTCTCTGTTATTTTGACTCCTCAGTAGTTTATTGGCTCAACTTCAAACTTGAACCCTGAGCTCAGGTGCAAAAGTCCAGGGCTGGGGGAACAGAGGAGAGGGGAATAATGGTTCCTCTGGGCGTATTTTCACAAAAGTTTTAAGACAGCCAATGATCAGGATGTTTGTTTAAACAATAGCAAAATGACCTGAGAAGGAACGTGGAGATGGTAGGAGTGTGAGAGGTGGAGAGAAGGGAGACAAGGAGGCTGCCCCTTCCCCCATACTGTTGGCTTCCGTCTGTGGGATGCGCAGAAGGGCCCAGTCCATAGAGGGAGAGAGCAGGTTGGCACCTGGGCCATGGGGCCGGGACTGGAGAATCCCGTTACTGGGTACAGGTTTCTTTTGGGGGTGATAAAAGTGTTCTAATTAGGTAACAGCAATGGGTGGACAGCCCTGTACATGTGCTAAAACCCCTGCATTGCATAATTTAAAAAGAAATCTGAGCCAGCTGGTGGTAAGATGGTTAAAGCACTGGATCCCACATGGACGACTTCGCAGTTTGAGTCTTGGATCTGGAGCCTTGGAAAACACATCAGGAGCGTGTGCATGTGTGCCCAAAATCCCGAGAGGAGAATGGAAGACAAAGGGATTGTGGTGTGGTCCTCCCCCTGGGGGGGTGTTCTGTCACTTTCCCTCACTCCCTCTCTGTTTCTTTCTCTCTCTTTGATGAGCACATGCTCCCTCTGGAATTTTATTATTATTATAGTTTATTTATTTCTTCATCCCCAACAGTCTTCACACTGATCCACCCCCAGTTTCAGCTGGCCCAGGTCATGGACTGTACATGCCTGGTGTGGTGTGCTCAGGGCGGACCCGGAACCAGAACCCGGGACCTTTCCCATGTGGGTCTAGCTACGTTACTGCTGCACCAACTACCTGGCCCCACCCCACCCTGCTTTTCTTTTTTTATTCTAATTTAAAAAATCATTTTGTTTTGTTTTGTAAATTTCCAGAGAGTGTGTGTGCTCGCATGAGAGAGAGAGAGAGAGAGAGAGAGAGAGAGAGAGGACCTTTGTGGGGGATGCTCATGCCACAATCCCTCCTCCATCGCTCCCTCCTTTGGGGATTTTGAGCATACGTGCACATGCAGTTGGCACATTTTTTGATACCTCAAGGCCAGAATTTGAACTGCTTAGCTGGCCACGTGGTATTCAGCCACCTTAACTACCATGCCCCCAGCTGGCCCCACCTGCTTTAATCTGAGCCACTGTACCTGGGTGTGTGTGTGTAACTTCCTTTCACAGAAAGAATTACAAGCTTTAAAAGTGCAATAAGCCCTGGGAAGCGACCTCTCGGAGGTGACACAGTGCTTGTCGTCACGTAGGACATGTGCTGAGAAACACGCTCTCGCCCTGTGTCATTCTGTGGCCACAGCAAGTCCACACACCCCAGCCTTGACTCAGTCACTCTGAGGAATGCCTCCCATCGGTGGCCCCTCATGGCTCACCTGAACCCGGGCTGTGTGAGTCTGTGGGTGAGAAACTGCCCTAGCTCTAGGCCCGAGTTTCTCCCCAAGACCACAGAAGGGAAGTTTGGCCTCGGCCACCATGGGGGTTTTCTGAGGTGGTGCCACTTTCAATACTTTGACATTTTGAGGCCAGATCTGAGCTCATGGGAGTGGCTTCTCAACCCTCTTTCCTGCAAAGTCCTCACTGAAGCACTGACATCCTCAAACTTCAATGGTCTGAATTGGCCAAACTGGCTACCAATGAGTTTGTGAGGGTCACGGGTCATTGGACTTGGCATTGTCTTCATCTTTCCCTGTAATTATGATGGTCTAACCAACTGAATCGGTCCTTAACGCTGCTTAAGCATCAGAACCACCTGGGGTGGGTGTGAAAATGCTGGTGCCCATGAATAGGGCTGTCACCTGCCAGGGGACTGGTTCCATTGGTCTAGGGAGGGCCCCACCATCAGTGTTTAAGTTATCTCTCCTCTGAGATTCTTGTAGGTGAGTTTAAGGAGCGCTGGGTTAAAGGAAGTGTACTGAGAAGACACACACACATGTGCTTGTGCACACACACATACATGCTGGGTTTGATGTCTTGCAATGTGTCTGTTTGAAAATACCATTTGAGGGACAGAGGGTAGCACAACAGTAATGCAACTGAACCCACATGGGAAGGTTCCAGGTTCACACCCTGAGGCCTCTCTCCACACGCCAGGCCCATGAGTGTCCCTGGTCTGGGCTGGGCTGGCTGAGGCTGAGGGTGGAGTATGGATGAAGATCCTATTGGGAGTGTCCGTTTCTCTCTTTCTCTCTCTCTCCGAAGAATTAAAATGTAAAAATATTGAATAATTTCATCTCTTATTGTATCTGAGATTATAGAGGGTAAATATTTACTTCAAAGACATTTCTTCTAGTTGTGGGAGTGATCCAGACCCAGTGGCTTAAACTCATGCCGGGTGTGTGTGCATGCATGCCCAGGATCCCGAGAGGAGAATGGAGGAGAAGGGATTGCGGCGTGGCTATCTCTTCCCGGGCTCCCCGGGGGGTGATTTCTCGCTTTCTGTCTCTCTGTCTCTGTCTTTCTGGCAAGCGCACGCGCCCTATAGCAAAAACCTTTCCAAAAAAAAAAAAGAAGAAGAAAGAAAAAACCTGTTGTCACTGCTAGTGACATTCCATCTTCCTGTTGATCTGGGAAATGTTAGGATAAAAAAAAAAGTTTTTATGGTGATGTTGGAACTTGTTATTAAAAGCAAGACCCAAAGTTCACCTCTCTCCATAGAATGATCTCCAGGATTAGTAGGTAAAAACAAGATTTTGGACATAATAAAATGCTAAACTATAAGAGTAGAGATTTTGGACATAATAAAATGCTAAACTATATTTAAGAAAGATAGAAAACACTCAGAGTTCTGTTTGCTTATTTATTTTTATAGAGTAGATAAAGCAAAAATGAACAAAAATGGTTCCTTGTGGGGGAGGAGGCGCAGAGTTCTATTTGCTTATTTTTTTATATATATAGTAGGTAAAGCAAAAACGAACAAAAATGGTTCCTTGTGGGGGAGGAGGAACGGGTTGCAGAGGTAAGATGGATGTCGGAGTCTCTGCCTTTACCAATTTTGGTTGACTTGACTTACATAAACGTTTTCTAGAATCACAAAATAAAATGAAATCAAAATACAAAGCAACCTTTAAACATTGAAAGCAAAGTAAAATAAATTGACCATGATAATTTGTTAACTTCTGCTCAACTTTGTTGAGTAGATGAGTTAGCCACATGGGAGGAACTAGTTCATGTGACTTTAAAGAACTATCTTTTTCTTTTTTTTTAAGAGAGAGAGTTTTCCTATAGGGTATGTGTGCTTGCTGGAGAGACAGAGAGAGACAGAGGCAGAGAGACAGAAAGCAAGGACTCAACACTAGGGGGCATGGCCACACTACATTCTCCTCTTGGGATCTTGGACACACATACACACACATACACACACATACACACACATGCACGTGGTGTGATTTCAAGCTGCTGAGTTTGGGACTCAAACCACAGTTGGCCATATGGGAGTCCAGCAATGTAACCACTACACTATCTGCTGGTCCTGTGTTTGTTCACATTTTTGCTCTAGAACATGTATTCTCACCAGAGAGAAACAGAGAGAGAAAGAGGGGGAATGGCTATGCCGCAATCCCTTCTCCTCTAGTCTTCTCTCAGGATTTTGGGCATGCACCCAGCATCTTTTCAAAGCTACCAGGTCTGGGACTTGAACCACAGACTTGGATATGTGAGATCTAGCTGCCTTAACCATTGTGCCACCTGGCTGGCCCAAGGCTGTCGTTTGTTTTCAGCACCTCTTCTTCATGCCTTTGGTGAAGGAGCGATTCCACCCTCGGGCTACAGAGATGGCCATGCACTGTGCAGATGAGGTGAATGGTGGTTTACCAATCACATACACTCAAAGCCTGGGTGAGGAAGACATTGCAGTTCACACAGGGCCACACAGAGGCTGCTCTCTGGAGCAGAATGGTCCACCAGGGGCTTTGGAGGCAAGAGGAGGGAGTGCCCCCTGCTTCCCAGAGGAGGCTGTGATTGACTTGTTTGGATAATTTTGTGATCTGACAAGGGACTGGAACCCACTACTGAAAGATACACAGGAAGGTGTCTGTTCTCTCTGGGAAAGGAGGCTCGTTTGGCTAGGGGGTCCTTGTCCTCAGGAACACAGAGGGCGGGGAGCTTGCAGACAGCCTGTGTGAGGCCCTCCTGCTTTTACCAGCTGCTGGGGTTGCATGTAATATTAATTTCAGTCTTTACAGCACACCATCACCCAGTTGGTTGAAAAAACCAGAGAACGGGTCTCACACTTGACCCCTTCCTCTTTCTCAGCACCCACATCTAACCACCAAGTTCTGCTGCTTCCATCTTTCTGATGTATGGCCTCTACCCACCTCCTGTTGTGCCCACAGCCACCCTCCTGGTTCTGGTCACTTTCATTTTTCATATACTCTTTGCAAAATACCCTTCGGATCTCCCTGCTTTGGTTGCTGGCCTCCACAGACTTCCCTGCCAGACCACCCACCCTGGCATGCACAATGCACGCTGGTTTTCATCTCCCTTGCTGTCTTGGCCAGGCCTACTGTGTAGTGCACATCTTGGTCAACAGTCTGCCAGCCTTTGGCTTTATCTCTAATCCTGTTCCTCCTCTACAGCTACAGAGCTTTGGAAGAAGGAGCTATGACTATACCACTGCCTGTTTGCTGCAGGAAAATCTAAACTTGTTGCCTTTGCTGCGATGCTCTTTCTAAACTGGCCTGCCCTCTGCTGAGCTTCTTCCTCTCTCCTCGTGCATTTTGCCCGTGTTGGCCACCGTAAACCAGTTCTGGTTCCTAGATGTGCACTTCCTACGGATGGGCCTTTGCCTGTGCTGGTCTCTTGGCAGGGCTACTCTTGTCCCAATACGACCTCACCCTCCATTTCTTGGGGGAGTCCCCCCACGACACATAACACACACACATACAGACTTTCTCAGTCCTGGCCATGCTTGGTCTTTTGGCACCTCCAATGATCCTTCAGCTGAACACTCCGAAAGCACTTCACTCACTTCAGTATGAGGGACTTCAGAAAGTTCATGGAGCAATGGAATCAAAGTCCAAGCTCATTTTGGTGCAAAAATTGAATCCATGCTTAGGTTTTTCATGGACTTTTTAGAGACCCCCTGTATTTGTTCCTCTCTCTTCCAGTCCACAAGACCCTCCAGGACAGGGGCTGTCCCTTCTGACCTGTGTGGACGTGGGAAGCTGATCAAAGTCAAAGCTCATTTTGGAAAAATTTGCAAAAATTGAATCCATGCTTAGGTTTTTCATGGACTTTTTAGAGACCCCCTGTATTTGTTCCTCTCTCTTCCAGTCCACAAGACCCTCCAGGACAGGGGCTGTCCCTTCTGACCTGTGTGGACGTGGGAAGCTGTCAGCCCACCACTGCCAACACAAGCAGGGACATTCCACCTGGAGGAAAAGTGTCGGTGACTGTGATTGAGGGCTTCCCATGGGTCAGCTTTAAAGCTAAGGAAGTCCCTCAAACAACCTGCAAGGTGCTGCTACCAGCTCACCTCACAGATGGAGGGCAAAGGCAGGCCCAAGTTCTCACAGCCAATCCTCAGGAGAGCCAGTCTTTAAGCCCGGGACACTCGAACTTCACCTGCTCTTTCATTTCTTCATGGTGGAATGATTTTTGAAAACAAATTCAGATCAGGACCACTCCAGTAGGTGTGGAAACATTTGTGTTCACTCTTCACCTGGCTGTCAATAATGCTGCTCCTGTTTTTTCTGCACTAAATACCAGCCTTGGAATGAGAGTTGCGACTCCATGATTAAATTTGCACCTTAACACATTTAAGTGAATTTAAGTTTGTGAATGACTGAACAAATAAGCTTCCTATGGAGTAAGGGTGCGATGTAAGTCCCTCTTCAGGTGAATCTGGTGACATCACAGAAGATTCTAGAAGTTTCTATGAGAGACTTTGGGATTTACACCGCAGCAAGCTTTAGAGTTTTAATTGTGAAATCATGAAGCACCGCCTCAGGAAAGAAGCTGTTACCTGAATCCCGCGTTTTATGAAACACAGATGCAGTATTGATTCTCACAGCCACTTACGGAGTGATTCTGTGTGGGTTTCTTAAGCGATTTATTGGACAGGTCTGGAGATTTGCAAAATGGATTTTATTCAGTTCATATTTTGGTTCTTAATCCCCCTTTATGCCAAATACTTCATATTTCAATTTGGACTTTCAGAATTTATTTAAATAAATCACAAGAGTTTAATAGGAAAATCAAAGTCAAATTAAAAAATGGGTTAACTGTTCAGTAGCTAGGTTTTATCTCAGCCATTATAGGGTTAGGAAAAACCACAAAATAATTTATAACCAGCTCGCCTGCTCAGAGAGAGACCTCTGTATCAACCATCCCCTCCTGGGAATACTTAACCCATCTCAGATGACACATGGAGAAAACATCTGTTCTTTGACAATACCTACACAAAAACAATTCAAACTGCAAACCCAAATCAATATCAAATGCACACCCTGCTGCATTTTAAATAGAAATAGGGGATCTAGCAATGTAGAATTCATTGCAAATCATAAAAGTTTATTTACCAAGCTTAATGCTCAGAAGGGAGTTAAAAGCCTTAAAATGGAGAGATTGCTACACGATACAGAGAATTAAAGGAGGCCCATCTGAGAGGGATGAAGCCCTCTTT